>NC_079203.1:40800991-41123491 GCF_026745355.1 Beta vulgaris subsp. vulgaris
TCTATTCAATTGGTTAGTTATACAACCTTTGGAGCATTTGGAAAGAACGTAATTCTATTTTTTTTTAGAACAACACTATGAACATAGATCGTATATACTATAGAGCCTAACATTTGCAACAGGAATGGACTGCTCTTACAATGACATATATCTCTCTCACCATCTCTTCCCTTCCTCCTTGCGGGTCGCCTCCCAGAATATCTAGTCAATGACGTCTTTCGCCACAAGGATATTGTGAACTTAACTTTGATGGATCTGCCGTTGGGGCATCCGCTTCTACTGGTGTAATAATCTGAAACTCTGTCTGACACGTTTTAGCACCCCTAGCATATCATTTTGGTAACACTTTAGCTCTTGTGGCTGAAGCCTGGGGCTTGCGTAATGGCCTTATTTTTGGCGCAAAATCCAAATATTCATAACATTTATGTGGAAGGAGACAATAAGGTGGTAATTCGAATTATTCAAGGTCGTTATTCATGTCCATGGAATATTCACACTCATCAATTACTTCCTCTGTGTTTTTATTCTTGCTACATAGAGAAAGTGGGGGGTTTTTCAGAAAGGTAGAGAGAGAAAGTAGGGGACCACCACGTTTTAAATATAAAAACATTTGTTAAGGAAAAAGTATGAGTATTTTAAAAGAGAAGGTGGGGGACCACCAATTTTTTAATAGTATTTTAAGATTTTTATGGTGAAAAGGAATCCATTTATGGTATGTAGCATCTATTATGACATTTCCATTTAAGGGAAATTTAGCATCTATAAAAAAAAAAACGGAGGAAGTACATCAGATTGATACTCAGTCAGCTGACTATTTGCTCCATAAATTACATTTTTCGCAAGGCCAATTGTGCATCAAATTATCTATTTAAAGAAGGGCACTCTAATTTTGTTTTTCTTGATTTGTTAGGTCACTCCCTTAAGAAAAGGGTGCTCTAACATCTTATAATGTACTAAAAAAATACCCCATTAGGTGCTCTCACTATAGAATTGTTATAGAATGTGACGTTCTCTATATCTTTAACTTTATATTTTCACGTTATATATTGTTATTATTTCTCTTATTAACTTTATATTTTCACGTTAGGACTAACGTACAATATATATATATATATATACATATATATATATATATATATATATATATATATATTAGCCAGGACAAGAAAATTTACACAATTCTACATAGTATTTGATATTTGGGATAATAACACTTGCCATGGGGACAAAAATGCAGTAACTAGAACAGCTGAAGAGAGTAATAACCAATGTTAACTTAATCGTTGTGTAAAATGGAAAATAAGACAACTTTTATGCAGGGAAAATTCATGTACATTGCTTCCTAATGTTTATAATGAACTAATAACAATATTGACCCATTTACGAAGATCAACAGGGCAATTGATGCCAAATGAGAAAGAAAATGTCTAAAGGAAAAAAAGGTATTTTTTTTTCAGGTAAAATTAAGATTTGATTATGACCATACACTAATGACTAACTATTACAGTAGCTAACTAATATTATGAGTCCTAGAGAAGATTTTTTGCCCTGGAGCAAGAATTGCCATTGGATCAAACATTGCCTTCCTTTCAACAAATCTTGGCCATTGACTCCCAAAGTGTTGCTTCCACCCTTCTTGTGTTTTGTAATGAGGAAGATACAACTTGAAATCGTACCCTTTCTTTGTACAATGCTTAACTATTTTGCGGTTCTCTTCCACCAAGTCCGTCACCGGAGGACCACTAGGATATGGCGGCGTGAAGCGGAGCAAGGCCACCAAGTAAAAGATTTCTCCTTCTGGTATTACTACTGAGGTACGGCTGTCCCACCTGATCAAAACCAAAAAACGTTCCAGTCACAAACTTTACACTGGCTGTAGATGAAAAAGTGTGTGCCATAACATAAATTTTGGTTAAGTTGCATAGGTTATTATTTTCAGGGTGTTACCCTACAAAAAAGTTCTGTTTTTTCCATCACAAAATCATCATATAATTTGTTTTTTCTGAATTTTTATGAGGGTAGAATCATAACTTCAATAATACTGGTCCTGTATCTAGTTATAATAATTGGACCTCTCCTCAAGAAAGATGACTAAATTTGAGGTGAGCTTGTATACTTTCTATGTCCACAAACACCAATTCAATTGACTACTTTTAAATTGAAGTTTGCAACTTACTTTCTCAGTATTTTTCAATGCAACACTTAACTTTGATACTATTTATATACTCTATTTCTACGGTAATTTGCTACTCGTATACACAAACAGAGTTCATCCTACAATGTGTTATTCAATTTGTCCAATGAATATTTACATAATATTAACTTTTCAATCATTCTATCAATGAATAATTAGAGATATTAATGATTAAAGTGGTACATTGATAAGTATAAAAGTCAAATTGTTGCACTAATTTAGAAACTAAGGAAGTAAATCACATTGTTTATAATTTTTTGCAAAAAGCTAGACATAGAAAAATGAAGCGTTTCTCTTTTTTCCTCTAATATTTCATTCAACAATGCAAGTTTTAGTTTGACTCCTATGACAAGGAGGGAAGAGAAACCATTTACAAATAAAGTGTGACACCACAAATTATATTTGTACATGATTTATTAATTTCCCAATTACGAATACATAGCTAAAGTTTCTATTAGAAAATCATCAATAAAATAAGGGTAATGCTAAATGCAGCCCTTAGGGCTGCATATAAGCATTAAATACCTTTCTTAAACTAGTATAAAGTTGGTTATTTATGACAAAAAGCATGCAATTTATTCAAGGTCCATTAATGCTTGTTTTACAAAATAATTTCCATTTATAGGTTCTTATATGCAGCCCTAAGGGCTGCATTTAGCTTTTCCCATAAAATAATAATAAAACTACAGGAATTAATGTTTGTGAATTTTGCGTGTCATTTCACTATATTTTAATAATTCATATCTCAAATATTTTTTAAAGGTAGAATGAAAGGGGCTTATTTGAGAGAAGGGGGATATGGAAAATTCCTCAAATAAATCTCATACGACTTAATCTAAACCTCAGGAATACAAAATGAAAAGCGATGTCACTTCTCTACCATCTCAACCTAACGATCCATATCTCACATATCAAACATGCCACTCCAATAATAATTCTATATATTCATAGTATCCCAAAAGGCATATTTATTTATACCAAACGACTTCTAAAAGAATATAATAGCATATTTATTTAAGGTTAGGAATTAAGAAGGGAATAGCTGCTGCATTTGGAATTGGAATGTCTACTTCTGTCAAAACATTTGGAATTTTGCACAAAAATAATGGTGTTTAACCCAGAAAGAGCAAACAAACAAATAATTGCACATACCCACGTCATCCATTATGCTCTACAAAATGAGTATTACGAAATGGAAGAGAGAGAAAATCAGCCGTTGAGAGCCCAGACAAATTATGGTGTCATTATAGCAAATGGTTGGCAATTTTTAAAATACACTTGTCGTTTCTCAAATGGCAAAAAAGTAGTAAAACAAACCATCATGAAAGCTGTATTTTTATTTTCCTGTTCTTACTAAAGCATATAAACGATTGGTGATAGGTTAATGTATGTTGTACTAGTAGAAATCATTGATTTCATAGGGGGTCAAAACACTTTACTTTCCCCTTTATCCATAATATGCTACTTATGCTTTTTATGGATTTTGATATGTGCCAAGTGCTGTATAGGGACTTAATAATATTTAGGTGTTACTTAATTTTTTTCATAAAACAATATGTTTATGATTTTTGACTAGGTATAGTAAGATAATTTAACACCGCAAACTACATATTTAAAAATGCAAAAAAGGGTTAAATATAAACTATTTAAGAAAAGAAGGAACAAGATTGTAAGATAGTCCTACAAAAGGGAAAAAATGAATTTCGGATTTTCTCACAAAAACGTATTATTGTGATCAAAGTATCTTCTTCACCCTCCTTCCTATTTTCTCGTTGTTCTTATAATGACAATACCATTTCAATATCCACATCAACTATAACCAACCACTAATAGATTCCATTGACAATAAAACTCGGACAATGTAAACATAAACAAAAGAATAAAAAACAAAGAAAACAAAAAATCAAAACTATTAGACCCCTAAAAGCAACGTTTCTTATATACGTGGATTAAAAGAATAGGCGAAAACTAACACATAGCAACACTTTCCTCTCCAAAATGTTCTTATGCAAAACCCTTTTCATCATGTGATTATTTCTTTCTTTTCTTCATTGGATAATCCCTTTTACCATATCCTTCTATGTTTTTCAATTCCTCACATATAGATTTGCTAAAATTTATATCTTTAAACTATGTCGCAACTAGGTAAACAGATGAAATACATGTTTTTTTTACTATCTTAAAATGGATTAGATTTAGCATAGTCACTAATAGGAGAGTAAAGCAAAAAACTTAAATAAAAACAATAAGTGTGACAATTTTGTGAATTGTATTTGATATATTGATGATGGACCCAGGCCACCAAATCAAAAGCATTTAGGTACACAAGTTAATATTTGTTTCATCATGGGTGCAACAAATATCCAAATATATGACCTACCAAATGCATCAATATTATTAATATTATAATATTACACTTCGACTCATTATAGATTTATAGTTAACTTATTAGGAGAGTGAAGATATTCTAGTCCATACGAATTTATAAAGGTGGCCCCTAAACTCATAAACAAAATCTAGCCCCAACTAAAATTTAACCAATAATATTCCAACTCTTTTACTAAGTGAGAGTTGAGTTTTGAAAGTCTAAAGTTCTAGAAAAAGGGTGAGGAAGTTAATGTAATCGATCAAGAACAAGATAATAGATAATGAAGATTTTGGCACTCAAATGAAAAATATCTTAACCACCCTTATAATACAAAGATTGAATTAGTCAGCATGTCAAATCCTATAAGGTCAATTTTCAAGGCAAACCATATGGTGACGCGGGTCCGACGTGTCACCATGTGTCAAATTTTGGTAGTCCAAACCATATTCAGTCATAGTAAGAACGACACGTAGGTAAATTCCCATGCAATTAAGCACGAGGGGACCCCCTATATTTCACATATAGTTATGAGCATGCGCTTGAAAGTAATTGATCAATTTATAAGTTCTTATCAACGTGGAAAAGGGAAAAGGAAAGTTAACAAGAGGAGGGAAAAACAGTTGAAAAAAGATGTGTTGTCATTAGCTTAAACAGTGACATCCATGAAATTAAGAATGTGGGTCCAATGTTTAGTATCCCAGGTTGTTGTGATCGTGCTTTCGAAAGTAATTGAAAGGTAATCAGTTGAATCAGACCTTATCAAATTTAACTCTATCCAAAAACTAGAACAAATCTATTTCAAAATCTAATCTTAGGGCATTGGACGCAATTTTATCGTATTAATTCCCCACAAAACTACTCAAATATGGTGTTTAACGTAAAAATGACTAAGTTTTAGTTGATTAAAAAAAATTACTTGGACACCTGTTTTTACTGGTTTATCCATTTCTTTGGAACCTATTTGCCAATTGCATTAATTTGAACCTTAGTATCTCTAATTTATCAATAAGTCAACATTATAAAAAGTTGATATTTAGATAATACAACGAATTTAACAGCTCATATGACTATATTTTCTTTAACTACGTATCACAAAAGATAGTATAAGTCAAAACTAGTAAATTAATAAGATCTAGAGGGAGTAGTAAACAAGAAAGAGGAACAAACTCTGGCCCGCAACAAAATGACCCTCAATAACTGTTTTCATTCAGTATAGCCTCACTACAAGAAATAAAAGGATTGTGTCTCACAAATAATATCTCCATTGAATTTAAAAATCTAAAATTTATCCAAGGTACTCAAATACTAACCACAAATATCCTGAATTCCTCCATCCAACATATACACAATCTAAATTTAAATTCGACTAAAAATGTAGGATCTTGAACACTATTTTCTCATACAATTTTGTCGAGAATATAAATCAACCTAAAAATAACCCGATTCGAAATCTGACCTAATCGACAATTAAACTTGTCGTTAAAGACCTACAGTGGCGGGAAGGGATGGCCAGAAAATAGCTAATCAATGGCGGGAAGGGATGGGGGTACATTAGCAATGATTATCTAAATCTATGTCTAGCTATAAAGAAAACTTTAAAGCAAAAAAAAAAAAGGAGGTAAAAGAATAGTGAAGGGGAAGAGGGAAGAATAAGACAAAAAATAAGCAAATGGGAAAGAAGCAGCAAAAGAATTTGAATGATGATCATAAAACGATACTCTCATACTCCTACAAACATGGCCCCACCTCAACTAGTGGGGAGGCCCCTATTAAAATGCCATTTAGTAGGTTTTTTAGGTGCAAATCAATCCCTATCCTTTCCATATCAAGTAAATTGTTTCTTAGTGGTCCTTAAAACAATTTTTCAATTAATGGATTACCTCTCAAATCAAGGCAAGTGGACTATTTTTTTTATATTCATATAAGCCGCAATCAAGAATATATGACATATTATTTACAACACCTCAATCTTAACCAATAAATCAAGATATCCTTGATAAGCCAAATCAAGTAAAGTAATAGATAGAAGAAAGGCGGTAAGGGCACAAATAACAAGTAATGCACATTTTAAGGTCGACATAAATACATTTATTCAGAATCATTTTAATCAATTAGATTTCACGATCATATTTACTTATGACGAAATGTCCCATGAGTAACTAATGCGAGAAAGAGGAGAGAAAATAATCACCTGCTCCGCAAAAGAGGGTAAACTAACATGGGCCCACCAATCCCATCCTTGAGGATCTTCTTAAACACCGTCCGATCAAAATCAGCAATATCACTCTTTGATACGAACAAATTAAGCCAAGGATGTGGGGCCGCCCATATCCCACTCACAGTAGCTTGTTGCTCCACTTTCTTCACCCGTAGTAAGAATTCCATGTAACTCACGTCCACCTCAAATCGTAATCCCTTAACAAATCTCAGCCGTTTGATCAATCTATCCACCTCCTGCATATTTTTTACCGCAATAATTCAGTAAAAACCACACTGTAATTTCTTATTTTTGTGGAGAAGGCAGGGAGAGGGGGGACCAGAACGTAAGCAGGGAAATCTGAATGATCAGCAATACGACAGCAACTTAGGAAGAGAGAGGAGTACAATTACTATAATAGACATGGTGTGATGAGAAGATAGTGAGACTGACACCAAAGTAGAAGGAGGGGCCCACTTGTGAAATTTGGGAAATTTTGTTTGCATGGCCGTTTCGATACGTTATGGTGTCAGAAAATCCAATGGAAGATTTCTTGATTACATTACAAACTCGTATGGTCAGTTTCAAACCCCCCTCTTTCCCTTTTATTTATTTTTCTTTGTTTGCGAAAAATTTAACTAGAATAATACAATTTTTTTCACTTCTCCTACGACTATTTTTTCAAGTGAAACACTTTTCTTCTTTATGTGAGAAAATAAAGCCCGTTTTGAGTTGAGTTCAGTCACTCGTGCAAAAGTCAGGCTGTAAAAAAAAAAATGAGGCCCACTGAAGATTAGTTCATGGTCAAACAGGTAAATTGGGACCCATAATCTAAATTTTGACCCGACAGTAAAGCATCACTTTTTATTTATTTAAGGTCAAAACAAAGTCATGCACACCTTTATGAAAAAAATAAAGTTAAAATCTGGTAACTTTTATTTGCGCAATTTGTAAAGTAGTTCAGGTCACTTTCTAACTATTGCGAAGTACTACTTTTTTTTTTCTCTTTTAAAATAAAGGTGGAAATGGGTTAAGAATTGATTGGAAGCACGAAACAACATGTAGAGAAGCTACGAATCCGACGTCCACTATTTGGATATATCATATATACAAAGTGACATTTTTAGTAACGTTAGTAAAAATAACTTCCTAAAAATATCCACTTATATATTCGGATATAAATTAGGCAAAGCTCGAAAATTACCGAATCAACGTGAGATGGATGGTGGTGGTGGTGGAAGTGGAGGGCGAGTTCAAGGCAATATAAAACAGACCCGGAACTCGTAGGTAGAAAATCCGGGTTGAACCATTGATCCGAATCCAAAGTAACTGAAGGCCAACCATTAATAGGGTCATCACTGTTGACAAACACAAATCCTTCTAGATAATCAAACGAGTCATCCTTGGGTTGACTCACCAAAAACTCGGCATCTCGACTGAACTCGTCGAACTCGGCATATACTAACCTTATCCACCGCACCTAATCCCCCGAAAATTAAAAAAAAAGGGAATAAACGTGAGAATTAAAGTTGAGTGAAATTACCAAAAAGGGGTAACATAATGAAAATTACTAAGACAAAATACCAACCATATCCGGAGCTTTTTGAAGGGGAATTCTTGCCCGAGTAATTACCCCAAACTGCCCGAGACCACCAAGAACTGCAAAGAAGAGGTCAGAATGAACTGACTCAGAACAAATTACTATTTCACCCCTGCCTGTAACGACCTCTAATTCTGTTACGTTAGAAGTTTGAGGACCGTAACGGAAAGCTTGACCACTAACGCCGGCGTTAGAGAGGGTCCCACCTACCGTTAAAGCTAGGTAGTCCGTCCAACTTCTAGGCGCTAATCCATACCCCAAAACGCACCGTTTTAACACATCCTCCCATAATGCTCCACCGCTGACGTCAGCGTAGGAGAGAGAATGAGAATTTGAATTGTTGTCGTCAGGGGAGGAAACGACGACGTTTAAGGAAGGATGGTCACCCATGGCACGCATGTCGATGACTAAACCACGGTCAGCCATGGCTTGACCGTTAATTGAGTGACCGTTGCCCCGTGCGGCAACGGTTAGACGGGGAGTTGTTTGAACCGCTTTCATGACGGTTGCCACGTCGGATGAACCGGCCGGTCGGATTACTGCTAATGGTTTAGTCCGGTTCATTCCGCCGAAATCTTTACCGGCTAAGCCGGTAAAGATGGAGTCGTAATCAACTGTGCCTTGGAGTTTTTGAAGAGCTTCCTGCCATTGAGCGCCGTCGTTTTGGTCGGATGTCTCAACGGTGTCGTTTTCATGGTGGAAGCTGTGTTCTATGAATGCTATCATTTTGTGAAATTGAATTGCAAATTTCAATTTCTGGGATTCTTGGGTTTTTGAGAGTTAAAGAAGAGAGAGAGAAGAGTGAGTTATGAATGATTGCAATGAAGGGATTTAAATAAGAAAAATTTGAGGGGATTAGTTTATAATTTGTGCAATAAGTCAAATGAAATTAAAAAAGAATTGGTAAAGAGACGGCAATTGGAAGAAATTTCTTTAAGTAAAATGAAATTTTAATGTAGAATTCAACGATATTTTATAAAATTGTTCTTAGACTAGTCATAATAGGTTTGCTGTTTTCAAGTGAGAGAAAACTAACCCAGAAAAATGAGAAAGAGAGAAAAGAATGATGAAAGTTGTTTAGTGATTTTTAGGATTCGAAGGAAAAAATAGAAATGGAGAGAGAGAGAGAGAGAGAGAAAGTTTCGATATTCAGTTGGGGAAGGAAAGTGAATAGATGGTATGTACTATGGAGTTATTGAGTTATTGAGTTATTGAGTTATTGAGTTATTGAGTTAAGTAGAGTACATTGTTTGTCTATCACTTTATTTTTTAATTTTTTTTTATTACTTTAAAAAAGATTTTACTTGTTACATAATTAGAAAACTTGGCCCACAAATAACTAATATTATTATATTTGTTTTTCTCTTTTTTCACAAAAAAAGTAATATTTATATTTATTTCTCTATTTTCATTTAAAAGTACTATTTTTTGACCTCATTTATTCAAAAAAGATTGAAAAGGGACCTCTCCTAAAAACTAGTGTAAAAAACAACAATGTAGCAAATACTTTAAAAAAAAAAGTTGTCGGAGTAATTGTTAACTATCAAGTGTTAATTTTACTTTTTCATAATTGGGGGGAAAATCTACCTTATTTTAAAAAGAAATAAAGAATGAGATGTGTAACCCTGATGAGTGTCCAAAACGGAAGATTGTTTGCCCATTTTTTTGACCTTTTGGGTTTTGTAAAATATAGGTAAAATTGAATTAATTTAGGGTATGTTCACATTCATTTTACCTGAATTGATTTATTGTTAAGTTGTTTCAGGTTTTCTAGAACTAAAATATTTTGTTTGAACTTATCTGACTTGCTTGTCTTGCTTAAATAATTTGAATTTATCAAAACTTATATAGAATTAAATTGTCTAAAAATTAAAATTAGTTGAGATCAATGGACCTTAATTTTTTTTGGTGCTTTCCACAAGCTATGTCCTTGAACTTGGACAGATTTACAAACTCTATAATTTATAATTAACTCCTTAATTAAGTATCCAAGTTTATTTATAAAAAATATCTTTAATATGATCTATTTATAGCACAAAAAAATGTATTAATGTACTCCCTCCGTTTCCTAAAGATTTTCCTTGTTACTGTTCCTACAGATACCAAGGAGGATCCACATGTCTGGGGTGTGGGGTGTGGGGTGGGTAAAGTAGGAGAGAAAAAGAGGTTAAAATAAATAAACAAATTAAAAAAAGGGTTAAAGTAGGAGAGATAAAGGGAGTAAAATTGAATTAATAATGTAATGGTGGACTGTTTATAAACACATTTAGTGTTAATATGTTAGGTAACCAATGAAACAAAGTTTGAGGGAAGTAAAAAAAAATGACTATTTAATAGTATAAACACATTTATTGCAACTTAAAACTAATGAAAAATTTAATTCATAACACTAGTAGAAAAATGACGATTTGCGTCACCCCATTTGCGTCGCATGAATGACAAAACAACGCAATAAAGTAATTTGCGTCGCACGTAAGAGGAGTGCGATGTATAACATGGGTATATAAGTACCAGATACGAGCTATATGCGTCACACGTGACTTAGGTGCATTGCAAAAGACCAATTTGCGTCGCACCTTATTTAACGTGAGACGCAGATACCGAGCCCAATTTGCATCGCACCTTATTCAACGTGCGACGCAGATACCAAGGCCACGAGGCCCACTTCCTTATTATTTCAAAAACCCTACCGCCCAGATTTCAATTTGATAGTTAATTTATTCGCCCAGATTTCAGCCGCGTCACTCATCTCCTCTCTCTCTTTTTCCCCCACTCCCTCTCCCTCTCCCTCACTCAACCCTAATTCCTCTTAGCCGTTTCATCATCATCTCTCTCTCTCTCTAATTCCCTCTCCCTCACTCAACCGTAATAAGTCGTTTCATCTGCTTCTTCATATCGAACCATCTGGTTCTTCACCAACAACGACAACACCATTTTCCGGCGAGCGAATCTTCAGCGTCGAAGACCCGACAACACCAACAACGACGATTTTTCATCGTTTTTTCCCCGACGAGTCCTTCGAATTCCTCGCTGCTAACATGGTATTTTTCATCGATTTATTCCCAAATTGAAGGGCAATTTTCTCGCTATTGTTTTCTCAAATTCAAGAACGAAAATTCAAGAAAAACGAGATTTGAGGAAAGAACGAAGTTCTTTCTGATTTTGGCGATTTAGGTTTTTTTTAAAATATATTTAGTGCAATTTCATTCTTGTATGTTAGATCTGATTTTGTTTTTTTAGGTTTATTTTTTTTATTTCGTTTTAATGTTAGATCTGAATATTTAAGTTTTTAATTTCGTTTTTTAAATTTTTAATTTTGTATAGATTATGGTTGATTGCTTTTGTTGATTTTGTTTTTCTGTTTTTATTAGTTTTGTTGAATTTTGTTTTTAGCGAAGATTCAACTATGTATTCACATTTAGATCTTGTTGGGCTTTATTCTTTATTAGTTTTGCTGAATTTCGTTTTTAGCGAAGGAAGTTCTCCATTGTAAAGCAACTATTTATGTACCACTATTATGCTTTATTCTTCTGCCTTCCATTCGCGAATTTAAGTTTTTAATTGCGTTTTGTCATTTTTAGGATTAATTTTGTGTAGATTAAGATGTATTTTCCATTCTTGTGTTTACGTGAATTTTTTTTTTACACAAAATTACCCCATTTGCATCGGATGTAAGACAAAGTGCGACGTAAATGGGTCTGACTTCCTGGGCTGTTGTGTTCATCTGCGTCGCATGTTGATGTTTGTACAACGTAGATGGATGATTTCTGTCGCACTATGGGCTATGTGCGACGCAAATGAGGCTCTCAAATGGGTCTGACTTGATGGGATGTTGTGTTCATCTGCGTCGCACCGTATACAACGTGCGACGCAAATAGCTTAACAATCTGTGTTGTTTCCGCATACGACGCATATCAGTTTTAGGTCATCTACGTCGAGACCTGCGCTGTCGGACTCATGTCCGACGTAAATAGGGGTCCAGGGTCCGACGCAAATCAATCTTTTTCTACTAGTGTAAATTACACTATGTATGGAAAGATTCAAAATAAGAATACCATATTGAAATTTCGCAATGCGAAATAAAAAAACAACAAAAGAAAACGGAGGAGTATATATCAAATTGCTTCAACTTCTCCGATTTTTTTTTTTTTGACGGGGAATTTCTCCGAAAATTAGGTTAGGAAAAATATGTGACTTGCATTACAACAACCAATTGTAGACGCACTTGTGGGTTAAAAATTGGGATTAAGGTAAAAATCTTGAATTCAGAAATTTGTATTTATCAATTGTGGATTTCATTAAAAAAAATTCAAAATTGTATCAATTTTTATTATTATCTGACTCTAATTATAATTAAGTTGAAATGTACAATGATAGTAAGTTACAATATTTTTTAGAGTGAGAAAGAAAGAAGATAGAAGAAGGTAAAATAAGAAATTTCCGACCTTACCACCACATTAAAAAACAAAATTTGCTTAAAGGTACTGATTGTTGAGCTCTAGTACTTAAAAATATCCTTATATTGAGTAATCATAATGTAATACTATTTTTTAGGATAATGAGGGCTTGTTCTCCCCAACTTATTTTCAGTTCGGTTCAAATCAGTTCAGTTCAGTTCAGTACACTTCAGTTCAGTTCAGCTCTTGACAATACTTTTACTCTCACATATCACTATTCATTTCAGTTCAGTTCAGTTCAATTCAATTCAATTCAATTCAGTTCAGTTCAGTTCAGTTCAGTTCAGTTCAAATCTGTTCAGTTCAGTTCAGTTCAGTTCAGCTGTTTTATGCCGAAGAGAACAGGCCCTGATTTATGCAAATCCTTAGTGCTACACATAAAAAGTAAAAAAAAAAAGAAAATCCAAGCAATAGCTACGTATTAATTAATAGAGTTCGTATTGTGTCGGACTCGTCCGACACAATATTCTCGTCGGACGACTTCACTTGAGTTTCAGGTAGTCTTCATTTTTTTTCCAGGTAGTCTTCATTTTTTTTCAGTTAGTCTTCATTTTTTTCCAGTTAGTCTTCATTTTTTTTCAGTTAGTCTTAATTTATTTTCAGTTAGTCTTCATTTTTTTCAGTTAGTCTAAATGAAAGTAAGTTACCTCTAAATGAAAGTAACTTAGGTCTAAATGAAAGTAAGTTACCTCTAAATGAAAGTAACTTAGGTCTAAATGAAAGTAACTTAGGTCTAACTGAAAGTAACTTAGGTCTAACTGAAAGTAACTTAGGTCTAAATGAAAGTAAGTTACCTCTAAATGAAAGTAACTTATGTCTAAATGAAAGTAACTTAGGTCTAAATGAAAGTAACTTAGGTCTAACTAAAAGTAAGTTACCTCTAAATGAAAGTAACTTAGGTCTAACTGAAAGTAACTTAGGTCTAACTGAAAGTAAGTTAGGTCTAAATGAAAGTAAGTTAGGTCTAAATGAAAGTAACTTAGGTCTAAATGAAAGTAAGTTACCTCTAAATGTAATACAAATGTAATACATCAAATGAAACAAACATACATATATATGAAAGAAACAAACAACTAACTGAAAATTTCAAAATACCTGGAATCATCTTCTCTTCCCCTCTTAACTACAGTACAAATAAGAAGAAATTCTGCTAGAATCTCATTTGCACATGTCAATGAAAAGGACCCAGTGCATTTCATTTACATCGCAGCTTGGCTGCCCAGCATCCATGCGAACATTTTCGACCTCATCATCTGCTCTTATAATTATCTTTAAACATTTGCATCACAAAAAGAGATGATTTTCACAGCAATTTCTCGATTTTGTTTAGTGGACAAAGTTCTACGATTTGCGAAGGTGACAGCAATGAAATATCCCGAATTCTGAATTTCTGGAAGAGGTTGAAGAAAGAGAAAGACGGTGAGTGTAAGAATGGCAGTGGATGAAAAAAGGCAGTCGTCTGACGAAAGGTATTGGGTCAGACGGTCTGACCCAATACTTTCACGTATTAATAACATTATATTGCTTAACATGTGATCATATTATAAATTTCTTAACTAGGGAGTATCATTTTATAAAATATACTTATTTTCCTTAAGACCATTTTTTTTTAAAAAATGATATAACATCAAACTAGGAAAGTGAGAAGTAGAACACAGAATTTCATAAAATATATATATATGATAATATAATATACATAATAAATTTCTAATATGATAGTACGTACCTAATCTAATCTTATATCAGTGTTTGAACCAGGTATAAGGATTGCTTGGAGCATTGTAGCTGGTACTAATGCCGTACCAGTGAGGCAAAGCTCTTTTTGGTATTTAACCTTAATTATATCATATTTAGGGAACTCTAGATGAATTTTTAAGGAAAGGTAAGGAATAAGGATGAACTATATAATATAGGAAAAGCGCGATTGAAGAACTCGTAGATATCCATTAGAGTAGATCATTATGTCATTAACCAAAGAAAAGTTGCATGAGTGTTGACGCAGCTTCTTGCCTTTATTTAGTTATTAAGAAATGGTTGATAATCAGTTAAACGCAATCCAGCTCTTACTTGCACTAATCTTAAGTTGCGTATCGCTAGAAAGTCACGCGGTGAAAATATTCAAATTTATCAGTGGAGAAAAGAATTTTTTTTAAAATAGATTGAACAACCTTACCTTAATTTAATGCGGCGATAATAAACAAAATTTAGCAAAACAACATCAATTTTCGCTTTTGAGAATGGAAATTTTCCACTTTTTCAATATTAGTTTTAGTTTAAGTGATTTGTGATTTCACCAATATCATTTTGATATCCGGAAGTAACTTTTTATTTCTCAACTTTTTTGAAGGGAGAGTGTATTAATTAAATCAAATCAAGTTTTGTTAAGGATAGATAGAATATTTTGGGGATAATTCCCAACAAAAATACACTCACTTCCCGTAGAGGAAACAATACGAGCCATGAAATCAGCTATGGTATTTCCACCTCTTCTCACATGAGACAAAGAAAAAGAGGAAAAATAAGAGCAAACATTTTTAATATCTTCTAGTAGAAGGCCAGCATAAGCACATCCAGCAACATTCTTCTGCCCACAGTTCACAACACTCAATGAATCGGACTCCACAATCACTTTCCCATAGCCTGAGCCTGACAACAGCAAGAGCAGCTATAACCACACCCTCACTATCACACCCCACCACTTCTACCCCAATATCATCATCACCAAGCATAGTTGCGTCCTTTTAAACTTCACCACTCCCACATGCGGTCTAATCCACCAAGAGGGCGAGGTACAAATAACTTTTGTTGGACTTGGAATAATTCATACTCACAATAGTCGTGGACAAGGCGAGCAAAACCCGATGCAACAACACCCACTCTCGGTTCTTTGTGCTCCATTACCAATTCATTTCTACACAACCACATCGTCCAAATCAAAGCCATCAAAGTACTCACCTCACATTTTGCAAGCTTTTCAATAAAACACGACACCATCTCCATGAAAGAATTACGAGGAGCCTTATCCACCATTTCAGCATAGGGGGAAGTATTTCAGAAGGAAAAAACCTAGGGACAATCAAATAAAGCATGAATCACAGTCTCGTCATTCTCTTCACATACAGGACAAATTTTGTTTGGAGTAATATGACGAAAGCCTAATCTTTCCTTCACAACAATGGCGCCTGTGGCAGCTCTCCAAATAAAATGTTTGAGCTTTGGAGGGCACTCCAAATTCCAAATAACACTCCAAAATCTTCGAGCTTCAGGGCATGAGTGTTCTCCCAGTTCTAAACATGGCTATTACGCCCCAATCAATATGCAGATTTAACGAAAAACATACCATTTTTCTCCTGGCTCCAACAAAAAGTATTTGCTAGCATCCAGAAGCTAAGGAGAATTTGCATCACTCTTTTTGCATCTTCTTCCACCAGAGATGAAAAAACTATTTCCACATTCTACGAGCATGAATCTGAATTTAGAAGGTTAGCCACTGTCATCCAGGTATCAATTTGATGTTGGGGATGAGGACTTGCATATTTAACACTACTAGGGAACCATGCTAAACTCCATACATTAATATTTTTCCATCACCTGGCCTACCCTCCACTTCATTCCTTCTTCAATCAAGGTCTTTGAACTCCATATACTACACTAAGAGTGACTAGGACTATACACTAGTAGAAAAAAGGCTACTTGCTGCGGTTAAAAAGTGCCCTATTGCTGCCTATTGCTGCGGAATAGGGCGCGCAGCAATTAAGGGCGCAGCAATAGGTATTAATAATATTGCTGCGGTTTTAAACCGCAGCAATATAACGTAATATTGCTGCGGTTTTAATGACCAAACCGCAGCAAGATGCATTTTTTTAATATTAAAAAAGTACACATATTGCTGCGGTTTTGGGCCCAAAACCGCAGCAATAGGTACATTTTTTCAAAAAAAAAATTTTTTTTTTTAAATTAAAATTTTCAATGTTAAAAGTACTTAAAATGCAATAAAAACTAAAAGTAACTAAAACATTATATCAGATCAACCAGCTAAAATACTACTAATAACATTTACCGCTGCATAAATGCATAAGCATAATCTAAACAAAGGTTACTCAAGACAACTCGTATTTCAACCAAAATAAATCGAAAATACAGAAACTGATCTAAAAAACAAAAAAATTTAAAAAAATCCTAAAACAAAAATTACATATACATCTAAAAACGAAACAAATCAAAAAAAATTCCTAAAACAAAACATCTACATACAAATCTTAAAAAACGAGAAAAAAACAAAAAAAAAACCAAAAAAAAAACCAAAAAAAATAACAAAACAGATCTGGATTTGTTTTATTCTTGTCGAAACGAAGGACCGATCGAGAACCAAAAAAATAACAAAACAGAACGAAGGACCGCACCAATGACGACGGCTTCATATCTAAGTCTGATTTCTGGAACTCGACAAGCAGAGAAGTCGACAAGCAGAACGAAAGAACTCTGATATCCTTCGCCTTTTAACCCAACATCTATTCGAAGGACGAAGGCTTCAGATTCGAAGGACGCGGGCTTCAGATTCGAAGGACGAACAAGTTGAAAAGAGTTGTACAAGATTCAAAGGACGAAGAGTTGAGAGGAGTTTGTGCAGCGAAAAGGAAGATGAAAGGACGAACGAGTTGAGAGAAATAAGGGAGATAGAAGAGGGAGCGAGATTTGAGAGGGAGGGAGGGAGGCGCGACATGGGGCGGTTTTAGTTATAAATAGGTTATATTTAGGGTTTCCAAACTCGCCGCGTCCTTTTTTTTTTAGACAAGACAATATTGCTGCGGTTTTGGGCGGGAAACCGCAGCAATATATTTTAAAAATATTTTTTATTATATTGCTGCGGTTTGCCGCCCAAAACCGCAGCAATATTAGTGTTTTCAGGACCCACATTTTTTTAAAATGTATCCGTTGAACAATATTGCTGCGGTTTTGGGTGGGAACCGCAGCAATATTGTTATTTTCTAATTTTTCTTTTCTTTTTGCGTGTAATATTGCTGCGTATAGGTAAAACCGCAGCAATATCACCGCAGCAAATAGCATTTATTCTACTAGTGATAGCCAAGGTTTGAGTTAAAAAAATCAACATGCTTATAATACATGGCTTTAAGAGTACGAGCTAGCAGAGAGGTCTCATCCATCATTAGCCTCTATCCTTGCTTCGCTAACATAGCAATATTAAAAGTTCTTATATCTCTAAAACCTAACCCCCATGCCTTTGGGAAGACAAAGAGACTCCCAGTTCACCCAGTGAATTTTCTGTTCATCTCCTTGGGCACCCTACCAAAAACGAGCAATCAGGGAGTTTATTTCCTTCAACAGTTGTGATAGTCGCCGAAAAACACTCATAGTATATGTTGGAATTGCTTGTACCACAACTTTGATGAACATTTCTTTCCCTGGCTTCGATAATGATCTCTCTTTCCACCCATGAATTTTCTTCCACACTCGGGTTTACACATTTGCAAATGCTGCTTTCTTAGATCTACCAAGTACCATGGGAAATCCCAAGTATTTATCGTGTGCTGCAACTTCCTTCATTCCAATTCTCGTTGTTATACCTTCTCTAAGATTTGCAAAAAAATCTTGCTGAAGGAAATCTCCAATTCATCAAAGTTGATCTTCTGACCAGATGCTCGTTCATATATGCTGATAATGTCGGCTAATTTTGATCACTCTTGGAGATTAGTATGTGCAAACAAACATTGTCGCCTGCAAAAAAATAGGTTAGAAATAACAGGTGCCCCTCTACATACACGAGCCGATGAATGTCACCATTCAAAGCAGCTCTGGTGAGAAGTGTAGAGAAACTATCAACACAATAAGAAACAAGTACGGGGATATAGGATCCCCGTGACGAAGGCCCCCTGCGGGAGGGGGGGGGGCAACGTTACCATATGGTTTCCCATTTAAAAGAAAATGTAGTACTCGATACACATCTCATAATCCACCCAATCCATCCCCTACAAAAACCTATTCTGCTCATCAACCTCTCCAAAAAAAACCCACTAAACGCGATCATATGCTTTAGCCATGTCAAGCTTCAGTGCCATCATACCCCTACGTTGTTTATCTTGGCTTTTCATATGATGAAAAATCTCAAACGCAATACATTGTCTGTAATCAAACGCCCGGGGAGACAGGCACTTTGATCTGCACTAATCAACCCCACAAGCACCAACTTAAGCCATTTTGCCATTATCTTCGACACAATCTTATATACACATTGCACAATATTATCGGAAGAAATCAGGAAACCATCTCTGGGTCATTTATTTTCAATATTAAGGCAACATTAATGTGGTTCAGATTGCTAAACTCTTCCTTACCTTTCCACCACCTCTTGATAAACTCAATTATATAGGGACCCACTATATGCCAAAACTTATGGTAAAACATCGCATGCATTCCATCCGGTCCCGGAGCCTTTGTAGGGTGCATTTAGAACATAACATTCTTGATTTCCTCCCCCGTAGGCTCACAATTATACTTGCAATTCATATCTTCCATGACCTAGCATTCAATTGCCGCTAAAGCAGCCTCAAACTCGATGTGGTGAGACGTTGTAAACAAGTCAGCATAAAAATTCTCCACAATCTCAACCATCTCAGATTCCTCATCCTTCCATTCTCCTCTCCCATTGTACAAACCAATAATCCTATTTTTCCTTTTTCACTGGTTTGCTTTATGGTGGAAATATGGCGTGTCCTTATCACCATATTTAAGATCATTTTCCCGGGCTCTTATATACCAGTATGACTCTTTCTTCTGTCTCAGCCCAAAGAGCTCCTTTGAAATGTTATCACATTGTATAGTATAGTCATCCGAAGCAGGACTCTTCTGAAGCTTTTATTACTCTTTCTCCTTTGCCATGTAAAACTAGGACCAGCGAATCCCAAATGACTTCTGAAGCTTTTATCACATTGTACCAGTATGACTCTTTCTTCTGTCTCAGCCCAAAGAGCTCCTTTGAAATGTTATCACATTGTATAGTATAGTCATCCGAAGCAAGACTCTTCTGAAGCTTTTATTACTCTTTCTCCTTTGCCATGTAAAACTAGGACCAGCGAATCCCAAATCCTATCCAGTCTCTCTCTAACCAAGGTATTATTACTCTTTCTCCTTTGCCATGTAAAACTAGGACCAGCGAATCCCAAATCATTAAGAGAACAAGCATTAATCACATTTCAAAAATCATCCATTTGTCTTTCCCTTCTCCATCACTAGTAAAAAAAGGACGATTTGTGTCGCCCCATTTGCATCGCATGAAAGGCAAAACGACGCAAAAATATAATTTGTGTCGCATGCTATGAAGAGTGCGACGCAAAACACGAGCTATATGCGTCGTACCCTATTGATGTGCGACGCATATCGCTCATGTGCGTCGAACACTGAGGTCCATCCGACGCACATCGCTGTGTCCAGTTTACAAAATTAAAACCATATTTGCGTCGCACTAATCTAATGTGTGTTGCAAAAGGCTAATTTGCGTCGGACGTCTTAGCTCATCCGACGCAGATCAACCCAAGGCCCAACTCACTTGTTTAAATCCCTAAAACACCTCGCCTTTTAGATATTCTCTCATCCTCAAATCCTAAAACACCCGCCTCTCTCTCTCGCTGCGCCTCTCTCTCACCCTCAAACCCTCTCTTACCCTCAAACAAAATCAAACTACGGAGAGCAAAATAGAACAAAGGATGCATCTATGATAATTATAATACTAACACTAGTGGAAAAAAGCCCAATTGATCCAGTTAAAATGGGTTTAACTGATCCAGAAATGAAGTGGAGCAATTGCGGAAAATTAACTAATTCATTCACTACTAGATATGTCAAATACTCGATTGATCCGATGAAGGGTTGAAAACCAGATAAGTTAAATACTCAATTGATCCGGTGAAGGGGTGAAAATCGGATTAATTATGTCATTAACTTATTCGGTGTACACCCCTTCACCGGGTCAGTTGAGTACAACTATATCTAAAAAAAATTTAATCACCATCAACGACAACAAATACAAACTAATAAACCAAAAACGAATAATGAACAAACAAATTCAAACGAATGAATACAAAGCAATAATTATAACAACACAAACTAATAAATACAAATAACTATTTGCAAACAAATTAACAACAATAAAATATAAATAATAAGGATTTACATTAACAACAATAATTTCAACTCAATTTTTCGCAAAATTTGATCAAATCACAGAAGAAATTACAAAAACCAACAAGATAAATTAAAAATTCAAGAATAATAATGAGTAATAACCATTAATATATAACATATTCTCTTCTAATTTCACATATATCACGTAAATAAATCCAAAATTATACATTGACAGATCCAAAACCCTCTAAAAAAATAAATTCAAAATTATATACGAAAACAATATAAAATTATAGGGAAAAGAAAATGAAATTACGAATCCAAAACCACGCAATTAGTTGCCCATCGAATTAGTTGAACTTAACTGATCGGAAAAATCGTAACAGTTTTTTTTATATATAATTGGAGTTGTCATTTCATTACTAGCCAATAGGCTTAATTTACAATTTTCGCTCATCATTAAGGATGAGTCAAAATTAACAACAGGAATGATGCATACATAAATCATGTCTGCTCGTTTCTTCTATTTTCGAGCTATAGCTCCCGCCATTCACAAACTATCCAACCATAAGTGAGCCACATTTGTTTATACAACACGTGTTCCTATCTCTAAAGGGCTGTCTATTTTATCACTCAACCCCAGTCTTCCCTGGCCCTGACGGACTAGTCATGAGGAGGGGAAGGAGCACTTGCAGACATGTTTCAACACCACGCAACGAAATCGTCAGAACTCCTAAGCCCCTGTTTGGCAAGGGAGTCAGCGACAACATTTAAACTTCGACTTTTATGAACTATTTCGACATTCAACCTTGAATTTCTGGCATTTCGGATGTAATTCAGATTGAAATTTAAATTCCATGGCCCTCCAAACTCTTCATCACACCAACGGAATGCGTTCATTGAGTCGGATTCAATCGTGATAATGGTGATGTTTAAAATTATCGCAGCACATGATAATCTTTATCGCTCTGAGTATGGCATAGACTTCAACCGAATTAATCTCCATGAGAGGTATAGGGGGGTGGAGAAAATGCATATGAAAATGCCATTGGTTTTCCGAAGAACTCCCCCTACTGCAGCCCGATGAAGAGATGAGTCAAAAGATGCGTATATGTTCCACTTTAGACCATCACCTATAGGAGGGAGCCAAGCCTGAGGGAGTGAGGGTGAGGCATGTCTAGCTTGTGCATTCCATAATAGGCACGAGGGTTCTCTGATGAAGTCCATAGATGAATATGGAAAGCTGCAATTCCATCCTTTTATCCACCAGCTCAATCTCAATAACACAAATTCTTGTAGTTCATCCATGGACGACATAAAATTGTTAAAAATCCTAGAGTTGTGCTCCTTCCAAAGAGTCCATATGAAAATGGAGAAGGAGGCTAGCCGTAATTTTTTTAAAGAATTCACTCTCCCCTCTACAATGCCACAGTTTAAAAGCTTCAGCAAGGGAGAAAGGGAAGACCCATGAGATACCCCCATAAACATAACCACCAACTCCATAATTTTTTTGAAAATTCGCAATGTAATAGAAGATGGTCACTTGTTTCGACTTGCGATTGACAAAGAACAAATATTGAGTCATTGAGTGGGATTATACCATGATGCCCAAGTTTGGCTTTGGTATTTATTTTCCCCAAAATGGCGAGCCATGAAAGAACCTCGATCCTATGAGGGACGAGTCACTTCATGGTGAGTGGTGGAGTTACCTTTTCCCATCTCGAGGGTTGCAGATTTCATAGTGAATAGGCCTCTTTTTTTTGGGGGGGGGGGTCCATATGTAAGAGTCCTCTTGGAAAAGATTAAGAGTGACATTAATTTGATAATAATTTCAGCAATTCTTTTTTCTCCTCTTCATCTCTAGGGCGAAGAACTCTCCTCCATGAGAACGTCCATTGCCAGTCCATTCCATCCCATATACCCATTGATGCTATTGTGGCGCTTGGGGCGATCGCTATTGTGAATAGTTGAGGGAAACGATATTTGAGCGGGAAATCTTCAAGCCATGTTTCATGCCAAAATAGCATACTGGAGCCATTACCCACCCTCTTTCTCACTAGCTTTTTGGTGAAACTTTTTGCCACAGGGTGCTGCAGAATTGTGTTACAAATGTTTCTCCATGGGACTCCGTTACGTGGGATTGAGATATCCGAGAAGATCAATATATTATGGTAGCCAGATTTTTCTGTAACCACTCGCCTCCACAGAGAATTAGGCTCTTGAAAGAACCTCCATAGCCACTTGAAGAGGAGAGCTATATTTCGATGCTTTAAATTTCCAATCCCCAAGCCACCTTGGGATTTGGCGGGCTCAATTCAATCCCATGCAATCAAGGGGAAACCCCTTTTCCCATCATAGCCACACCAGAGAAAGTTTTGTTGTATCATGATGATGTTTGCGATCACTCCCGCGGGGATTGGGAAAATGGACATGTAATATAATGGTAAGCTAGCAAGAGAGGCTTTGATTAGAGTGAGGGGACCGCCAATGGAAAGCATTTTTCCTTTCCAAGTAGTGAGTTTTTTTTTTTGCATTCGATTAATAATGGGGTCCTAAGTAGTATTCCGAGATGTGTTACCTCCAATCGGGAGCCCAAGATAAGTGATTGGAAAGGAGCCAATTCGGCATAGTAATGATTCTGCTATTGATGTTAGCCAAGTATTTTCCACATTGATGCCCAATAAGGCGCTTTTGTGGAAGTTCACCCTAAGACCGGAGGGTAGGTGAAATAATAAAAGTGCATTTTTGATGTTGAGGAGCCTCGAGCTTCGAAGGATAGAAGATGATCATATCATCGACATATTGTAGATGAGAGATTACAATGCCATTCTCTCGCATAGCAATGCCATCCCATAGGTTCTTCTTAATACCTTTCTCGGTGAGCAAGTTCAAAGCTTCCACCACTAGATTGAAGAGAAACGGGGATAACGGATCACCTTGTCGGAGGCCCCTATGAAGCTTAAAGGGAGGGCAAGGGGATCCGTTAATGATAATTAAAGCTAAGGCCGTCATAACACATACTTGCATCCACTTTCGCCATTGACTTGGGAAACCCGTTTGCTGCAATATCCAATCTAGAAAATCCCAAGAGACGCTATCAAAAGCTTTGTGAAAATCTAGCTTTAAAGTAGCAGCTTGGATATTCTTCCTTTAAGATGAGTTAATAATTTCCTCGGCAACTAGTGCTCCATCTAGGATTTGTCTTCCCATTTTGAAAGAGGATTGGGAGGGTCCAATCAAGAAATCCATCACTCCCTGTAGCCTTCTAGCGAGGAGCTTTGCAATTCTTTTATACAAGCAACCCACCATGCTGATGGGTCTGAAGTCTTCGAAGCCTTGAGGCGAGTCAACTTTCGCAATCAAGGTGATGAAGGCAATATTGCAGCCCTTGGGAAGGGTGGCAGTATTCTAGAAAGTGATTGCATAGATATCATGTTTGATCTCCTCCTATGAAGTCTTGATGAAGTGGAAATTAAAGTCGTCCGGACCCGGGGTCTTGTTGCTGTCACAAGAGGACACGACACGGTCAATCTCATCATGGTAAAAAGGTGCAGTGAGCATCGCAATAATGAGAGGGGAGTAGGCATTTGAAGCTTAGGTTCTCAAAGGTCGGCCTTGAGGGCATTTCTTCTTCAAAAAGTTTTTAAAGTATGTCATTGCTTCCTTCTGTATTCCTGCACAATCAACAAGGTTAGAGTCATTAACAATTATAGATGATATTGTGTTTTTATTTTTCCTGATCGAAGTGATGGTATGGAAAAATCTCGTATTTTTGTCTCTCTCTTTGAGCCACTAAGCTCTAGAATTTTTATCCCAGTAGGACTCTTTCCTTCTCATCCGTGTCCATAGGTTCATCTGTGTGGACATTTGGTTACTCACTTCTTAGTTTGTCATGTTTCGGCTATTAGAGGCAGAGTCCAGCCCGTTGATGTAGTTCTCTAATTCCTGAATTTTGCCATCGATAATTCCAAATGTAGACTTGTTCCATGCCTTGAGTTCACCTCTTAAAAATTTCAATTTTTCATGGAGGGATAGGTTTGTGGAGGTAATCCGTGCTTGGTGAATGTGTTTCGGGCGGGTATCCGGGGTGAGAGGTCCAGCAGTTCAAGAATTTGAAAGGCTTTGGCCCCCAAGTAGTGGCCATGGAAAACACTAAGAGTGGGCAATGATCCGACACACTTCTGCTGAGAAGAGTGAGGCAAAGATTCGAAAATTCAGAGATTCATTCCGTGTTGATCAAGCATCGGTCTAGTTTGCTTTTCGAGGGTCCTCGAAACCATGTAAAGAACCCATTGGATGCCTGAATTTCGGTATGGGTACTTTGTATAAAGTTTTGGAAATAAGTGATCCCAGTTAGGGAATTTGAATGACTTCCTCTTTTCGAAGATTGAGATAAATTCATTGAAATCTCCAATAGTGTTGGTAGATTTTTTCTCATCCAAAACTTGGATAATTCCAACCAGATTTCAGATCTTTTTGCGATGTCACATGGATTATAGATATTTATGAGCAAACAATTGAACTTTGATGAAGGTAGTGTACCAGATAATGCGATCCAATTCCGCTCAATGCGGCTTGAGTCAATATTGAAGGTGGAGCTTTTCCAAAGGGAAATAAGACATCCTGAAGCACCGAGAGGGGCTGGCTATCCATTCTATGTTTCCATCAGCCCAAATGATTTAATGGTTTTGTGGTCTATTTGCTCCACTTTCGTCTCCCGGATGAAGATGAATACGGGGTGGTGTTTCATAGTGAGGTTTTTATTTTTGTGCGCTTCACTTTGGCCCCAAGGCCCCTAAAATTCCACGAAAGGATTATCATTAATCCAGTTTGATGATGATGGATTTGTGAATGAAGGCTTTTTAACCCAGTCGACAAGTTGGCGATCCCGGATGTTGGATATTTGGTCGCACAACTGGGCTTGTGGCCCATCATATTTGAGTCCCTGTTCCACTGCTATTTTGAAAACCTATTCAACTGAGATCATTAAAGGCTTGGAGGATGGGGAGGTGGCAGATCTATTTGGCTTCAGAAATTTTTGGTTTGGTTTCGATCTATTTTTCTGTTTTTTTTCTCTAGTTTTCTTTACCTTCTCAAGGCATGAGCTTCTTTTAGTGGGCCAGGGATAGTGTTTTCAAAACCTGGAGGGAACATAGGGCCGAAGGAGGATGAAGAGTTCGACCCAGTAGTTAGGTCTTCTGATGGAGTGGTAGAAATTTGAATGTGGGTAATAGGTGTGGGGTTGGGAATCGCTAAGGGTCTCGATTTATGGGCTTGAAGGGATAGTTTTTTGTGCGGGCTTGGGCCTTTAGTAAGATGAGTTGGAAGGTCCTTGGGAGAGGGATGATTTTGGATAGGGTGATGGGGGGAGGGGAGAGCCAATGATTGGTAGCAGTATTTTCATGATTAATGTTGGGGGGTTTCCAATGGGGTCATCTTGAAGGTCAGGGAGTTTAGTGAGAAGATTTATTTTTTCGGGGGGGGGGGGGGGGTAAAAAAACAAAGTAGGAGAGTAATGATGGGGGGAGTTTGGGGTCTTGGTTGCGGGATAGGTTGTTCGAAAAAGTTGCTGCCGTAATCCGGTTGATCATCCAATGAGTAGTTGGATCTTTTTGGATGAGCATGATTTTTTGCGCAGAAAATGACCTTATAATCTTCCGAAATCCAGATTTTTGACTTTTTTCCTTCGATGTCGATGAACATATTGCAATTGATGGTGAAAAGGCAGTCAGTGGTGATAAGAATCCTGGCACAGTCATAATTCGAGGAGTCCTCTGATAATACTTTGCCGAATACACATCCAATTCTATGGGAATGTCTCTTCCCAAGCATAGATTTATTGCTTGGCTAGGCATTATGGCCAGATTAAGAACAAAGGAAAGGCTGTTTCGATATCATGTGAGTCTTGATAACAAGTGTTGCATTTGTGGGGATGCAGTGGAATCACATGACCATCTCTTCTTTGAATGTGTGTTTAGTAAGAGATTGATGGCTGGATTGCTTCAGTGGATTGGCCTAACTGACAGAAGAAGGAATTTAAGCCAGTGGATAAGGTGGATTAGAAGTGGCTACTCTGGATCCAAAATAAGGAAGCAGATCCTCTATGCTATAATTGCTGCTGCTGTGTACCAGATATGGAAGGCAAGGAATGATTCTTACTGGTTAGATAAAGTCCCTAGAATAGATTGTATAGTTAAACTCATCCAATATACTGTAAAGCAACGTATACACTTGTGTAAATCTGTAAAGTGGAGTAGAAGAGATATAGAATGGAGTGAAACATTGTAACTAGATGGGGTTATATAGGCCAGAATGGCCAAGTGAGTGTTACTGTCCCTTGAGGATGTAGGGTGTACTTTGGTGATTTTGGTGAATCTAATCTTACTTACTTACCAAAAAAAAAAAATTCATAGCACCATCCTCCAAGAGGAACACCATACACTTTGATCCATACGTCTTTCCATATAGCTACCCATGAGTCATTGATGTCTTTTAATTCGACGAACCATTTTCGAGCCACTTACTTTCAAGCATGGGTTTTTTATCATCCAATGAGGAGAATGTGATTAGGTGCATGAAACCTCCCATGGGCTTAATTGTTAGACAGTTTACCCCATAAGTTAGGATGTCGTCCAGAATTTGGTTTGTGGATAGTGAGGATGTGTAAGATCCCGATAATTCTCTCTTTCTAGAAAATACTTTTATAATAAACCTTAGAGAATTACCCAGACATTATCGCCCGTGTGATAACGTATCGGCTTACTTAGAATTTTGCAGCGGAAAACAATTTACTAAAAACCAACTTTATTAAAACTTACTAAATAAATGACAAGTGTTGTGAAACTTAAACACACCAACTTAAATAAACTCAAACTGAATAAAGATGTTCCTACGAAAACAACTTAAACATGCTCGGTATATAAGTGTCTCTCCATTCCAGATTCCCAATGAGATGCATCTGCGAACCTGTAATGTCAAGTGCAATATCGACTCTTCCCACCGAAGGATCATCACAGGATCAATAGGCAAAGCCATGATCACACACACAAAAAGCACGTAATCAGCAAAGCTGAGTACTACATATCAGACATAATAATCCTAAACATGATACTACAAAAATAACATGCAGGATAAATAATAATATAACATATAATAATCTGCAGACAATACTACTGAACTAGACTCTAAACATTACTTCTTTCTTTAAATGGAATAGTTATTGGACGAGTTGACTTATACTATATGAAATGGGGGCGCGACTCCGCATTACAGAGTGACCTGCAATATCGAGGAACCTTTGAACTGAAAGAGGGATGGTGATCAATCCATTCCTAGAAAAGCCATGGGCTACCACCATGTACTCCAACCCTTTGTGTCCAACTCTAGACATGCACCAGTCTAAAGTCTATAACTTATTCTCGATTCACTTTACGTTAATATATTTTATTACTTGTGTTGACACAACAAACAAGCAAACATAACTAATACTCAAACAATCATAACAAAATCTCTTTTATCTTTGGATTAACAAGTGATCACAACTCATCAACCAAGACTCTTAACTTCCTTTTTAACCTTTACCAACTTACTTGTTGAACCTAGCCAACAATAAACTTTACCTTATATAGGTAGAACTTGTAACTTACCAAATAAGGTCCACGGTCCTTATAAGATAATAAATAATACTCAAAGAATACATGTAAGACATGATTCACTTTAACTTATATTAATCACTCACGAATTAATAAATAAACTTGACTTATCATGCTTGCATCAACCTTCCATACAAACATTTATAATCATAATCACTTCTAGATCACATGTAGCACACAGGCATATAACATGTAAAAATAATTCCAGTAATCATATATATGAACAAATAGAGTCCTATACATGATACTAATAAATAAAATACTCTTAGAGCATGCTTCTAAATCACATAGCATGTAGACGATGTACGTACCTTGAATACACTAGCCTGTAGGCCACTTTTAAGTCGTTAAAAGTCTCCTACAACGTAGTCTCCGCCTAGAAAATAAAGTGACGAAAATTAATAACTTGAACTAAAAATTCCAGCAGCTTTAAAACGATTAAAACCCCATAAAACACGTTTTAAAATCGTTTTTAATTTCCAGACTTAAGTTATTTTTAATTCCTAATATAGTACTACTATTCTAGCAATTAAAAATCCTTAAAAACTCCATAATTCATTCTTTTCTGAAATTACAGCACTTCTAAAATTTAATAAACCTCTTAAAACATATGTAAATATAATTCAAATCATAAGACAATCTCATAGTGTACAACATAACACTATGATTTTCTAATAATTAACACCCAAAAAAAAACATACTTTGATAATTAAAACCTCAATTTAAAAATAATAACAATTGAAATTTTATTCTTTCAATATATAATATATATGAAATTAATATATAAGAAAACGAGGAAAAGAATCAAAAGGAAAAAGGAAGAAAAAGAGTGAAATACCGAAATCGCGAGTGAATATGGCAGCAGAATTGAGAAACTTGCAGAGGTCATAACTAATAGAATAAGAATCGGAATTGAGTGATTCTTGAGCCTAAATTCAATAACCTTTCGATATCTACAACTTTCAAGAAGGAAGTTTTGGCTAAAAATAAACAGAACTATGAGAACTCTGTCCAATCAGATTCGGGTGAGAGAAAAAACGAGTGAAGAGAGGAAAAAGAAAGTGACGTGAGATTGAGAGAAAAATAATGTGTAGGGTGAAATAATTTGGGTTTTTAGGATATTTATATAAAGGCTTTTACTTGTGGGGTTAGGAAAAGAGATTTTAATTAATGAAACTTGATGACTAATAAGATAGGCTATTTAAGACTTTAGTCATCAAATGACTCTTTCCCTTTTTATCACTTTTTGGGCTTCCGATTCCATTAAACTTCCTTTTCAATATACTTTTGAATATTTAAAACTTTTATTAAAACATGCTTAATTAAAATCTTTCTAATTTTATTAAGCTATGAAAAATAATTTCATTTGATTTTTAAAATAGTCAACCCTTTTAAAAAGTCAAAACATTTTCCAAACTCATTTGGATTTAAATACAACTGCATAAATACTTAAATATATTTATAAAAATTCTTTAAAATTGTGGGGGATTACAGGATGTTGCGAGGGCAATCATACTCCAGTTGAATTGTTCATTGTTTTCGTGCTTTTTGGTTACGTTGATTGATATGGCTTGTTCTTCGTCATATTCATGCACGTAGATTTCGTCTTGAATTTTTCCACTGATTCCCCAAGAGCTCTGGAGGTCATTCTTTTTGGTGACAGGGTTCAAACTGAAAGCAGTCCGGGTTTTTTTATTTTCTTGGTTAGGGATGGGAGTAAGGGGAAGTGGGTTTGGGCGGTTTCGGAGGGGGTTGGATATGGGAAGGCTGAATTTGGGTGAGAGTAGGGTTAGGTCGAGGATTCGGAGCTGAGGCCTCCCTGTATGATCTGTGGTCTCTCAAGCTAAGACTAGAGCGGGGCAATGGGGGTTTTTGTTGGGGATTGGGGTAATCTCGTTTGGGGGGAAAGGGTGGGTGGTGTGGTGAGGGTAAAAAGATTTTCCTGTCTCTTTTTGCAAGTTGGACTATTACTCTAATCAGACCCACTTTTAGTCCATTCGCCATTTTGATAGCTTTTTGGGCAGATTCCGATTTGACGAATTGGACAAAAGCATATCTGACATAATGGTTTATTCGAATTTTTTAAGGGATGAAGATGTTTGTGATGGCTCCAAAGCGGTTGAACATGAGTTCGAGGTATGTTACGGTGATATCCATGGGCAAGGAGTCGATGAAGCATGCTTTGGGTGGTGAGTCATGGCGGTTTTTTGGTTTTCGTCTTTGAACTTCAGTCCACAGGTTGGGGTTGCCGGAAAAGTTTGGGTTTCTCTCTCTCTCCCTCTTGTCTCCCCCTCTCTCTCTCTAGACTCCATTTTTTGTCTTTTCTTTTTTAAATCGTAACAGTTTATTTATGTAATTTAATGTTTTTTCCACTAGTGTAATCTATATAAATATATTAAAATGTCTGCATAACAGCATATATGCGCCACATGGCACTCTTCTTCTGCCACTAGAATTTTGTCACGTGTCTATTAATCAACAATAAGTCAGGTGATCATTATTTAAAAAAATATACTCCCTCCATTTCATTTTAATCTACACATTTACACTTTTCACGCATGTCAATGCAAACTTTTGAGGACATATATCTTTAGTTTTGTATTTGTAAAAATTATAAAAAGTACATATTAATAAAATACATACTAAGACGAATCTAACAAGATCCCACATGACTATGTTTTTATTCATGTATAAATCACAAACGAGGGTCAAAGTGCAATTTGTGAATAGTGTAAAATATCAAAGTGTGTAGATTAAAATGAAATGGAGGGAGTATATGCTAAAGCTTGGGCTCAAACCCCTGACCTTAAGTACGGATTATCAAAGACTCACCATCTCATCTAACATATTTTAGCAATTCATATTTCCGCAAAAATATGTTAAGATATGATGTCCGATCCATAGAAGGGATGACAAGTCTTGGGAGCCTTAGGTACTCAGATATGAGGTGTTCGATTTGAGATGTAATTTAGCTAACCTCGAGGGGATGCATATGAGGAAATCCACTCCTAAGCTTTATAATTAAGTTAGATAGGATGGCAAGGTGTAGTGAAAGCAATACATGGTAAATGTCAAAAATATGAACAATGGGAGAGCTATAAATTTCTTAAAAAGTTTCATAAAATCCCACCACCCATGACCGCCCCCGAACCGAACCTTACCCACACTCGTCCTTTCATGGTGACCATTACCCTTCCTAGAAACCACCACTTACCACGCCAACTACCTTAAATCCCACGCACCCCATCCCGGCCACCAACTGGCCACCGAAACTGAACAACGAAACTAACAACAAAACTAGAGAAAGGGGTTAGGGGTGGGGTTAGTTGCCGTCGACGAGAGGGAATCGAGAAAGAGGGAAGGGAGAAGGGGAGGGAATCGAGGAAGAGGGAGGGTCAGGGGAGGGCGGCCGGGGAAGAGGGAAGGGCAGGGGGATCCGACAGAGAGAAAGGCGGGGGAGGGCGGGGAGAGAAGTCGAAGAAAAATGTTTTTTTTTTATATTCCTTTATTTTAAAAAACCAATCAGAAGGTGACATGTGGCAAGTCACCTTCTAAAACAAGTTATCAATTTCACAAACTGGTAAAAAGCACATTTTGAGAAGATGGGGTATAAAGGTGGGATTGTTTCCAGATTTCGAAGTGGTGGGATTGTTTTGAGCAGAAGTGGCAAATGTAGGATTACTAGTTTCCATTATTTTTCCTATATATATATATGTTAATTTGTAATCTTGCAAAGGTGAATTTAATAATTTGTTGATTTTGAACAAAATAGAAAGAAGACATAATTCATGCTCTCTTAAAACAAATATTAAACTAGCATAATAAAGGTTAACTTACCTTGCTTGAGACCTTTGTCCTTTAATTGTCCATCTTGAAATATAACTTGAATTATCTAGCTCTAGGTTTAATCAAGTATGGAGAGATATGTGGTTTAGTAAATATTATAGTCAAGTTCTGCCTCCATTTCATATAGTTTTGTAGTCGTATATACTCTCTTCGTTCAAAGATAATAAAATCTTTTTACTTTTATCTATGAATGTAGCTAATACATTGTTAGTAAAATAAGTTAATTCTTGTGTCAATTGTTATTTAATTTTTTTATTGATTTATTATATTCATTATAACAGTCCATAAGTTAGTTATTTGTGTAAACACGATATATTATTCTTCCATGTTAGTTACCAAGACATCCAAATTGGTCGTCTCCTTAGAGCACCATTAACCATGATTGAGGAAAAAGATCATGGAGGTGATTGAGAAAAAATGGGCCTTAACCACAATTGGGAAAAAGATTGTGGGATGAATGAAGATGATTGAAAAAAAAAGAGATGGGACGAGTGAAATGGTGATCAGGCGTGGGAGTGGGACCCACTGCCTGATCTGAGGAAAATTAATTTTTTTTTGGCTTTCCCCCAGCCAAAACGACGTGTTTTGGCTAAAAAATAGCCAAAACACGTCGTTTTGGCTTGGGGAAAGCAAAAAAAAATGACTTTTGTCTGATTTCTGACGCGTGTGTCAGATTTTCTGACGCGCGCGTCAGAATTTGACACTTGTCAAATTCTGACAGGTGAGAGAAATACTACAATTATAAATATTAAAAATGCAATATCTTAAAAAATACAAAGCAAAAAAAATAAAAAAATTGCCAATGGCTCTATTTTTCAGAGATCTATAAATAGAGACCCATTTTGTAATATTTTGGATAAATTTTTTTTTCTAGCTATTTTCTAATTTTCTATAATTTTACTTATTTTATATGAAATATGTTCCACTTTTACACTTTTTTAAAAAATAAACAATATTTTTGTACATTTAATTTACTTAATGCTAAAAACACTAATTATTTAATTATAAATTAATTTTTTTATCAATTAGTAATGAATATTTAATATTATTAAAAAGTAAATAATAAAATATTATATAATGATGATGGGTGATAAGAGAGAAAAAGTAGTTGGGTGGTGTAAAAAAGTAGTTGGGATGATTGAAAAAAGGTTCATGGTTAAGGAGATGAGTGGAAAAAGATTGTGGGATGTTATTTTTTAGAGAGAGAAAGTTAGAAAGAGAGTGGGATGATTGAGCTTTTCACTCATGAGTAATGGTGCTTTTAGTTCTATACCTGGCCAATCAACCTAGATTTTGTGTTTGACATTGTTCATCTTTTATTCAAGGTAATTCCCCTCCCTTGTTCCATCTAATATGTGATTATGACATGTATGTGATCTTGACTTCCATAATGATGGCTCACTTATGTCCTTTTCTATGTGGCATTTCCTATACAAACTTGGACTTTTATGTCAGTTTGGTTTGTGGCTTCAAGTTGGGCAAAAGACATTTTATAGGATTGTGAATAACTAACCTTTATTCAACCTTATCTGAAATAAGCTTGATTATTAATTTGAATTTAAAATATACATTCTATTTTCCGTATTATTCAATTTATTCCAATCCAAGTTTTTTTCTCCAATCCAAATAAGTACTATAATTATATCTTTATTTTTTGAATTTGCATGTGTGTATAAATAAATGATATTTTAGAGGTAGAATGAAACCGAAATGACCAAATTTATAAGATTAGTCAGCAAAAGCATGACAATCAGCCAAAGAAACTAGGTTGTGATTAAAATAGTTTGAAATACGTAAGAGGGTAGTTAAGATACGCGTCTCGCGTCTGTTTCACAGATTTGATACACAATATTGAGGTCGAATAATGTAGTCGAAGGTCGAATGTTGAACTCAATCATGGAAGCATAGATTCGCTAACTGCATACATGGAAAATTGTCTCCTTTCCTATTCACTTGGAAAAGCCTACACTAACTCGGAGACAAGATGATTAGAATGACAGAGAAAAAAAATCTTATCTTAAAGTATTATTTAGGACAGGATTTAATTTAGAGAGGTTTCACAAGAAAATTTTACAATGATCTTTTTAAGAAAAAAGCTACAATTATACTTTAACAATCCGTCTTGTATGGACCCGGTTCACACTAAAAATACTGTGGACCATGCTCAGGCACGTGACCGTTTAAAAAGTACTCACTTATACACTATATCAAAAATAGATACACTATATGATACATATGTACACTATATCAAAAATAGATACATTATATCATAACTACGTACACTATATCATACAGAGGTACACTATATCCTATAAGAACACTATATCATAAGTAGGTACACTATATCCTATAGGAAAATATTTACTTAAACGCATTACAGAAACATACACTATATCAAAAATAGATACACTATATCAAAAATAGATACACTATATCAAAGTTAGATATACTATATTATACATAGGTACACTATATCAACTTTAACATACACTATATCATTTTAACATATACTATATCATTTTAACATACACTATATCATATCAATATACACTATCCTAAACTCAAGTGATATGGATTGGGTGCACACTAATTAGTGTGCACCGGGTTCATATTAGTTTTTTTAATACTTTAATGTGAGCCATGCATTTGTACACGTAAGCAATATGTTATTTATGTTTAGATATTATAGATAAAATTAAATATGGTATATTCCTATTGTGTATGAGAATTAAGATTGACCTAGTTGTTGCGCAAATTTTATTGGTGGACTCGAGACCACCATGTTCTCTGTGGTCTTGAAATGAAACGCGCACAACAACAATCAAAACGCCATGAATTTAAATAAATTAAAAGAAAACAATACAGAAATCATTGAATTTCTTGCACAAATTGCGGCTGAGGAACTCCCCCAACATCGCTCCGAATTTTTTTTAAAAAAAAATTAAATTACTATAGTATTATCTTTTTTGAGGGGCTACTATAGTATTATCTATTAGTTTTTCTTTTTTATAAACATTATTATCTATTAGTTTGATTAAACTTTCGCAAATTTTCTTTTAAACAAGGAACTGATTTAAAAATAAAATAAAAGAAAGAAGTACATGAAAAGTAAATGAAGGTATAAAAAAAAAGAACATCATACCGATTATAGAGGAACATGTGCATATAATAGTTGATAAACAAAAAAAATATCAAAAATCACAATAATGAATAAAATCATAAAAAAAAAACATGAATATATCAAACAAAGAACATCATACTAATTCTAAAAGAACGTGTGCATATAAATTGAGAAACAAAAGGCTAAAAGTTCATAAACATGAAAAGAACATGAATATATCAAAAAAACACATACAAATTATAAAAGAACATGTGTATATTATACTTGAAAAATAGAAGAATATTATAAAATTCGTAAACATGAAAATAAATATGAAAAAGAACATCATTAAGGTATAAAATAAAGAACACTACTATACTAATTGTAAAAAACATGACAAAACAAAAACTAATAAATAATAGTAGTTTATTATCTTTTTTAAAATTAACTATGATGTTATCGTGAGAGTGATTTGCCGCAATTCTTTGGGACTTATCAACCGCAATTCTCGCGGGTAGATTACCATTTTGTTTTTTTTTTAAAATTTATTTCCTTTTCTTCAAAATTGCGTTTAATGTTTCACGCTATGCGTTTTGGAGTAGGACCACGTAGAGGAAGGTGGTCTCTAGTCCACCATCCACACTTTCGTGTATGGTAATCTACATACACCCGGCATGAAACGACAGTAATTATATAATGAAACGCTGCACAAGTACTATATGCACATACCCATTTACAAGTACTTTGTTTTACACCTTCGTGTTCTTTTTACGCTTAACAAATTTTTTTTTTATTTAGTTGAGGGGGAGATAAAACTTCTAAACGGTGCCGTTATCAAACAGGTTCACAGAGAGCATCATGCTCTCTAGTGCACCTACAAATTTGCGACCTACAATAGCCTACAACTTGAGGACTCATACAGCCAAAAGGCATATACCAAGCTCTTTTTTCGGTAATTAGAGTATCATTTCATTTCAACTTCAAAATCAAAGGGTTCACCAGACACCAATACAATACTGCTGTAACACCCCCAAATTTCTCTCCTTTGGAAAACTTATTTTAATATAAAACTCCTTGACAAACTTGAGAGTATTACTGCCACATGATAACGTTAAAGCCTTTAATACTAACTACTAACTGAACTTAAACTAATGCAGCGAAAATAACTTAAATAACTTCTCTTTATTGAAATATCTTTAATAAATTTTCTTTATTAATATAAACTTTATTGTACAACTATATAACAATGGAAATAAAGAAAATAAAATAACAACTCCTTGACTAATTATGATTCCTCACTAGCTCCCCATATGAAGTATGCATCAATCAACCTGTAAATTCTGCTTACCAAAAGGGTCATCACAGGGACAAAGCCATAAAACAAAACAAAACAAAATGCGTGTCAGTAAAAATATTGAGTACATGTATATGCGGAAATTTAAATACTTTATTAAACATTCAAAAATATTCATATAAACCTTCCTTGGGTACTTGTAATAACTTATATAATATAAAGTATATAACTTAATAAAACTCATTTTCCTTGCCTAGGTACCTTTCCTAAAGTGTGCACACCCCCCAAGTTTAGTATTCCTTACCGAGTCTATTACGAGGGATTACTACCTTGTCCACATGACTTATACAAAAAGTACATGGGTAAATAATATAATAGCTACCATTCTTGCTAATAAATAACAAGCCGTGGCCTCTTTATAAATTGTGATCGTAAAAGATCATATATCTAATAAAAATCCTTCTGAAATAATCCTCCTTTAAAAAGAATAATAATTCTTAAAACTTAGCCATATAAAGGCATAAAAAAAATAACTTGCTCAAGGGTTAACCTTTGAAAAATAATAATAGTTCAAAAACACTCCTTTTTAAATATTTAAACATGAAGTAAAAAGATCAAACTCCTTCTAAAATATTTGAATATAAATTCAAAGATCAAACTTTATAAATATATTAAACGAAAGACACAATTCAAAGTTCATAAATAAAATTTATAAACATTCAAACATGCTCATATAAAACAGATCTAGATGCAGTTCATAATAATACTCATAAAAACATGTATTTCAATCCAAAATATTTTCCTAAAAACATGATACTACACTTACAAAACAATTATTAAAGATCTACAAATACACGCACCTTGAAAATTAATAAGTACTAGGGAGAAAGAGAAAGGTAGGCTAAGAGGGAGAGAGAGTTTAAACTTGAGAAAAGAGATTTTCTCAAATTTGGTGTGAAAAATATGATGGGTGGAGACCCCTATTTATACTAGTTGGATAGGTAGAATCGGAATAGGATTAGGAAACTAAAAGATAGATTTAGGGAAAAAGATAAACTAATGTAACTAAGATATAACTAATATTTACGCTTATCCAACTAAGATTAGAAAAAGATATAAATTAGGTCCATTTTTGGTGAGACGGACTCACGTTAGTGTTAACGTGAGACCGCTGATGTCAGCATGACATCAGCGCTAGTGCATCAAACCAACAATAGAATTACTTAAGCGTTTGGACCTATATATTAGTTATCCTAACCAAAAATTTATTCTACATGAATTAGTTAAGCGCTGGAGTATATTAATTGAGCGCTGGAGTATATAAGTTTTATCATAAAAATCAGATGATGTTACAACATGGCGACCTAAGCTCGCAAATCGAAAGTTTGATGATTTCAGATCCACTGATTCTTAACCAAATATCAAAACTATAACCATAAAACCATGCATCATTGTTACTCATGAAATTAATAAATTATTATTTATATGTTATAATTATACTCTTTCAGTTATTTTATAGACTAAAACTATTAGCCATAAAACCGGAACTAAAAAACAAAAAGTCATAACTAATGTAAAAACAATAATAACTAAATACCCAAATATCATAACTATTTATCAGAAAACAATAACTAATAGCTAGAATCACAACTATCAACCATAAAACCATAATTATTAACCACACTTAATAACTAATAACCTAAAAATCATAACTATATATCCAAATTTCATAACTATTAAGCAAAAGCTAACTATGAATCAAAAACCATAACTAAGAGCCAAAAATATGTAACTAATTATTAAAATTCCTTAACTAATTGGAAAATTATAACTATAACTTAAAAATGACAAAATCAGCCCCTTTGAGAATTATGTAACCCATCATCTTTATTCTCTCTCGTGGCTTCATTTAAAAGTGTTGTCTCATTTCAACAAAATAAATGGAACCCCAAACCCAAAACCCCAACCTATTTCTCTCCCTCACTCACCATCCTTCTCCTCCTTCCTCTATTGCCGTCCTTTTTGTTGTCGCCTGTGCCGACGACATTGTCGTGTTCCGCTGCTGCTACCATTGGTGCTGTTGTTGGTTGTTCTTAGTCCCATTTTCGCTCTCCTTTGCTTTTGTGGTACTGCTGCCACCATGTTGCCTGTGCTCCTCCTCGTCGCCAGCGTGGGTCTTTTGTGTTGTCGGTGTTCAGGCGAAGCAACTGCTTCCATTCCCCTGCATTTGCTGCCCTCATTCTCTCTCCTCGGAAGGTAAAAGGGACTCGTCTCACGTTAGTGTTAACGTGAGACGGTCTTTTATAAGACTTTGTGTATAAATTATCCCATAATACATAATTATCTAAGATAAAATAATAAAAGATAATTCAAAATAACAAAAAGTAACACAACACAACCGCGTGAAAATTGAGAGGATGCGGCGAAATTTATTTATTTTTTTTCTTTTTCTTTTTCTTTTTATAAATCCTTTTTTTTCTAAACTTCTTTCAATTTTTGTTTTCTTTTCTTTTTGCAAACCTTTTTGAAATGATTTTTAAAATATTTTCAATTTTATTTTGAACCAACTACTTAAATGTAAAACTTAGGAAAGTTAGGCCCAAAATTTATTTGGGCTAAAATTTGTTTTAAATGCCCAAAACCCTTTTTTTTATAAAAGCCTTTCTAATAAATTATAAGCCTTTTTAGTAAATAAAACCTTTTTTAAAACTAAAACTTTTATAAAAATATAAATAATAACTTACTAAAAAATACGGAGTATTACAACTGCAAACATAAATTGTCGTAGCCATTCAATGAATTTTACACTAAGCATCTGCCAAGCTTTAAAACATTATAAGAAACCGATGACTAAATAAAATCAATTCCCCACAAACTAAAACCAAGTGATTATTACAACTCTTTTATCACCATCTTTTTCATCAACCTTTGCTAAAAATATTATTTCACGAAAAAATAATTAATAGTTAAACTAAAGTCTTTCCACGAATAACCGTTTTTTGCATGTTTTGGTAATAATTTTGAAGTAAAATGTAATTTTTTTTCTAAATTATATATAAATTTCGTAAATTATAAAGTTTAATAGAAAATCGACTCAAATGTAGAGTTTTCTCCCGCGTTTTTTCTCTCTCTAAGTTTTCTCTCGGTTTTTCAAAAACCGTTGCCATGGCCAGAAAACATGGAGATGGAAGGAAAAATGCGAGGCCTAGAGGTCCATCTTCGGATTCTCAAGCGCTGAAAACAAAATCGATGGATGAAATCCTAGGTGTGAATGCAATCAATTTTGAATTTCAGGAAGAAATCTTGACTCCAAAATCTTCTCTGATGCAATTGAAACAACAATCTGAAATTCGCCATACTTTTAGCGATTGGCTTGAATCGATTCATCGATCACACAAGACGAATAAGAATCCTGAATCCCGAGGTACGATTCCTATTTTACAGCAATTTGAGGAAGTAGCATCGGATTTGAATGATCATCAATCATCGATTAAGAATTTGGCTGTAAATTTGAATCACTCTGCTGAAATTGAACAATTGACTGAGAATGTGAATAAAACCTTGACTGGAAATGAAGATTTGGTGCGAATTGATGCTACTGATATTCAGGATGAAATTGACTACTTGAATTCTTCAATAGTTTGTTATGTGATTGGTGCAAATCCGCCAATTCAAGTGATGGAGGGATACTTTCGGAGAATATGGAAATCTTTCAATATTGATAAAGTTGCCATGATCAAAAAAGGAATGTTCATTGTAAGGTTTAATGCTATGGAATCAAGAGATAAGGTACTAGGAGGTACTTATTTCTTTGATCGCAAACCTGTCATAATGAAACCTTGGAGTCCGGATATGGATTTTGAGAAGGATGAACTTAGAATCATTCCTATTTGGGTGCAGATCAGAATTGGTTTGAAATTTTGGGGAGAGAAGTCACTATTCAAAATTTTATCCCAAATTGGACAACCTATGCAGTGTGATGAGGCTACAATTAAAAGAGACAAAGTTCAATATGCCAGAGTCTTAGTCCAGGTAAAGGTTGATCAATCCTTCCCTAATTCAGTGTTGTTTCTGGATGAGAAAGGAGATAAGCAAGAATGTCCAGTTGTGTATGAATGGAAGCCAAATCAATGCAAAAATTGCTTGAAAGTTGGACATGATACTCAAGAATGTCGCAATCAAAAGAAACAGCAAAAGTGGGTCAAAAAACCTTCAAAGCTTACTGAAGTGGAAAATATGGAGAATCAGCAATCCCATATTGATGCAGATGGGTTTCAGAAGGCTTTAAAGCCTATCAAACTGAAGACACACACTATTGCCACCACTAATACTGATAATGCTTTTGACATTTTGTCAAAGGTAGCAGAGGAGGAGAGCCAGGAGAATGGAGGTGCAACAATAGTGAATGAACTGGTTGTTGGCGAACATGCTGTTCCAATTGAAAATGTTGTGGGAAGAGGGAACTCTTCCACCAACAATGGATAGGATCTTATTCTGGAATGTCCGAGGGCTCAACAGTCCTAAGAAGCAGATGGATGTTAGAAACTTCATTCAACATCATGCTGTAGGGCTGGTTGGACTCTTGGAGACAAAGGTGAAGGCATCCAACCTTGGGAGCCTTTACCAGAATGTGTTTAGAGGGTGGTGTTTTAGCTCCAATTCTGCATTCCATGATAATGGAAGGATCATTCTAGCTTGGAAACCAGGTGTCTTCTCTGTTAGTATTTTGCAAGGATCTAGTCAAGCCATTCACTGTCAGATTAGTCCAGTAAGTGGTCTTCCTTCTTTCTACTGTACTTTCATTTATGGTTTCAATGAGAATGTTAGAAGGAAAGAGCTATGGCAATTCCTAAAATGTCATAATACAAAGGAGCCATGGATAATTGGAGGGGATATGAATTGTGTGATGAATATGGATGAAAGAATAGGTGCTCTTGTCAGAAGAAATGAAATTGAGGACATTAATCAATGTCTTCATGAGTGTAATATGGAGGATGTTAAGGCCTCTGGGAACTTGTTCACTTGGAATAACAAGCAACAAGGAGAGTCTCGAGTCTTTTCTAAAATTGATCGAGTTATGGCTAATCCTGGGTGGCTATCTCACTATGATAATGCTGAGGTTGGTTTTCTGAATGAAGGTTCCTTTGATCATACACCAGCCTTATTGACAGTGTATCCTAGAATACAAGCAGGAAGGAAGCCATTTAGATATTTTACTATGTGGAAGCATCATGATCAATTCCTTTCTAAAGTGTCTAATGCTTGGCATACTCCTGTAAATGGCACCAAAATGTTCTCTGTTGTTCAGAGATTGAAATTGGTAAAAAAAGAGCTGAAGGAATTGAATAGATTGGGATTCAATGAGATTCAGGCTGCAGATGCTAAGGCATATCATGATATGCAACAAGCTCAGAGTAGAATGCACTCAAATCCAGGGCATGTTGAGAGTGCTGATGCTGAATTACAAGCTTGTGCAACTTATAAACTTCAGCATCAGATATACATTGAATTTCTGAAACAGAAGGCAAAGTTGGAATGGCTTAAGTATGGGGATGAAAACTCCTCCCTTTTTCATCAAAGCATCAAGGCCAGAAGGATTCAAAACCAAGTTTATGCTATATATGATAAAGATGGCACTTGGCAAGACACTGAAGCTGGAGTCAACCAAGCCTTTCTTGATTATTATCAAAAGTTGCTTGGGACTTCTTGTCAAAACAGAAAACATGTTGTGCAGCAAATTGTGCAGAATGGCCCCTTAGTCTCTGATGCTCACAGGACTAGTCTTAATAGTAGATATACTGCTGCTGAAGTAAAAGAAGCCCTGAAGTCTATTCATGGAGACAAGGCTCCAGGCCCTGATGGGTTTGGTGCTCACTTTTATAAGGATACATGGAACATTGTGGAAGAGGATGTGATTCAGGCAGTTCTGGATTTCCTCACTACTGGTAAGCTGCTTAAAGAAATCAACTCAACATCAATTACACTTATTCCTAAAAATAAGTGCCCTACACACGTTGGTGATTTCAGACCTATTTCCTGTTGCAATGTGTTATACAAATGTATAACTAAAGTTTTGAGCAACAGATTGAGCACTATTTTACCTGACATCATAAATGAGAATCAAGGTGGCTTTGTGAAAGACAGGTATATAGTGCATAATATCCTAATAATTCAGGATATTGTGAAGCACTATGGCAGAAGAAAAGTGAGCCCTAGTTGCCTGATGAAAATAGACTTGCAAAAGGCCTATGACACTGTTGATTGGGATTATTTGGAAGAGATGATGCAGCAGCTTGGCTTCCCTGAAAAATTCACTCATCTAGTGATGACATGTGTGAGAACTCCTACTTTCTCACTAATGATCAATGGCACCTTGCATGGGCATTTCACTTCACAAAGAGGCTTAAGGCAAGGGGATCCTATCTCCCCCTTGCTTTTTGTTATATGTATGGAATACTTAGCTCGAATTCTGAAGCAAGTTGGAGAGCTACCTCAGTTTAAATTCCATCCTCGCTGCAAAGAAATCAAGCTTACACATCTTTGTTTTGCTGATGATCTTATAATGTGCTGTAAGGGTGAGTTTATCCCCATCTATCTCATGCTGCAAGCCTTCAAGCTCTTTTCAGATACATCTGGACTTAGAGCTAATGCACAGAAGTCATCCTTCTATTGCTGTGGTATGGAAGAGAATGAGATTCAAAGAGTGAAGGATTGCTCCGGTTTTCCTCGAAGTACCTTGCCTTTTAAGTACTTGGGAGTACCTATATGCTCTAGGAAGATTTCATCATCTCAGTGTGATATTTTGATTGAAAAGATGTCAAGCAGAATCAAAATTTGGAGTTCTCGTAATCTATCTTACATGGCTAGAGTGCAGCTGATTAACTCAGTGCTTTTGAGCATTCATCAATATTGGGCACAAGTGTACATACTTCCTAAGAAGGTTCTTCAGGAAATTGTGAAGATCTGTAGAGCTTTTCTCTGGAGTGGTCAGGTCTTTACTCACAAGCCTGGACTGATTGCATGGAAGAGCTTGTGTTGCCCAAAAAAATCAGGAGGCCTAGGTTTCAGAGATGTCTTCATGTGGAACATAGCTAATATGGGTAGGTATGTGTGGGCTATCACAATGAAGAAAGATAGTGCATGGCTTAGATGGGTTGATGCTGTTTACATCAAAAACTCTGATTGGTGGCAGTATGCACCACAAAAAGGAGCTCCTTGGTCTTGGAAGAAAATTTGTGAAACAAAAGAGAAATTGAAGGCTGTTTTAACAATTGATGAATTAAAAGCCATGCCTGTTTACTCTGTCAAGCAGATTTACAACAAACTTGTTCAGCAGCAACAGCAGGTGACCTGGGCTTCTTTTGTTTGGAATAGGCTTAGTGTCCCTAAGCATCGTTTTATTGCTTGGCTTGCAATACAACACAAGCTGCAAACCACTGAAAAACTAGCCAAGATAGGCTTAAGTGTGAATGATAGCTGTCTCTTATGTGGCAGTCACTCAGAAAATCATGCACATTTATTCTTTGAATGTCACTACAGCAGGAGCTGCCTTCTGGCCATTAAAAGCTGGTTAACCATTCAGAGTGTTCATACTGATTTGGGAAGGATCCTAAGATGGATCAACAACTGCAAACACTCTCAGTTCAGAAAGAAAGTATACTATACTGCAGTAGCAGCACTTATATACAAGATATGGCAGAGTAGGAATGGAAGTTTTTGGCTTCATAGAGTACCTGTTATAGGTAGAGAGATTAGAGATATCCAGTTTGTAATTAAGCAAAGAGTCATGGCTGTTTTACCTGAGAAAATAGCTGCTAGAGACAAAATGTGGATACAAGAGTTAGCTTAGTCTGCTTCTCTTAGACTAGCCTTTCCTAGGCTTGTTTGGTTGTAAAGTGAGTGTTTGCATATAATACATCTTACTTACTTAGCAAAAAAAAAAAAAAAAAAAAAAAATTATAAAGTTTAATATCAGTATTTACATTTTATATTTTTCGTATAACATAGAATAATTTCGTAAATTTAGTTTAATTTGCGAATTTCATAAATCAAAAATATCATTTTGAAATACCAAATATATCAATTACAAAATTTATAAATTGCAATTTAAAAAATAATCCATAACTAATTTTGAAAAGTAATAAATTGTTGTAAATACATATGCACATATTATAGGATTATAAGGTATGTGAGTATATCCATAATACTTAGCCATAAATGTCATAAGCTGACGTGGACAAATTTGTAACTCACATTAATTTCTCACTTTAGCTTTTTTTCAAGAAAGCTACCATAAAAACATCCGATTTCACATAATTTGTCCATCTTTTAATAGATTTACAAGTATTTCGGCCCGGGCGTTGCTCCTGGTTGGTACTGTTTTAGGAACTTGATATGCATTTTTTTTCATTCCCATTAAAATATATTAAGCAAAACTCAACATTTAAAAGGTACAAATATAATGACGTGGACACTTAAAGCCTGATTGAAAGTTGGTTGAGATGGTAATTGAGTCATGTATAATAGCAAGAGGTCACGTGTCCAAATCTTGATACAAGCTAATTTTACTTTTGTTAATTGACATGACTTGTATACACATCAGACAATTCTAGTGGAGTAATAGAGGTGCCACATGACGTGTATACATTGTCACCCACGCCTTTTAATATATGTATATAGATTTTAAATCTTAAAAGGAACCACATAATTCATACTACTATACTCTCAAGTTTTATTAATCTAAAAATGTGCAGCTTGTTTTAGCACATAACCTAATTCAGTAATTTCTAGCTTTTAAATGAGCATCTGGATATTCTACAGACAATTACATTGACCTAGCTAGCTAATAACAAGATTTGGATCACCAACTCAATCTATAAACGGTTTTGATGTGATTTAAATGGGAGGTGATAGCTTGTTCAAAGAGCTTTCCAACGATAGGTCATATGCCCAATTTCGTTGAGAAACGAGAAAGTTATGACTGTTTTACGAAGAACTGACAAAACTGTTTCGTCTTGGGCCCGATCGGGCGGATTTCTCCTGACCCGATCGGGCGGTGTGCCGTTTTGTGCGCTACACGCGTTTTTCGGTATTTTTTTCGTTTTTGAGTTATCTTTTAGGGTTTGTACGGGGTTCCTTATTATTATAAAAGGGCTTCCTAGTGTTCATTATTATAGACACAACTTATGAAACACTTTTAGCCTCAAGAATTTAGGACTCCTTGTATTATTCTCTCTGATTTTCTCCATTATAGTGAAGAAGCTTTAATTCCCCCCCTGTGAACGTAGGTCAAATTTGACTGAACCACGTAAATCCTTGTGTTATTTGTTTGTTCATCTTTATTGTTTTCTCACCTTTATTATTTCATTAATTTTATGTTCCGCATTAATCAAATTACACAACATCCGATTTCCTAACAAAAATAAATCCTCTTATATCAAAATGAAGCGAAGAAAGTAATATTTTATCTGTTTAAAAATAGTTGTATCATTTCTAACTTTCACGCATGTGAATGCATGATTTCAACCATTAATATCTTTTAATTATCAATAAGTAAAGATTATAAAATTTTTTTTTTTAAAAAAAACTATACATCAAATCAAATCTAACAAAATCTCAAATGATTATATTTTTTCTAAAATATAAATTACCAAATACAATCTAAATCTAAAATATGGATAGTGTACAAATAAAATGATGCAAATATTTTTAAACGGAAGAATTATAAAATAAAACCTCTAATGGTGATATACTATTCATGGAAGAGCAAGGTTCTTAGTGGATGCTTGTATGGAAGTTTTTCTAAAAGTTGATTTACATTTGCATTCCTTTTGGCTTTTGCCATTCTAAATTGATGTAATGATACATTGTACTAAGAAAATTGTATGTCAGCTTGTTTTGCTTGGTAAAGTCAACCATACATTGTAAAGTCAACCATACAATGTAAAGTGTAAAGTCAACCCTCTTTGCGGAAAATCAAATTGTTAACCAAGATTCATGTGATTTGCTTTTATTTTCCCTCTACCAAGTGGCTGACCCATTCGCTTAGTATTAGGGTAATCATTAATCATCATGAGATATGCTTGTATGTAATTTATTAATGATTAATTTAGTCTTGATTAGGGTTGAAGGATGTTTTTTCTCCCTTTACATTTGAGATGAGTATGCTTGTAAATGAGAAGCGGTCAATTTTTTGTTTTTCAAGCATCACCTCTCATGCCTTATGAGTTCTGCATTCCACTCTTTTTAGTTTTCCCAAGATTTTTTTTGAAGTCAAAAGATTGACTTAAATATATAGTTGACATTGTATATTTCTAACTAAAGTAACCAATTTAGAAAATTAAATAGAGTATTAATTAAGTAAATGTCAAAATCTGACGAAATGAGCTTAATTAGACATTAGTTATTTTTGAAAAGTCATTTTCAGTTCATAAAAAAATTCTTTTTCTTCTTTTTTAATCAGTATTATTTAGTTAAAATGTTGTTGGCTAAAAACATGGTCTCCATATATGTTGTGGTCAGCTTCCTTCTTATTTTATTTCCTTATATTTTAATCTAATTAATTATATGTTTTATAAAATTAAAGCATTTGCACGTCAAAATGATTTATAACATTAAAGTATTATTTGTAGTAAACGCGCAGATGTACCTGTGATATTAGTCATCAGTTTGGTGTAGCATATACAATATACTACTCCCTTATTTTCAAAATACAAGGCACGCACGATATTCGAGGTTTGACTTTGACAATTTATTACTCTTAATCTAAGCTGATATTTTTTTTAAAAATAATGTTATTATAATATTTTTCAAGACGGATCCAACGGTATAATTTTTATATTTTTAAGTATGAGAGATATTTTTGGTCAAAGTAAATTTTCGTAAAGCGTAAAAATGCGTTATTTTTGAAACGGAGGGAGTACCAATAAAGATCATTGAGTTCAATATTATGACTTTTTATCTCCCACATGGGAGATCAAGATTCAAATCTTATTGAAGTAAATTTCAATATCGTGGAAAAGGAAGGGTGAGTATTTGTTAGCCCTCTGGTAAGTAACTCTGTACGAGAACAGTCTTGAAAAAAATGCTTTTTATTAAAGGGTTATCGTGAGGAGGTCAAAAAAAAATTAGGGAAATTCTACATGGTAGCCTCCTACTTTGGATTTTTCTACTTGGTGGCAGGACAAAAAAAAAATTATATCAAATGACCTCATATTTTGATTAATTATACTTAATGGCCTTAATTTACTTAAAACCTAATTAACTCATCATTTAAAGTAATTTTTGAAGGATTTTGTCCTCGATCAAGTGTAATAAACTAAATAATATTAGGATAAGTTATGGAGATAATATATTCAATAATATTATATGATCACAACGTTTTGCTAGAAGCTAATTGTGGTTCGTTGGACTAATATGATTAGGGCCAACTACTAATATCATTGAGTCCTATGAGGTCACACAAGTAATGACACTTGGATATTTATCCAAATCCATTTGTGAAATGGGTTGCGCGGTTTGATGATGGATGGGAAGAGTTGTAACTCATGATGAGTTTATTAGACTCATAATGTATGACATTATGAGGCAAAATAAAGCCTCATGAAACACCTCTTTTGTAACCACCTTATATATTGATATGGGGTTACAAAGGTGTGCATATACTTTACAACTTCGAGAGTGAAAAATCTGATTTTTCCCTTAGTCTTTTCACACTCATTTTCGGCCCTCACCACAAAAGTAAGAGAGTGCTTTTCTCTCTTCCGTACTAGCATACGTGGTGATCCAAGTGTTGTTCGTGGACCAACATTAGAGGAACGGCGCTTGACGTTCTAAGGTGATCTCCACTAGAAGTTTGGTGAAAAGAGGAACATACGCATCAAAGGTATAATTCTATACTAATGTTTGATTCATACTAATTTATGCAATGATCTTGGGATAGATGTACAAGTATTTGATACTTGATTTTCCTCATTATGCATCTAAGTTCCTACAGTGGTATCAGTTAGCCTATTGCATAGATTAATATGATCATGTTGATGCATGTTTTATTTCATTTTTTAATTCAATTAAGGGAGGGCTTTATATATGAATTTATTTGCATAATTGATATTATGATATTAATTGATTGGAAACATAAAAATTGGATTTTTATGTATATATAAATATATATTATACTCAAACATTGAAATCTCACATCACAAAATATCAGATTTTGTGTGTTAGTGTATGTTTTTTTTTTTTAAAAAAAAAAAACAAAAATAATATGAACCCTAATTTTTTTTCCCCAAATCAATTTGTTGTAACTTTCATTCAATTATGCACAAGGGTTGATGATAATTGAAAGGGAAAGGGGGAAGGGCCGCCGGAATTCGACCGACATGGTGGCTGGCGTGCCGCCGGACTGTGGCCGGCGTCGTGGTGGCTCGCGCGGCGCGAGCTTCCTGCGTTGGGCGCTGCTGTTGGCGCGGCTGCTGTTGGCGCGGCCTGCTGCCTGCGCTGCGGTGCTGCCGGTGCTGGTCGCCGTGGCTAGCGACGCGGTGGCAGGTTCTGGTCGGTGCTGGTGGTCGCGCAGGTGGCCGGCGCTGAGGTGGCAGTGTACACTGCTGCCTTGGCAGCCTGTTTTTATGTTTTTTTCCTTTTTTTTCTTCCTTTTGAGTATATTCCAATTTGCAAATAAATTAATTAATGGTGATTAATTTTATATTTAAGTCATAATTGAATTAAATAATGAGCTTTAATTTTATTAGTTAATTATATGTGATAATTGACTAGTTAATTTTCAAGGGGGTTACTAAGGAGTTAGTAACTATTATTATTTTTTTTATGATGTTAATTACATGTTAGGTTGTTAGTATTAATAGTTGATTAATTCTTCCATGCCCCTTTTATGTGGTTAGTCATCATGTTAAGTTTTTTTTAATATGATTAAATTATATGTGGTGCCTACAATTGCTTTAATTTTTCTTTAAGTTTAATATGATTAAATTTGTTAGATTAATATTTTAAAGCCTTTGTGAGACGAAATTCTAATATGATTAAATTTTGTCTTAAGGTACCAACCATAGGATTTAATGTGTGATTAAATCTTCATGGTGTTTATTTGTTTTAAAGTTGTTAAAACATGATAATTTATTTTAATAGTTGATTAAAATGCATGTTTTATATATTTGATATTATGAATGCATGCGGTGACTAGTATGGCCCAAAACTTGGATAGAAAATACGATCTGCGTATCGTTAATGTATTTTTGTAATCTAAATACGATCTACGCATCGTTGGTATTTTTGTAATATTTTAGTTTATAATTCCAAAAATATTTATTCAAGTATTAATAAGAATAATGGTGATTCAATCTTATCCTATGAAGCACAAGGATGGAGATCCATGGTGATTCAAAAGGGAGCCTTAAAGAGTAGTCTTTAGGTTTAGGGGCCATACTAGGATCACATTTTATTTTATGCATTTAAATATTGCTTTTAAATGCTTTCTAAGTTTATTATGCTTGTGATTTAATTATTTAAATGTTCACTAGTAATTAAATCAACATAATAATTTACTTAGGTCCCTTAAATAAAATATTGGGTTTTTGCTATTCCAAATAAACACCTACTAAAACTTGATCGTTAGTAATAGGTTCTGCCAAAGCAAAGTATTACTTTCAATCTTGGGCTAAGTAGAGTAAATTTCCGAAATTTGCAAGTTTAGTTTGGTTTGGCCCAACAAAATCATCAAAACGGTTTTGGATTTTGTAGCAAAGTTTATGGGTTTTGTGTTTGGGTGACATGCTCTGTCTAGGATTAGGAAGGCTCTCCCCAACGTTGTGGGTAACTTCCTTACCTGGGAGCGTAATCACCTTAGCAACACCCATTAACTAAGAGTTAAATGTTGTAATTAGTAAAGGAGTTTACTTACCTTTTAAACTTGGTTTTAAGTTGAGGCCAAAGTCCACTTATAAATCATGTTTGATAGGATCTTAGAACCACTTGATTCAAAAGGGACACATTAAAATTGGTCAAGTGCATAGCTTTTATTTTAAAGTGTTTAAAATTTGTTAAAAGCTATTATGATAAACATACTTATACTTTTTGCATCTTCTATGTAGATATCATGTCTGGTAACAACAATAATTCACCTTTTAACTTACGTTCAATCCTTGAGAAGGATAAATTGAACGGGAACAACTTCCTTGATTGGGAAAGGAATCTAAGAATTGTTCTTAGGTCCGAAGGTCGAGAGGATGTTCTTGAAACCCCGATCCCAGTTTTAATACTACCTCTACTGATGCTGAGAAAGAGGCCCATAAGGCCGTTGCAGAAAGGTCAGTAATTGTTACTTGCCTTATGCTAGCGGCTATGGAACCAAGCCTTCAAAAGAGGTTTGCAAGCTTGGATGCCTATAGCATTATCCGACAGTTGAAAACCATGTTTCAACAACAAGCTCGGATAGAGAGGTATGAAACTCACAAGGCTATTCTTGAGTGTTCGTTAGTTGAAGGCAAGCCGGTCGCCACTCATGTCTTCGAAATGATTGGTTATTTCGAAGCCATGGAGAGGTTGGGCTTTCCTTATAGCCAAGAGTTGGCTACTGACATCATTCTGCACTCACTTCATAAGGGGTTCAATACGTTTCGATTGAATTTCAATATGAACGGGGTGTCGAAAACCCTTGCTGAGTTACATGGGATGCTCATGACTGCCGAGCAAAACATCACTATTGCACCTAAGAAGGAAGTTCTTATGGTTCAAAAGGAAAAGGGTTTTAAGAAGGAATGGGCTGGCAAGAAAAAGCAAGATAAGGGCAAGCAAGTTGCCACTAAGACTGCTATTAAGCCACAGGCAAAGGCAAAGCCAAAGGTGGCCGCAAATGCCAAGTGCTTCTATTGTGATCAAATAGGTCATTGGAAGCGTAACTGCCCAAAGTACTTGAAGGATAAGAAGTCTGGGGCTTCTTCTTCAGGTATCTATGTCATTGACATTAATTTAGCAACCTCTACTTCTTGGGTATTTGATACCGGTTGTGTTTCTCACATTACTTCGAATGTGCAGGGACTAAGAAGGAGTAGAACCTTGGCTAAAGGAGAGGTGGAACTGCGAGTTGGAAATGGTGCAAGAGTTGCGCCGTTGCAGTTGGGACTTATAGTCTACCTTTGCCTTCTGGATTAATATTAGAGCTTAATAATTGTTATTACGTTCCTGCTATTACCAAAAACATTATTTCTATTCCTGTTTTGGATAATGAAGGGTTTTCATTTACAATTGAGAAAGGTTGTTTCTCTGTTTATTTGAATTCAATGTTTTATGCCACTGCTAAGAGGTCTAATGGTCTATATTACCTAGACTTAGACAAAGATGTCCTTAACATAGACAGCAAAAAACATAGATCAAGCGATACTAATCCTACTTACTTATGGCATTGTCGTTTAGGACACATAAACGCGAAACGCATTCAGAAGTTGCATAAAGATGGACTTCTAACATCTTTTGACTTTGAGCCATTTGATGTGTGTGAATCATGTTTAATGGGTAAAATGACAAAGTCACCTTTTACTGGAAAGGGTGAAAGAGCCAGTGATCTATTGGGCCTAATACATACTGATGTATGTGGACCAATGAGCACAAAAGCTAGGGGAGGGTTTGGATACTTCATTACTTTTACGGACGATTTAAGTAGATATGGATATGTCTATTTAATGAAGCATAAGTCGGAATCATTTGAAAAGTTCAAAGAATTCCAGAATGAAGTCCAAAACCAGCTTGGCAAAACAATCAAAGCACTGCGATCCGATCGTGGTGGTGAATATTTGAGCCAAGAGTTTAATGATCACTTGAAGAGTTGTGGAATTCTTTCACAACTCACTCCGCCTGGAACACCTCAGTTGAATGGTGTTTCGGAAAGGAGGAACGAACTCTACTTGATATGGTTCGGTCTATGATGAGTTTTGCTGATCTTCCAATATCCTTCTGGGGATATGCTCTCGAAACTGCTACTTTCACACTTAATAGAACTCCATCAAAGGCAGTAGATAAGACACCATATGAGATATGGAGTGGAAAAGTTCCAAACTTGTCTTTTCTACGTATTTGGGGATGTGAGGTTTATGTAAAGCGTTTACTTTCAGATAAACTCGCCCCTAAATCAGATAAGTGTTTCTTTGTGGGTTATCCCAAGGAAACCAAGGGCTATTACTTCTACAATCGCACTGAGGGCAAAGTGTTTGTTGCTCGTCGTGGTGTCTTTTTGGAAAAAGATTTTATTTCCAAAAAGGCAAGTGGGAGTAATGTATTTCTCGAAGAAGTTCGAGAAGAGCAACAAATGGACATAGTTCATCCTATGTTAGAGACAACGACACAAGAGCCAGATGTTGGGCTTGAAGTAGTTCCTCCTTTGGAGGAATCTTCTCCCATAACTGACCAAGTGTTGGAGGACGTGCATCCCGTACACGAACCTCCTATGTCCCACTCGAATCTAATTCGTGCGAAAATTCTCAAATTGTTGAGAAGAAAATTTCTCCTGTTGCAGCCCCTCGTAAGTCTAGTAGAACAAGAATACCAACCAAGAGGTTTGTTGATTTCTTGTTAACTGAAAATTCTGAGATAATGATTTTAGAATTTGAGGAACCTACTACTTACAAGCAAGCTTTGATGAGTGAAGACTCCGAAAAATGGCTCGAAGCCATGAGGTCCGAAATGGCATCCATGTCTGAAAATCAAGTATGGGACTTGGTAGATTTGCCCGATGGGATCACACCTATTGGTTGCAAATGGGTTTTCAAAGTGAAAACAGACAAGGATGGTAATATTCAGGTTTACAAAGCAAGGTTGGTTGCAAAAGGGTTCAAGCAAGTTCATGGTATAGACTATGACGAAACCTTTTACCGGTAGCCATGCTTAAATCCGTTCGGATACTCCTAGCGATCGCCGCCTTCTATGATTACGAGATTTGGCAAATGGATGTCAAAACCGCTTTCTTGAATGGGTTCTTGAAAGAGGATGTGTATATGACACAGCCGGAGGGTTTTGTGGATCCAGAAAATCCTAGGAGGGTATGTAAGCTTCAAAAATCCATTTATGGATTGAAGCAAGCATACGGAGTTGGAATCTTCGTTTTGATGAGGCAATCAAAGGTTTGGTTTTCTTAAAAATGGAGAAGAGTCTTGTGTTTACAAGAAGGAAAGTGGGAGTAACATAGTCTTCTTGGTCTTGTATGTAGATGACATACTTCTCATAGGAAACACATTCCCATGCTTGAGTCAGTCAAGGAATGGTTAAAAAGTTGTTTTTCTATGAAAGACCTCGGAAACGCCGAGTATATTTTGGGGATCAAGATCTATAGGGATAGGTCTAAGAGGATGATCGGACTTAGCCAACGAACTTATATAGATAAGATCGTCACTAAGTTCAACATGGAAAACTCTAAGAGAGGCTTCCTACCCATGCAACATGGAGTGTCGCTTAGCAAGACTCAGTGTCCTTCTGGGCCTGATGAGATTAAGCGAATGAGTAATGTTCCTTATGCGTCAGCTATAGGGTCCATTATGTACTCCATGATTTGTACTCGCCCAGATGTTTCATATGCCTTGAGCATGTGTAGCAGATTCCAATCAAATCCAGGTGACGCACACTGGAGTGCAGCTAAGAATATCCTAAAGTACTTGAGAAGGACTAAGGATAATTTCTTAGTGTATGGAGGTGAAAGTAAGTTAATTGTTGAGGGTTACACAGATGCAAGTTTCCAAACTGACAAAGATGATTTCCGATCCCAATCTGGTTTCATCTTTTGTCTAAATGGAGGGGCAGTGAGCTGGAAAAGTTCAAAGCAAAGCACTGTCGCTGATTCTACGACAGAAGCTGAGTATATTGCTGCAGCAGATGCAGCAAAGGAAGCCGTTTGGATGAAGAAGTTCATTCTGGAGCTAGGAGTAGTGCCTAGTGTTGGAGATGGTATGTTTTACATTGTGATAACAATGGTGCCATAGCTCAGTCTAAGGAACCAAGATCACATCAAAGATGTAAACATGTACTTAGAAAGTTTCATCTCATTCGAGAAATCGTTGAGAGAAAGGATGTAATAGTTTGCAAGGTTCATACGGATAGCAATGTCGCTGATCCTTTGACTAAACCTTTGCCACAGCCCAAGCATGAGAGTCATACTAGGGCTATAGGGCTTAAGCATATAGGAGAGTGGGTTTAATTGTGTACTATTTACTTTTAATTAGTTCACAGTTATAATTACTCGCTTTGATATGTTATGTTTATGTTTATCAATAAAAGTTTTGTTCTTATTTAATCTTGGTTTAGTATTAAATAAAACGTTCAAAGTATTTTATAACGTTTGATAGAATTGTCAAATACGTGATTTGACAAATGGAACTCTATCCAGTGAACAGGAGTTATAATATACCTTAGTCCCTAGTTCGAATCATTAAGTTGAACGTAAATGATTCAATTTCATGGACTAGATTGCAAGTTGATTGATAGGCAGTTTCATGGGCTATAGGGACATGGAGATGTCTAGTCATTTGCATAGGCTTGTATAGTTGATACACGCTGGGCAGACCTAGTGGGAGTTCTCTAAAAGGTTTATGAGACTCTTATTAATATATTTAGTGGATTCCTTTGACATGAGTATGAAACTGTTCTTACTTAAGGATTAGTATGTTTTGACGCTGCAAAACGCCGTGCCGTGAAAGGAGGTCATAAAAGCAGCGATCGGAACTGCTATGAATTTAGTGGGAGTTTGGTCATACAAGATTGGATAAGTCCTCCTAAGAGTTAGGATTGGTGTCTTGGCCTCTTGAAGAGTGAGAACTGAAAATGCATGGCCGTGCTCAAATGGATTAAGAAGTTAATCATTTGTTTCGACAGTTCAAATCAGATTTCAAGGAACGACTTGAATATTGGTATGATGAACATATGATGTTATCATTCATCAAGTTAGACATTAAGCGACTTAAGGAGTTTGAAGGTTACACACTTGTTCTTAGACAAGTGGGAGATTGAAGGATTTTGTCCTCGATCAAGTGTAATAAACTAAATAATATTAGGATAAGTTATGGAGATAATATATTCAATAATATTATATGATCACAACGTTTTGCTAGAAGCTAATTGTGGTTTGTTGGACTAATATGATTAGGGCCAACTACTAATATCATTGAGTCCTATGAGGTCACACAAGTAATGACACTTGGATATTTATCCAAATCCATTTGTGAAATGGGTTGCGCGGTTTGATGATGGATGGGAAGAGTTGTAACTCATGAGTTTATTAGACTCATAATGTATGACATTATGAGGCAAAATAAAGCCTCATGAAACACCTCTTTTGTAACCACCTTATATATTGATATGGGGTTACAAAGGTGTGCATATACTTTACAACTTCAGAGTGAAAAATCTGATTTTTCCCTTAGTCTTTTCACACTCATTTTCGGCCCTCACAAAAGTAAGAGAGTGCTTTTCTCTCTTCCGTACTAGCATACGTGGTGATCCAAGTGTTGTTCGTGGACCAACATTAGAGGAACGGCGCTTGACGTTCTAAGGTGATCTCCACTAGAAGTTTGGTGAAAAGAGGAACATACGCATCAAAGGTATAATTCTATACTAATGTTTGATTCATACTAATTTATGCAATGATCTTGGGATAGATGTACAAGTATTTGATACTTGATTTTCCGCATTATGCATCTAAGTTCCTACAATTTTACTAACCTACCCTTTAATTAATCATCCTAATTCAAAACCCTCCATCCCTCTTCCCTCAAAAAAGAACCTCATCCCTCATCACTCTCTCATGTCACTACTGACTACACACAGCTTCGTCATCTTCATCACTTATTTTAGATCAAGATATTGACCAAAGATTCCATACAATAATACAACAATACATGTAAATAACAATAGTTCTCTCTTACTACCAGCCATCAAACGAACAGTTAATAGTATATTGTACAATTTCTATCAACTTTTACAGTAATCACTACGATATTATCAAAATTGTTTCTGTTATGAATGTTCAATGTAGTTTACTTGCTCACGAGCTATAATTCGTACTCGAGTTTGCTCTCAAGTGAAATAGGGATTGCCCTTGATTATAGGTATTCTGGAATTGATGTAAATTTAATCTGTAATCTCAACAAGGCAGAGAAGAACATGGTTTCTTAATTCCTCAAAGAAGGCATGCCAAAATTTGTCAAATCATAAGAACATTCATGAATCAAAAACCTAGAAAAAACATTCCTATCAAGTAGCACAAAGGCTATTGTGTTTGTGCTGCACCATATAGTGATATAACTAAGAAAGTAGTACAAACTTTAAACAAATACAAATGTAATAATGGAAATTATATATGTAATGGTTCTCAAAAGATTTATGAAAACTTTTTCACAAGCTTCACTGAATCATCTCATCATCATTATCATCAACCAAGAATAGTTCTTGCTACCTAGCAATCAAAAGTTTGCCAAGCTGTATACTAATCCACGCAAGCTTCAACAATAGAAGGACAAAACACAAGAATCCACGTTTAATTGATGGGTTTTTGTTTTTTTTTTTCAGAGAAGAAGGATTTTTTTTTATAATTAGGATAATTAACTAGAAGGTTAAGTTAGTAAATATATTTTAAATAATGGGTTAGCTAGATATTAAGTGAATTAAGACCATTAAGTATAATTAGCTAAAGTAGGAGGTCAGTTGGTATAATTTTTTTTTTTTTGCCTGCCACCATATAGAAAAATCAAAACTAGGAGGCCACCATGTAGAATTTCCCAAAAAATTAAAATATGTAATCAGGTTTGTGCATGGTTCTCATTATATAAGCTAATTCTGTTGGTCCTTCTCAGTTAAGGGTTTACATGTTAGTCACTAATAAAGCTTATTATATATATATACATAAAATATCTTTGGTAATGGACTCATGGGTTATAAAGTCCCTTCTGAAGCAGAAAAGCCGTTCTTACAAATTACAATACACGAGTTCAAATCAGCTTTCTCATTTTTAATGTCATTGACGGGCCAGGACCCAGAAATAATCATGCATGTAACTAATTAAGGTTTTTTAGTACTTTATTTATTATGTAATAAGTAAGACACTTCTCTTTTGTATATAAGAGTCTTTTGAGAAAAACAATTCATTCATTTGACACGGAGGAAATATATTTTGTCATTGATTTTTACCCCATATTTTTTTTGAAGAGGGAAATACACCATATATTCTAGTTACTGGCTGGCCAAGATCTGGGGCTAGTATACCTAATAAATTCTAGTTATATATATAGAAGTTGGATTAGTGAAGAATAGTTAATATAGAAAAATAGAGTAGGTTGTTAAGTTTCTAAATTGTATTAGGTTATGCAAAGGAATGAAAAATAATAAATGAAGATTTTCCATGCACTTCTGTTTTTTTTCTTCTTGCCATATTTTGACTTTTATATTTGTTAACACACAATTTTAATTAATTATTAATTATTGTTTACAACTTGTAGATACAAAATCATGTCTCCCCTATTTTATACCGATCGATGAAACATATCATCGTCCTAATTAGTCCAGTCCAAAGGAAGAGCTACTAAACGAGCTATCCAAAAACGTTTTTGAAATATAAAGTCCTTTTGTTATATTCAATCCCAATTATAAAGGCCCAAGTAATTATCCTGATAATTAATTGTATGACTATGGACAAAGGTCTTAAAGATAAATTCTCTAGACTCTTTAATTCTATAAATTATACTAGATTTTTGTCGAATGGAGAAAAATCTGATAGAGATTCGCTTGTATATTCCAAAGAATGATAAGTTTTATGCTTGTGCTGTAAATTTTTTAGAAAGGGGCATGGAAGGGGTCTTCTAGCAAGCGAAGGTTTTAGTGATTGGACTCATCTTAGTATTAGACTTAAAGAGCATGAGATAGGGGTAGAGCATGTTAAAAATATGACTACTTTGTATGAGTTGCAATTAAGATTGTCTAAGAATAAAACTATAGATATGGTGGCTCAAAAACAATTTGCAAAAGAGAAAGAGCATTATTGGAAAATGTTTTACTAAGAATAATTTCAATGTTTAAATTTCTTACAAAACATAATTTAGCTTTTCGTGGTAGTAATCAAAGATTGTATGAAAATAGTAATGGAAATTTTTTGGGTTTGGTTGAGATGTTAGTAGAGTTTGATCCCGTTATTCAAGAACATGTTCATCATATAACTAACAATGATCTCCATTTTCATTATCTTGGCCATAACATTCAAAATGAGTTGATACTTTTGCTTGCTAATGCAATAAAATTTGAGATCATAAAAAAACTAAAGTATGCTAAGTATTTTTCTCTTATTCTAGACTGTACTCCTGATACAGTCAACAAGAACAAATGTCTATGATCTTTAGATATATGAATGTTTCTTCAAATTCAATAAAAATCGAGGAATCATTTTTGGGTTATTTAACTGTGAATCATACAAGTAGGCAAGGTCTTTTTAGTGTTTTACAAGATGAACATAAAATCCCTAGATCTTGACATAGATAATATTAGAGGACAAGGCTGTGATAATGGTACTAAATTGAAAGGAAAACATCGAGTACAAAAAAGACTTTTGGATATAAATCGTAGAGCTTTTTATACTCCTTGTGGATGTCATAGTCTTAATCTAACATTGTGTGATATGGCTAATAGTTGGAAAAGCTAAGGCTAAAGTTTTTTTTTTGGAGTTGTTCAATGTATTTACGCAATATTTACGAATTCTACTAAACGATGGAAAATTCTAAACGATAATGTGACAGGATTGACTCTTAAATCATTGTCATGTACTCGTTAGAAAAGTCGAGTTGAGAGTGTGAAAGCCATTAGATTTCAGATTACAGGCTTAAGGGAAGCTTTATTTCAAGTTGCTGAAATTGATCTTGTGATTCTAAGATAAGAAGTGAGGCTAAATCTTTAGCGATGAATGAAGTTGGTGATTTTGAGTTTTTGATGACAATAGTTATTTGGTATGACATTTTGTCTGTAGTGAACTTGGTTAGTAAGCATTTACAGGAAAAAGATATGTTGATTAATATTGCTATTAAAAAGGTTAAGGGATTAATTTCTTTTTTTTGAGAAATATAGAGAAAGTGGATTTTTTTATGCCATTGATACTGCTAAAAACATAGCTATAGATTTGAATATTGATCCAGTTTTCCCCAAAAGGCGCGAGATTCGAAGGAAAAAACGTTTTGATGAGAATTCAAGTGATATGGCAACATTGTCGGAAGAAGAATCATTTAGAATCAATTACTTATATCTTATTGATCATGCAATTTCTTCTCTCACTAAAAGATTTGAACAATACCAACAATACGAAGATTTATTTGGGTTTTTGTTCATATATGGGAAGATTTATTCCTTGGATGATAAGATTTTAAAATCTTGTTGTATGAATCTTGAAAATGCACTTAAGAGTGGTGAACAATCTGACATTGATGGAAATGAATTGTTTTGGCAGTTGAAATTACTTAAAGAAGTCTTGCCAAATGAAAATATGAGACCAATTGATGTTTTGAGATTTTTATGAGATGTTGCTTGTTTTCCTAATGTAATGATCGCATATATAATTTTATTGACTATTCAGGTTACCGTTGCCTTTGCAGAGAAATAAGTTTTTCCAAGTTAAAATTGTTAAAATCCTACTTGCGTTCGAAAATGTCACAAGATCGACTCCATGGACTAGCGATGATAGCCATCGAGAATGAATTCTTGGAGAAAATTGGTTAAGAAGAATTGATTGATGATTTTTCTTCAAAGAATGCTAGAAGGGTTGAAATTTTCAAGTAGAATTTGTATGTAGTAGACTAGAATATGTTGAATTTTGTTTGGAAAATGAACAAATTTTATTAGTTATATGAACTTTTACTTTTTGATACTTATATAATGTCGTTTTTATTTACCCTTTGGGGACTCATTCTTAATTTAGCACAGGACCCCTAAATTATACGAGACAATCCTGATCTTTTTGTAAAAGAAAATTAATCCCATACCATGTTACTCAATATAGAGAAATTGACTAAAGTACAGTGGTTATACTTTGCAATTGCTGTAAAAAAAGACTAGTCCCAGACCAGGTTTGGTTGTACACTAACCTACATATATCCCTGTTTCCTTATGTTGATTGTATTAAAATTTAACTGTTAGGTGATTGTACTTTACTACTCAGACGCTTCATTTTACCTTGATGTTTGTGTCAGCTAGGTAGTCATAGAAAAGGTTCACTTATCCTTGTTGGATGCTTGTAGCATGTTTGCTATTTCTCTAGAATTGAAGTACGTTGTAGTGTTTTGAGGATGTAGCATGCAGAGTGTAAATTTTCTAGCTGTAGATAGAGAGTGCAAACAACGCATGATCTTTTGAATTAGTTGCGCTGAATCTGTCATGGCTGGCAGATTTGTAGCTCAAGGATAATATGGTACAGCAAGAACAGATTATAAGATTCCATGCCATGCTATTATTTAAACTCTTCAGACGAGGCCACTGCATAGCTCAGGAGGCAAGGGGTGTCATATGTTAGACTTTATCCCTACGATCGATTGGGAAGCTAAGGTCTCTCTTAGATCCTTTCTCCAATATGCACTAAAGTGCCTAAGCTACTACTTTTTCCTTTTCTTTTTGACGGTGAAGTGCCTACTACATCACAGTTTCAGAAGTGAAATACAGTGGAGATATTTGATTTATTCCTATGTTAACCCAAGTCTAAAGATTGCCCATTGCTGGATTTTCAATCTTGCTGAAAATGGACAGGAAATAGATTATAGGTTGCTGTAAGCTAGGTTGCAAATAGACGGATACGGATACGGGTGCGGATTCGGGTACGAGGACAGAAAACGGCAAGATTTTGCGTACCCATACAGGATACGTATCGTATCGGGTACGAGTACGGGTACGGGTACGTGATCTAGAAGAAGTACCCATGCTACATAGGCTGTAAGAAAGTGTAGCATCTACACACATAGAACAGTAGAGGAGTAGAGGAAAGGCAGCTTTAGGTAGTATATATATTCACCACGTATTCATATAGTTAGGAGATAGGAATTAGAGTTTATGAACTAAGTTGGCTGTTATAAATATTCTGTGCAGATCACTGCTGAACTAGAAAAGTCATCCCTTAATTTGTTTGTTCTTGTGTACGATATGAGAATTACATCTCTCTTTGCAGATATATATGGGTGAAGACCTGCTAAACTTTTGGCAGGTGCTCCGCTTTAAGGCTCATTTCAAGTCAGTTGTTTCTTTAGATTAAAAAATATCAACTAGATACTTTTTCCTTCTGCTCGGCTAATAAACTTTATTAAAGCTACAACTCACTTGTTTTCATATTTTATTTTCCTGAAAATTTGGTGTATATGAACACTTTCTCGTCCAGAGTCTTGTTGGACAATTTTCTCAACTTGTGGGAAAAGGTCGTTGAGGAGAGGTTACAATGTGCCCTCTAGATTTTGCACAAGCAACCTTGGATATGAAAGACCACGAGGTAATATTTTGATTTCAATCTATTACTCTTAAGCTACTGCTGGTTTGAACTATGCATGATTATCTCCGGAAATTTTCATAATATTTTGAACAAAATAGTATATAATCCTTAGCCTTCGCTCTTCATTTTTTCGATTTTCAATGTTATTCAGCTTCACCAAAAAGTCAGAAATTGGCACCTACGATAAAAATATGCTTAATGAGTTCTTAGACATCTTTTACGCTATGACTATTGCAGCACTACAGTTCTAATTTCATAGGTTAAAATCATTTATTCAACAAAAGATTGTGCTAGCCCCAAAGTTGGCGGTGTGCAGTGTGCACAGTATTGATGGATATTCTCTTGATGCTGTAAAGTTCAAAGGTAAGGCAGGTAGCACACTTGGTGTTTGGGCTGCTCATGGTGAAGGAAGGGCCTATTTCCCTAATACTGATATTCTTAACAGTGTTTTGGGTCCTTTTTTAGCCCTTTTGAAGTACTCTGATGACAATGGGAAACCAACACAGACCTACCCATTTAACCTCAATAGCTCACCTCTTAGTGAAATGATTTCTTATTTAATCAGTTTAGAGAGATTTTATTGAGAGAAATGAGATGATTCTCTCATTCAGAATTTTATGTATTTCATTGAATTAATTCTGCTACAACTCTAAGAGGTTTATATAACCTCATTATTACACACAATAGGAGAATAACTAACTACCCTAAATTTAAGGAAAAGTAGTTACATCAGATATATAATTAGTTATAATCTATAGCAGCTGAACTAGCTGAGTCATCAGTAGGAGATATTTCATTAGTCCCCCTCAAGCTAGGAGTGGATTTAGTAGGAGACATGCCTAGCTTGGACATGAGTTTGGCCAGCTGAGGAGAAGGGAGTGTGTTGGTAAGAAAATCTGCCAATTGATCACCTGTAGGAACATAAGTGAGCTCTAGGAGACTTTCTAGAACCTTGTCTCGAGTAAAATGAATGTCAAGCTCAATGTGTTTGGTTCTCTCATGCTGCACTGGATTCTTGCCCAAGTGTATGGCTGATTGATTATCAAAGCAAAGCTTCACAGGAGTTAAATTATTCACACGAAGCTCGTGTAGGAGTCTGACCAACCAAGTGATCTCCGAGGCTGCAGCAGCCATAGCCCTGTATTCTGCCTCAGAGGAGGACTTAGATATAGTTGATTGCTTCTTGGACCTCCATGAGATTGGACTATTGCCCAAGAGCATAAGATACCCAGTTACAGATCTTCTAGAATTGGGACAAGTAGCCCAATCTGAATATAAATAGCCTTGAAGAGTTAGCTGAGGTGAGGCATGTAAGAGATACCTTGTCCAATAATGCCAGCAACATATTTCAACAAGTGATGTAAGGCTTGGAAATGATGCAGCCTAGGAGCTTGAAGGAACTGGCTAAGGGTTTAGGTTGTAAAGGAAATGTCAGGTCTAGTATGTGTTAAGAAATTGAGCTTTCCAACCAGGCATCTATAATGACTAGGATCTGTGTAGTATTCACCATCATCTGCTAGCAACTTCAAATTGAGTGGCAGTGGTGTTTTAGTAGGCTTGGAAGTATCAAGTAATTCAAGTTCACATTATGCCAATAGTTCCAACTTTCTTTGACTTAAAACAATCCCAGTAGACAACCTAGAGACTTCAATACCAAGGAAGTAACTAAGATGTCCTAAATCCTTGATACTGAACGCATCATGTACATGAGCTTTGAGAGCAAGAATCAAAGAGAGATTAGGACCTGTGAGGATGATATCATCCACATAAACAACTGCAATACAAATATCAGAACTTGTCTTGTTGATGAACAAGGAATAGTCATTTTTGCTTTGAATAAACTCTTGACATTCAAGTTCTTTGTGGAGCCTAGTAAACCACTGCATGTTTGCTTGTTTAAGTCCATACAAGGACTTAACTAGCCTACATACTTTCTTCTCTGGATTAGGAACCCCTTGAGGCATATTTATAGACTTCTTCATCAAGAGTGTCATGGAGTAAGGCATTATTGATGTCAAGTTGATGAAGAGGCGAGTCAAGGCTTGCTGCAAGAGCTAGGAGGCATCTGATTGTAGCCATCTTCACAACAGGGGAGAAAGTTTCTGAATTGAATACGATTGAGGTCCTGATATCACAGAATATCATCCTCAAGATCTTGTTGTTGAGAAATACATCACACTCTTGGCTAGAGTGTTGTCTAAAGATCTCATAATGCAAGAGATGATCATGTTATTACATCTTTCCCAAGCATTAAACAACAGATCTGTATTTTCTAGTTTCTTTAAGCTGCCATCAACAAAAATGAGTTTGTTTTTCATAGACAAGGCTAAGATCATCCATCTTTTCCAATCAGAAAAGTTGTCTCCATTGAACTTCTCAGAAACTAAAGGCAATGTAGGATTTTCAGAAGGATGAATGTAATAAACTGATGTAGGATCTTGAGTAGGACTTACTCTAGATTGAATTTCATAATTCTCTGAATGTTCTGGCATTTTGAAAATATGATATCTTCGATTTTGAAGAAAAGAAATCAAGAATTGTATCGCAATTTGATCTTAAAAGAAATTGATCAACAAATTTCAATTCACTAATGAATTGATCATGAAATTTTCACAGCTAATTATGCTTTCAACAAAGAAATGATAGTTTGTTCGACAAAGGATCATAAATTTAGAAGAATTTTGAAAGACCTTACTGAATGATCTTCAGAAATTTTGAAGAACTGATCAAATTTTGCGCGAAATTTTCAATGTTTTGGCAGGAAGTTCCTACTCTGATACCATGAAATGATTTCTGATTTAGTCAGTTTAGACATATTTTATTGAGAGAAAATGAGATTATTCTCTCATTCAGATTTTTATGTCTTTCATTGAATTAATTCTGCTACAGCTCTAAGAGGTTTATATAACCTCATTATTACACACAATAGGAGAATAACTAACTACCCTGAATTTAAGAAAAAGTAGTTACATTAGGTAGATAGTAAGTTACAATCTGTAGCAGCTGAACTAGCTAAGTCAGCTGTAGGATATATTTCATTACTCATGATAGCAGCTATATGCTCCCCAGATGGAAGGCACTTAGTTGTGATGCCTCAGCCAGAGCTTTCCTTCCTAATGGCAATATCCATGGTACCCAAAGAATTGGGGTGTCGACAAGAAGGGACCGAACTCATGGTTGCGCTTGTTTTCTCTAGTAGTATTATGTGAATGCAATATTTTTTTAGTGCATTAATTGTCTTCCTTTCTTGAGATAATATCAAAATTAAATGATAAGTTTATATGTACTGGTTACATTTTCTTCGTTTTTTTAAGGCGTCAAAAACAGTAATTAAAGGCATGACAGAAGAATGAAAAACAAGCACTTGCTCAACTTCAGATTAGCTCTTAGCCTCTTAGTTAGCTTTTTAGGGCTTTAGTAGATATGTCTGCATTGACATTGTTGTTTCGGAAAAATGGATTTTAATTAAAATGTAGGGATTCCAATTAATATTATAGCACATAATTAATTATTATAATGTATTTGACATTTATCTAACTTTCAGGTTTCATTAATTTGTTTTTTTTATATATATTCTAAATTTATGTAAAATATTGATCAAATTATATATATATATATATATATATATATATTATATATATATATATATTAATATATATATATAATATATATATATATATATATATATATATATATATAAGTGAGTTCATATAAGAATGCATACTTATATGAAAAATGAGATTAAATTTTACACGCTATAACTCTTATAAACAAGTGATGTAACTCCAAAAAAAAGATTATTAGAGTAAAAAACAAAAAAAAAAATTTTTGGGCTCAATTTTTTTCTTAAGGGGTATAACTTTAATGAACAAGTGTTGTAACTCTAATCCAATCGTGTGGTTGACATTCATTCTCATTTGATCTCGCCCCTATATATATATATATATATATATATATATATATATATATATATATATATATATATATATACATGGGTAGGATCCACTGAAAACTAACTTTAAGCTGAAAACTGAAAACCAACCTTTTTGCTTATTTTGCAGATTTTTTTCGCATTTTATGTTTTTGCTCATTTTAAGAAACTTTTGCTCATTTTATCAAACTTTCGCTCATTTTACGAAGTTTTTGCTCATTTGACAAACTTCTGTTCATTTTATGTTTTTTTGCTCATTTTTTTCGCTCATTTTAAAAAACTTTCTCATTTTATATTTTTTCTCATTTTAAGAACTTTGTGCTCATTTTATATTTTTGCTCATATTAAGAACTTTTTGCTCATTTTCATAGACTTTTTTTTGTTCATTTTATGTTGCAGTTTTTAGTTTTCAGCATAAGGAGTGGTTTTCACGTGATCCTATTCCTATAGGGGTAGGATCCACTGAAAACTAACTTCAAGCTGAAAACTGAAAATCGACCTTTTTGCTCATTTTGCAGATTATTGCTCATTTTTTGTTTTTTGCTCATTCTACGTTTTTGCTCATTTTAAGAAACTTTTGCTCATTTTAGCAAACTTTCGCTCATTTTACTTTTTTTTTGCTCATTTTACAAATTTTTGTTCATTTTATCACTACAAAAAAAAGCTTATATAGCGACGGATTTTTGGAGACGGATATATATCCGTTTCTAATTTAGAGACGGAATATTGATAATCCGTCTCTAAATTTATTTAAAGACGGATTTTTTAAATCCGTCTCTAAATTAGAGAAGGATTTTAATATCCGTCTCTAAATTAGAGACGGATTTTAATATCCGTCTCTAACTTTAGGGACGGATTTTAAAAATCCGTCCCTAAATAAATTTAGAGACGGGTTTTGAAAATCCGTCTCTAACTTAGGGACGGATATTGATAATCCGTCCCTAAAGTTAGAGACGGATTTAAAAATCCGTCTCTAAAGTTAGAGACTGATTTAAAAAATCCGTCTCTAAATTTACATATGAATATTTTATTACACGTATTTAATTTAGAGACGGATTTTCAAAATCCGTCTCTAATTTAGGGACGGATTTTTAGAATCCGTCTCTAATTTAGGGACCGATTTTTAGAATCCGTCTCTAAATTTAGAGACGGATTCTAAAAATCCGTCTCTAAATTGAAATATGAATATTTTATTGTGCTTCTTTAATTTAGGGACGGATTTTTAAAATCCGTCTCTAAGTTAGGGACGGATTTTTAAAATCCGTCTCTAAGTTAGAGACGGATTTTAGAAATCCGTCTCTAATTTAGAGACGGATTTTAGAAATCCGTCTCTAATTTAGAGACGGATTTTAAAATCCGTCTCTAATTTAGGGACGGATTTGAAAATCTGTCTCTATATTAGGGACGGATTTTTGAATCCGTCTCTAATATTTCTTCTACATATTACCAATATTATGTAGAGAAGTATACAAGTTGTATTTGGTGTAGTTGGTTGGAGCTTCTTCTCGTTTCTTTGAGGTTACAAGTTCGATTCCTACGAACAACGATTCTTGCGACTGTGGAGTCTTCTTATCCTTTCCCTTGTAGAGCTGAACCGGGTTTACTTAAGGGATATTCCTAAATGGTAATGAGATCAACTTGAACTAGGTAGGTAATAATAGGTGATTAAATATAATCATGATAATATTAGGAACTATATCGTGTTGTTAATTTCGTTTATATATTTTTTATATTTTCAGCGAATTTAGAGACGGATTTTCGAAATCCGTCTCTAAGCTTAGAGACGGATTTGCAAAATCCGTCTCTAAGCTTAGAGACAGATTTCCAAAATCAGTCTCTAAGCTTAGAGACGGATTTCAAAAATCCGTCTCTAAACTTTAGAGACGGATTTTCAAAATCCGTCTCTAACTCGAATTAGCGACAAGGGTTTTAGAGAGGGACAATATCCGTCTCTAAATCCGTCTCTAAGCCCATATAGCGACGGATTTGACCTATTTAGGGACGGATTTTGTCCGTCTCTAAATGGACTTTTTTTTGTAGTGTATGTTTTTTGCTCATTTTATGCTTTCGCTCATTTCAATAGGATCACGTATTCACGTGAAAACCACTCCTTATGTTGAAAACTGAAAACTGCAGCATAAAATGAGTAAAAAGTCTTTGAAAATGAGCAAAAAATTATTTAAATGAGTAAAAACATAAAATGAGCAAAAATTTGTAAAATGAGCAAAAGTTTCTTAAAATGAGTGAAAACATAAAGTGAGCAAAAAAAAATAAAAAGAACAAAAGTACTTAATAAGAGCGAAAGTGCTAAAATGAGCAAAAGTTTCTAAAAATGAGCAACAAAACATAAAATGAGCAAAAAACATAAAATGAGCAAAAAGGACACCAAAAATTTAAAAACCCAATTATACCCTCAACCTAAAAAAAACTACCAATATTTAAAAAAATGAAAAATAGAGATCAATAGAGAGATTAACTTAAAAAAAAATCCATAACAAACTGCAATAGTGTACAGCAAACTACACCATTAACAAAAATAACCAACTTGAAACCCACTACAGTTTCCACAGTTTCTCTGTTTTTCTTCCTATTTCTCCCCTTATATCATAGCAAATACCCCCCTTTAATTACCTGCAAAACAAAAAAAAAACAATCACACAATAATCTAAACCCAGGAATTACAAAGCATGCAAAAAATTGAATCTATTTATAATTCCATTTTTGAGTCCGACATTTTCTCTTTCCAGATTTGGAAAAAAGAAAAGTGGAGTATAATTGACAATCAAGAGTAGCGACCAATTGCACGTTGAATCAGGAAAATGAGAAAAGGTATTTGTTACTAATATTGGAATGCAAATCATTGGTTTGAAAAATAAGGAAAAAAAAAACCACCAAAAATTATTCATGTTAAAAAATGCATTATTTTTAGGGAAAATTGTTAGAAACTACCTATTAAAGACACTTTTTTTAAAAAAAACTACCTTATATTATGTTTATTTTACAAAACTACCTTATAAGTGGAAAAACTTTAAAAAGCACTACCAAATTCAGAATTTACTAACCATGGTTAACTATTTCCTCCAATTATCACTCTAATATAAGATTACTAAACTACCCCAACCCCTCTTTGCTAATTTCCCTCACAGGAGCGTTAAACTATTGAATACCCCCTTAAATCGTTTGTGTAATTTCTTCTCCCAACCTTTTGCTTCACCAATTAATTCTTCATTATGAGTAACAAAAGCAGATAGAAATTGGGTTTTGGGTCATGAATTGATGTCGTTGATGATGATGAAGAATATGGTTTGATGATGGTGCAAAGCTTGCTCTACTAGACACTTTTACTGCTGGTTTATTTTTGGGATTGACTTTTGGGGAGAGAAGGTGTGCTTGTGCTTGCCACACGTATATTTGAGAGATAGAGCATCAAGTGATCAAGAAAGTGATGATATCGCAATTGTAACGTACTGAATTTAGGGGGTATTTTCATAATCTTATATTAGAGGGATAATTGGAGGGAGTAGTTAACCATAGTTAGAAAATTATGAATTTGGTAATGCTTTTTAAAGTTTTTCCATTTATAAGGTAGTTTTGTAAAATAAACATGATATAAGGTAGTTTTTTAAAAAAAAGTGTTTTTAATAGGTAGTTTTTAACAATTTTTCCTTATTTTTATTCACCTCAAATGCATAAATATCTAAATCTAAAAAAAAGAGAATTAAAACTCACCGACAAGACTGCTCGAAATTTTAATTGGTGTGGATTGACATGTGAATGCAACGCTCAAACCTGTGCGGCACCTGGCAATCCCATGATTTAAATTTGATCGACCCAATTGAACAAAACCTGGCCAATCACGACTTGGGGCACTAACTGTCATAATCCTGTCTTGTCCAGGTCTAGCCTGATTTGCCGTGGCTATACCCAAAACCTATTTGAGAACTTGTTTTGACACCACAAATTGGATTGGGATAACAATAAGAACAAGATATATTCCTCAATGGATCATGTGGATTAGAAGGAGCTGAAAAGGCTCGAAAAAAAGAAATGGGTATTGTCTGCAGTGATACAAGCAAGTATCTATCGCATTTGGATGGAAAGAAACAAGGCGTACTGGTAAGCTCAAAACAAGCTTAAAGGGAGTTTGTTCTCCTAGCTGATCTAAGGTTGGCTTAGAGCTAGGATGTATGGTTCTTGGTTTGGTCCTATATCAATATACTGATTTGCTTACCAAAAAAAAAAACATATATATCTCTCTCGTACTCTGAGAGCTTCAGGAAAAATTTGATTAATTAGTCACTCTCTCATGTCTTATTTATGAGCTAAAGGTAACATTGATAAATTTGCAGATAATGAGTGGAAAATGAAACAGAGAGAGGTGGTAGTTCGATGGAATAGCACCCCGAATTCCATGGTATTGCATAGGGTTCTAATGCTCATCCCAACATATTATTAGGGAATAATCTTGTGGTGGCAGTGGGCATTCATGGATTGGTATTCAGACCGATTTTCTTTCCTAATAAAAAAAATGAGCAAAAAATGAAAAGGATCAAATTTCTTTTTTATTTATTGTTGTCCAAACACTTGGGATGACAATCAAGTCGGCTTCATGTTCGGGTCACTTATAACTAGGTTAAAAATCCCTCAACCCAAACCTAACCCATTTAATAAACAAGTTGAAAAACTCAACCCTGACTCGACCAATTTAATAAATGGGTCACCCATATAACCAATTGTAGGCGTGCTTTTATTTCGCCTATGCGGGATGAATGCGTATTAGATTTGACTACCCCACTGTAAAGGTTTTTTTATTGAAAACGTTTTAAAGTCACCAACAATTCTTTAAAGGAAGAATCACAAACTTACTGGTTACTGGAAAACCGTAAGGACAAATTAGTGACTTATCGAATGTAGATATCCCCGTGTAGACTCCATAGATGATCAAAATAAACCAAAGATTGAATTCGAGGGCGAGGTACGAATATAGTCATAATGAACTACATTCGTCCAAAGTTGGCCTCTACTAAATATTGATACATTAAAGATTTTATGCCAAAGAATAATCATACAATATTTTTATACACCCCTAAAAATATTTAGTCTAAGTTGGTTCAGGAAACACATAGAAAGACTATTTTTCAGTGATATGCTATTATACGATCAATTTACAGGGAACCTAACAGGTTGTCCAAATTAATTAATCTGATTAATGTTAGAACAGTTCTTTAGGTCTTGATTAGCAAAAATAACATGTGGGTGATAAAAGTAATAAAGCAGGAACAATATTATAATATGAATAGAATAATCAGGCAAGCATATGATATGCAAAGCCATGCATAATAATAAAATAAAATATATAAAGGGGATTAGAATATTCAGTAGGACGATTTTATATTAAAGATCTACATCATGAAAAAAAAGTTAGTAACTTTAATATATAAATAGAGAATTTGTGTAAGGACCCTCAGGATTATACAATGGCTTGGGTCTGTAAGATTCACAACCTTTAGGACAATCAATCGTGGAGCCTGAAAATCTGAATGTATGAGTGTTTGTAGATTGAATGTATTTGTGTTTGAAAGGTTTGTAGGGAGGTTTCGAAATTCGTAAAAAGGTATTCGTAAAGTATTCCTCGATTGTTATGTGAAAATTTTTGCTCTCAATCTGTACGGAAATCAGGCCTACTTAAAGGGAAAACAAAATTACGCCTCACGCGCCAGCTACGTCTGATCCAGGATTACGTGTCAGCGCATGACGCGGCATGCCAAGTAAATAGCCTACATGTGGTACACATTTTGAAAAAAATAAGAACGAAAATTCGCGTGTCACGTAGAGAACTGCGCTCGACACAAAGCAGTGTGCCAAGCGCATGGCACAGTGTGTGGCACATGGCCACATGTCAGGAAAGTTGCTCCTAGCGCACCAGCCCGACTTTTAACATGCCTTTGCGAGCTTTTTTAAAAACGCGTTTTAAAAGATTATACTTTATCCTTTAATTTCAAAAATATGATTTTTTGGGATAAATTTTGATTTTAACTATATAAAAAATATCTTTTGAAAATATTTATTTATTAAGAAAATGAATTAATGAATTGGGCTTCAAAGAATTGTGCTCAAATACAATTAATTATCATGAATAATTAATTGGGCCTTAAAATAGGGCTTTAACACTTTTCAAAATAGTTTTGAATGGCTTTTCAGATTGCTCTACCCTTGGGTCGGACCCATTAAAACCACATTATGTTTCATCATCAGATCCTTAAATGGGGAGACACGGTTATGTGTCTACAGAATCCCCCACTTTTGACTGAGGTTCAGGAAATCGAAAGTCAAAGTATACAGCGTCAGGACGGAGAACGATTCTAAACGCTCTGCAGTTTAGGACTGATCTATATACGTCAGTCTCTGTAAAACAAAGCTAGTATGCAGGACAATAACTACAAGCAATTTGATTACCTGTAGGGAAAGATGTTATTAGATAGGTGCAAACATCTCAAAGTACATGATGATGCAACGATGCTAACTTAGACTTTCTAAGGATGGATGAGAAGCAATGCAAGGATTAAGGTTATGCAAAGCTAAGGATTGACACGTCATGCAAGGTCAGGGTTGTGCAAGACTAGAATGTATGTAATGCAATGCAAGGTCAGTATTTTGCAATGATGGAAGATGTGTAGAATGATAGAATGATTAGAAATAGATAAAATGATTTTTGAAAATCGTTTTTAGTAAATAATTGGAGTCCGTAAACGAGATTCACGGATTACAACTTTTCGAAAGTTTAATTTGAATTGGAGGCACCACCGCATATATAGGAAGCCCCCGCTTTGGGTGATCTTGCCTTGAATTATGCTTCAGCCTTAATTGAAATGTAGTTTATCCATCATGAATGTTGAAAGTTATCGCCGGGGATTCTTTGTTCTTTGGGAAGTTGATATAGGCAAAGTAAAATATTGCTAGAGACCATGGAATTTGTTAGAGAGTCCTTCAGGCACAAGGAGAGCTTGAATTGCAAAATAAAAAGGTTTAAATTTGTGACTCAAATGAATGTAGGTGGGAAAAGGCTTTAAGGAGGCTAGGTTCAAACTCGAGTCTATGTCGGGATCTAGAAAGGATGTGCTCCTAAATTCTAGAAAATCAAATCATTAGACCATCACTAATTTTATTTTATTGAAGCGGTCGGACCTCGAGATGAAGATTGCTACGTATCCTTGCGAAATCATACCATTCGTAGTTCTTGATCAGGGTTATTTTTTTTTATGTGCCCTAACATTTGCCTAGCAGCCCTTTCGGGTTTTTAACCTAACGGACTTTGACATATCTTGATAAAGGAGTTATGGTTGATGAAAGGTCGAAAGGTTTGCTTTGATGAAGATTTAATGGATGGGCTAAGTTAGGATCATGGATTTGAATTATATAGGCTAAGGTTTCGATGGGTTGAAGGATTTTAATGAGAGGTAAAACTTGTGTGCAAGCCCCTTAGCTTGACTTTTTATTTCTTTTATGCCTTTGGATCTTTCTTTTTTGCATTTTTTTCTTTTCGTCCGGTGTGTTTTCTTTTGGTTTTGCTTTTTTCGCACTTTGAATTTTTTTCACTTTTTTTAGTTTTACCTGGTATTGATATATTTTGATGTAGTAAGGCTTGCACACGAATTATTGGTTATGGGTAGTGGAAGGATCGAAGGCTATTTGTGGAGCTTTGATGTTGAAGGGATTGTTTGGTTTATGATCATGGAGATGATGGTTTAAGGATGATGACTTATGGAAGGTTATGGAAGGAAGAGGGGAATAACTCATGATCCAATTATGTCCTCTTTTTTATCATTTTTTATTTCATATCTCCTTCGATTATCATTAGTCAAGTTCATTAGGTGATTTAACTTTCATCATTGAGTTAGAAGCACAAATAAAATGTTGGAAGGTCAATGAAAATAAAAAGAAAAATAAGATGAAATGAAAATGGAAATGGAAAGGCTATGATAAATGAATTCCTATAGTGACATAGACTCGATGGGAAAGGATAGAAATTGCTTAGGGTAAAGGACTCTCTGACTCATCCTAGGAAACCAGAAATAAAAGACAAAGCCTGTTGAATGGTTGATGCACTGCCTAGAGGGTTGCTGGTGATGCCGATTCTTGTTGTAGCAAGTATTAGTATTCTATTGTCATCGACCATGTTTTGCAGTGCATTTGAGGGATCCAACACTAGGTGTAAGATGTGCATTTTTATGGTTGGAATTTGCAATAGAAATATAGGTTGCACCTTTTGAATTTTCTTTTAAGTGCAGGGTTTGGAGTAACCTTATAAAAGTGATTGTGCCTCTATTGTGAAGGCGGTAGACCCTATGACAGTGATCGCGCCTCTATTGTGAAGGCGGTCAGAAGTCGACTCACGACTCTAAATGAAGTTAGGGTGGTGATAATGCGCTTGATGAGCTTTAGAGTAGGCTCAACGTTTTGTCCTCGTTTAGGCATTTCAAAGTTGTAATCTCTCAACAACTCATGAATAGGTTCCAGTGGACCTCGCTTGTAAGTTTTAAGAAATGATTTTCGAAATAGAGATGAGAAATGAGAAATGGGAATGTAAAAGGGAAGATTGGGAAATGAAAATGAGAGATGGAGATGAGAAATGGGAATAAGAGATTAAAGTGGGAATGAGAGGTGAGAAACGAAAATGGGAAATGATTAGAAATGGGAATATAAATGGCTATGGATTTTGGACTAGTATGGTCTTGACCATGATGGAGACATGGGCTTAACTATATGCAAATGCAAACATGGACTGGAGTGGACCGTGCAAGCAAACTGGACTCCACGATTGGATTTAGGAGAGACTAGCCTTTGAACTTACGGGTGAGAAAATAGACTAGACTTTAAGGAAGACTGGACAATAAGGGGGACTAGACTCTTAACTTAAGGTAAGCATGCTAGCACCTAGACTTTGAACTTAGGGGTGAGCAAGTAGGCTAGACAACAAGACTTTGAAACTTACATTAAACTAAGCAGGCTAGACTCAAAAATTGCCTATGGGCTTAAGGAATGCTATACCTTTAACTTACGGGTGAACAAGCAGGCTTGACACAAAAATTACCTATGATCTTAAGGAATGCTAGACTTTGAACTTACGGGTGATCAAGCAGGCTAGACACAACAATTGTTTATAGACTTAAGGAAAGCTAGACCTTGAACTTACGGGTGAGCAAGCAGACTAGATACAAAAATTGCCTATGGACTTAAGGAATGCCAGACCATGAAATTACGGGTGAGCAAGCAAGCTAGACACAACAATTGCCTATAGACTTAAGGAATGCTAGACCTTGAACTTACGGGTGAGCAAGCAGGCTAGACCTTACGGGATGAACTTTATAGTTCTAAGACTCGATTTTTATAGTCCGAAGACTGACTAGGGGTTACATGGAGATGCAAACGAAACCTAGAATATGATTTGACATATAGGTTTGACTTGGACTAGGATTGGACTTAGAATGAAATAGACTGGGATTAGACTTGGAATGGGCTTTACATAGACTAGGTTTCACACATAGATGCAAATGGGCCTAGATTTTGACATGAGCTAGACTTATATGGGCCTAAGATCAACTTTAATGCTAGCGGACCTATAGACTCAAATTTAGATGGACTTAGTATGAATGCAAAATGGACTCTAATGCATATGGGCCTAAAACGAATGCAAAGTAGACTCTAATGTAGATAGGCCTAAAATGAATGCAAGTGAGCTGGATTGGGTTGATTGGATTGAATTGAAGGTGTTAGAATAGGCTTAGAATTTCTATAATTTGTTTTTGAAAAGAACCCCTTGTTTTTCTCTTTATTAATAATTTAGTAAAAGATGATGGATTAATTTTGAAAATATATATTTTTGCAAATGACGTGCATGATGATATACCAGTAAATGCTTTTAAAAAAAGAGTAGAATAGAAAAGGGTGTAGGATTGATTTTGAAGAAGTAAGTTTTCTGAAATTGATTGCATCGTAAGGTAAGATTGATAGGAAAGGTTAGTTGAATAGCAGGGATGAAGTAGGAAGAGGTAGACATGCATGACAACTCTAACTCTACAATGACCATTTTAGATGCACTTTTTAGGAAAGGTTCGTCCTTACATGAAAAGATTGATTTTTTTTGAATTAGGTGAGACTTCTAAATGACCATTTTTTTACGCCAATGAGGACAGATAAACATAGCACTAAACATAGGATCATCCGTTACGACGACTAAATCACTGAAAAATGTGCGACGTGCAGATTGTGTGCCGTGTAGCATTGCTGCGCGTGGCGCACAGACATGTGTCTGGCGTGGGAGTGGTGCGCCAGGCGCAACGTAATGCGCTTGGCGCACTACTCCCGCACAAGTTTTTCGGAGATTTAGGCGATGTATTGGGCAATTGATGATTTTTTTATTGTTGGTTAGACGCGATCTTAGGAACGACGCATAATAATGACAATTTGACAATATAATAACAGGCAAAAATTGGAATCACAGGCAAATGTCATATAACATGGATGCGAAGTTCCAACCTAAAGTCCAATTCTATGTTTGAAACTATATATTGGTCAGGTTTAGGTAAGGCTGCAAGGGTCCATGACTAAGAGATTGATCCCACGCTTCGTACCCCTGGTTAAAGATCTGGCCACGAGTAAGACGCACTGCAGTCTCAAGTCAGGAACAAGATAAATGTCATGGTTGTGTAGGTTTGCTTATGACTAAGATCCAACACTATCGCTCATGAACCTTTTTGGAAGTACAAAGCGTAAACCCCCGGGGGTGACCTCACACATAGAACATGTGCTAATAAAGCAAGGTAGATTGACCTTATGGTGGCTGATCAAAAGCTATGCATATGCAAAACAGTCTATTATTCAAAGGCATAAAAATAGAATGAATCGTACTTTTCAAGTTTCACCCACTCATTTAATAAAATAAATTTATTTAAAGTCCTCCCCAACGGAGTCGTCAAATTGTAGGTGTGTTTTTGTTTCGCCTACGTGGGATGAGCGCGTATTAGATTTGACTACCCCGTTGTACTGTAAAGGTTTTTGTATTGAAAACGATTTGAAGTCGCCAACAATTCTTCAAAGGAAGAATCATAAACTGTTAGTGTTTTATTTTAATACCGCAAGTGTACGATGTCGTAGCGCATATTTGTCGAACTTAAGGAGGTGCAAGAGATTATTCACTACTTGATTTTAGATTACAAAATAGTTACACAATACAGAAATGATCAGGAATAATCTATAAACTAAAGGCTAAACTAGTGATGATGTATGGCAAACTATATGAATATGATAATTAAAGCACTAAGATTAAGCATCACCACTAATATGAATTGATCAAACCACAACTCACATCCCAATTATTCAATGTTAGGTGAGATTGACATTTTCTTATGACTCAGTAATAAAGCACAGCTGCGAACCGAAACTAAATACTCGGTCATTCCTCAATACCTAGAACTCACTTTCGTGATAGCAAAAGGCCTAACTAACATGCATGTCTCCTATTTTTATGGCTTACACACATAATTAGAAGCATTAAGAACCAATGTCAAATAATTCCCAATTCTAGCTCTCACCTATTTTCATGGGAGAATTCAAATCAATAACAAGATTAAAATTAAGACCCAACTTTCGTTGATGAACTTAATTAATAAAAATATAAATTTAGCATCAAACAACTATTCCTAATTTCAACTCCAACTTTTATTGATAATATAAAACTAGGGCTAAATCAAGATGCACAATTGACAATAACAATAATCTTGTCAAACCCTAAACATATAATTCAATAACATAGGAATTAAAGAAGAATTTGCATGATCAATCCATACTAGGGCTTAACTCAATCCTAGATAAAAAGACTACTCACTAATCATGACAATAAAAGCAATAAACATAATGGAAAACATAATTAAAATAATACTAAAAGAAGATGAGAGAATAAAACTTGCTTAAATTGAAGATGAATATGAAAGCTTGAATCTTGATCTCCAAAGTAGCAATAGGAAATCAACTAGGGCATAAAACTAGAGAGAAAACGATAGAGGAAAATAACGTGATGTTGAAAAGTGAGTAATTAGATGTCCTATTCTAATTAGAAAACCTCTAATATATACTTATAGATTATAACTCCTAATACTAGTAGGGAATCAAATTACAAGATAAGGAAGCCAAATAAATCATTCAATGGTCGAAATTATCAAAGTCGCGTGCGCATGCATAAGAAGTTTGTGGCAGACTGGGCCAACTTTCGAAACCCATATCTCTCAAAATACAACTTGCCTTGGGTCGTGCGACCTATAGTTGGAAAGCTCTTCAAGCCTACTTTCCAATGCCATTGGAATCAGTCCAATATCAGCATCGAGTCATAAGTTATGGATAAAAGAGTGAACATGACTCGATTTCCGCAATTCTATCAATGAATTCCAACTCCAATTGAGCTCCAATTTGCACTCAAATGCATCCAAAATGATCCTTATCAATGTAGTTTGCTTTCAATTGCTCCTAAGTACTCAAGCTTGCCCAATAATATTCCAATTATATTTTCGATACCTGAAATTCATCACATAATACCAAAAACGCACAAGAGGAGTATATTTCGCAGATTAAGTAATAGCATGCAATTATGAACTAAAATACACCTAAATGCTCCTAGAATGCAACCTAAATGCAACTAAAACCTATATTAAAATACGACACATCAAAAACGTAATTGATATTGGAAACCGTAGAGACAAATTAGTGACTTATCCAATGTAGATTTTCCCGTCTAGACTCCATAGATGGTCAAAATGAACCAAAGATTGAGTTCGGGGTGAGGGTACAAATATAGTCATAATGAACTACATTCGCCCAAAGTTATCTCTACACATGTCGATTCATTAGAGATTTTATGCCAAAGAATAATTATATAATATTTTTATACACTATAAAAACATGTAGTCTAAGTTGGTGCAAGAAACATATAAAAAGACTATTTTTCAGTAATATGTTATTATGCAATTTAATTTACAGGAAACCTAACAGGTTGTCCAAATTAATCTGATTAATGTTAGAACAATTCTTTACGTCTTGATTAGCAAAAATAACATGTGGGTGATAAAAGCAATAAAGTAGGAACAATCATATAATATGAACAGAATGATCAGGCAAGCATATGATATATACAAAGGCATGCATAATAATAATATAAAATGAAATATAGAAAAAAGATTAGAATATACAGTAGGAAGATTCTATATTAAATATCTATATAAGAAAAGAAACAGTTAGTAACTTCAATATAAAAAAAAATTATTTAAGGAACTTCAAGATTATACCGTGACTTGGGTCTGTGAGATTGACAACTTTCGGGACGAGCAATCGTGAAGCCTGAAAATCTAAATGTTTGAATGTATGTAGATTGAATGTATTTGGTGGCTTTATCAACCTCCAACTGATTCGAGTTGGTATCGGAAAAATCAGTGTAAGGTAAAGGAGACTTTGAAGGCTGTAATTACTCAAGATCGGTCGGCTGCTATGGATAAATACTCAATTAGTGGTATTTACCAACTGCTGCAGGGAGACCATGATAGAGTGTTGTGGCAAAAATATGTTTGGAGCAGGTTTGTGATTCCTAAACACCGTTTCTTTGGATGGATTATCATGAAAAATAGATTACAGACAACAAAAATATTGTGTAAATATTGCATAAATATGGCATCAGTGAGAATGATATGTGTCAGATTTGTGGTTTGGCAACGGAATCACAAACACATCTTCTGTTTGAGTGCTGCTACAGTCACCTCATTGGTGAGCAGTATTTCTAGTGGCTTGCAAGATGCATCATATCTAGAATGCAGAACCAGGTTGTAAAAAGTTTTTTGATAGAGATTGGTTGAGGCAGCTGTCAATGGTGGTGTAATGTGGTTGCTGTAGTTTTTTGATTTGGTCTGTTGACTGATAGGTTGTAAAAAGTTTTGTTTCAATATTACTTCTTACTTACTGAGAAAAAAAAATACTAATTTATACTCCTTCTGTTCCAAAATATAGTTCCCGTTTTTTTTTTTTCACGGTAATTTGTGTAAGTAGAATATATAAGAGGGATAGTAAAGATTTTTTGTTTATTTAAATAAATGTTGTATGGGAAAAGATGATTTTAGGAGAGAGAGTGGAGAATAATTGGTAAAAGAGCATTAATTGTAACATTTTGGTTGGATAAACAAAGGAAAAAACAAAATTCAAGAAGCAAATAAATGATGGGACACGATTTTTCTAGACAAATTACGAAAAATGTGGAATTAAATATGGAAATGGGAACTATATTTTGGGACACCTAAAATAGAAATGAGAACTATATTTTGGGACGGAGGGAGTAGCATCAATAATGTTGAAATAAATCTCACTGATTTGGTCAATAGTCGATACTAATATGGCAACATGTGCACTGAAAATCGCGCAATTATAGGAATTTGATTGTAATTTAGATTTTTTATTAAAAACAACAACATGATAATAGGAGGAGAAGTATGATAATGGACTGGTCAATTTTTTTTATACAGGATATGATTTGATCTTATTTTCCTTAAATTCAGCAATCATTTTTTAAAATTTAGCTGATCTATTTCCACTGCAAAGCCAATACCTTATATAGCATTTTTTTTTAAAAATGCATGATATTGGCAAGTATGTTTAGAGGCAAAAATTTAACAGGTTTTACAAAGGCAACCTCAACACATTAACAATTGAATATATTCATGACACATAAGCAAAACCTTATTGCTTTTTAATATTATACTAGTTTTTGGACCCGTACAAAAATGCACGGGAATATTGATATAAACACGCTTCAATAAGTAGATGGTGGACAGAGGTGTAGGATGAGCATCCTACACCTTGTCCAAAACTACGTCGTTTTGATGGTTTTAGGGGCGCCAAAATTTGGCAGGCTTTTGGCAGTATTTATGACAGTGGGCCAGCTCTTTCTCTCTCATCACTCACTCATTCCCTCCTTTTCTCTCTCATATATTTTTCAAGAACCATTTTAATTCTCTCTCTCATTTATTTTGTTCTTCATTTATTTCTCCCTTATTTTTATTCATTTCTATTATAAATTTCCAAATGTTGATATTTGATTTTATTTTCTGTTTTGCATTTTTAAAACTTTTTTTAATGTACAAATGCATATGGTTTGATGTACAATAATATACGAGTGTACATTTGGGTATTTTCAGTGATCAAAGTAATGACCATCAATGTACATTGTGATTTATCCTTATTTACGTTGGTTGCGGTACCTTTTTTTATTATTATTAGCTCCACCTACAGTTGCATGTACATGCACGTACCTAGCATGTACACTTTGTTGACATTCATCTACATTCACTGGGTTAACGTTACAATCATGTTGTTATGTGTTGACCTTTTTTTTAATACTCGTATTGATTTTTTTTTGTTTTGTTTGTGTCTATATCACAAGGATTGTACTTTGGATGTCTATTATTGTTCATTGTGTGTTATTGACGATTTTATGGGGGATGTCATTGTACATTTTGATTTTGTTAATGAACAACCACGAAGCCAAGAATGTACAAAGAAACATAATAGAATAAAAGTAACCCAATTCCTAAAGCTGATGTCAAGTGAGTAATTTGCAATCTTTGTACACTGGTGTGTTGATGTTTGTTCGCTAATGAAATTTAATATGTACAATTACAGTCCTATACCTCATAGTGCTCCAAGTGCCACAAAAAAAACTCAATATGGGTATTAAAACAAAAGGTCAATACATAACAACATGATTGTAACCCAGTTAATGTACATGAATGTCAACAAAGTGTACATGCAAGGTACGTGCATGTACATGCAACTGTATGTGGAGCTAATAATAAAAAAAGGTATGTACCGCAACCAACGTAAATAAGGATAAATCACAATGTACACTGATGGTCATTACTTTGATCACTGAAAATAAGGATACATTATTGTTTGATTGAATGTTCACTCGATATGACTCAATGTACAAATATTCTAGCAAGATTGTTCAATTATTAAGCTTGAATGTACAATGTTGTTATGACTGAATGTTCAAGTTACTTTATAGAGCTGACTTTGTTCTGTGTACATTAAAGTTGCATTAATGATCATTGTGTATGACTAAATATACATTAGCTTCACTAACATGCATGCATAACATATTCTATAGACACAAACAAAACAAAAAAAAAACTCAATATGGGTACTAGATTAAAAGGTCAACACATAACAACCTGATTGTAACCCAGTTAATGTACATGAATATCCACAAAGTGTACATGCAAGGTACGTGCATGTACATGCAACTGTAGGTGGAGCTAATAAAAAAAAAGGTTTCACAACCAACGTAAATAAGGATAAATCACAATGTACACTGATGGTCAATACTTTGATCACTGAAAATCCCCAAATGTACACTCGTATATTATTGTACATCAAACCATATGCATTTGTACATTAAAAAAAGTTTTAAAAATGCAAAACAGAATATAAAATCAAATATCAACATTTGGAAATTTAAAATAGAAATGAATGAAAATAAGGGAGAGATAAATGAAGAACAAAATAAATGAGAAAGAGAATTGAAATGGTTCTTGAAAAATAAATGAGAGAGAAAAAGAGGGAATGAGTGAGTGATGAGAGAGAAAGAGCTACTTTCAAAAATTCTGCCAAAAGCCTGCCAAATTTTGGCCCTCCTAAAAGCATCAAAACTAAGTAGTTTTGGCCAAGGTGTAGGATGTTCATCCTACACCTCGGTGCAGGATCTAAATTGCGTGTTTATATACCAACTACAGTAAAAGCATATAAAAGATTCTCTACGTCTACTCGATTTAATATACGCTTATGTACTATTCGAAACTCAAATGAATTTAACATCTATACCATATTAAATTAATAAACTTTGAACGACGTATTGAAATACAGAATAATCCTATACATATTTAACCAAAAACAAAGAATCAATGATGCACTTTACACAGAAAAAAAAAAATGCTCCTTTATGTTAATTATGAAGTTGTTTTGCAAATACATGACACTCTTAGGTTGTAGAAGACTTATTTATATATGTCATTAGCTGTAATATTAGACATATCATGTTCTTTCTCACAAATCAGTATTATTATACACTTTCTATCCGTGACTTTAGAAATGACCACATGAAATTGACTATGGCTGAAAACCGAACTTGGAAGATACAAACCCATATGTGATAGGGATATCTTTGACTTTTATGTATAGTCATTGCAAAATACAATCCACGGGAAATTTTGTCTATTTGACAGAATGAGTGTCATACGGAGTATAAATACCATATTACTCCCCTTTTCTTGACATACTTAGGCCCCCTTTAAATGATTCTCTAGGAAATACCAAATATATATTTTCTACTATATATAGTTGATACAGGATCATTTCCCTTTCCCCGGCTAAAAAAGTAACGTGATTGATTTTCTTGTTGCTGGCTCCTTGAGCCACCCCGTGTGTAACACCCCGATAATTCTCTCTTTCTAGAAAATACTTTTATAACAAATCTAGAGAATTACCCAGGCATTATCGCCCGTGTGATAACGTTTCGGCTTACTCAGAATTTTGCAGCGGAAAACTTACTAAAACAAAACCAACTTTATTAAACTAATGAAATAAGAGTCAAACAATGTTTGAACTGAAACACACCAACTCAAAGCTAAAGTCTGAAAATATAAACTCCTAGAAACAACTTAAATACTACTATCACAAAGCCTCTCCATTCCAGATTCCCCAATGGTATGCATCTTCGAACCTGTAATGTCAATGCTTTCTTGACTCTGCTCCCCCGAAGGATCACCACAGAATCAATAGGCAAAGCCATGATCACAAACACAAACAAACACGTAATCAGCAAAGCTGAGTACTACATATCAGACAACAATAATCCTAAACATGATACTACAACCACTACTACATTTTTGATCAAATGCAACCCCTTAAAATGGGCTAGTGCAACGATACTTTTAATACCGTTGCAATATGAGGGGCTAATGCAACGACTATTGATAATATCACGCTAGAAGTATAGTTATTCCAACGGTTTTGAGCTAAGCGTTGCATTAGGTGTTGTCGCGTTGCAATTGGTACTTGGTAATTGCAACGGCAGTCATGTGCCATGTCCCGCCTCAAATTTCCCGAAAATTTCAAATACAGCGCCTCATAAAGCAAAAGCCCAATATTAATTTCCCTTAGTTTAGGAGAGAGAAAGAAAGGTCCAATAAGAAAAAGAAATGGGGAGAGAGAGAGATATATAGAGACAGAGTATGAAATTTCGGTACTTCCATCTCAGATCTCAAACATGTATCTCTATCTATGCAAGCTCATCTCCTGCAAAATGTAAGGATGTCATTCTTTCAGCCATTAATGCAAGTATGAAGCTTCGACGGCAACTCTGGCAAGTTGAACTATGTTTTGTTGTGTGTCTAATCTAGGTAATATCTTCGTTACCTCTCATTTCAATTCCTTTTAAAATTTTCGTTAATTGTACGACTCTTGCAGTTTCGCAGTTCATCAAATTACTGCCCCAATTCGAGGGATAGATAGAAAGAGTGAGCGAAAAGGAGCGCTTGCAAAGAGGAGATAGGCAATTCGAATCTTTTCCGAAAAATTTGAAGGTTAGTTATGTATTAAATCTAATATAAGCTTTAAGATTAAAAGTTTGGATATTTCACAAATTTGAGGGAAAATTCATGTATCTCTAGTAAATAATTTTGTTAATTTTACATGGGTAAGCTTACAAAAATTCAATTTTGGGGGTTCAATTAAACACACTAACTTCCATTGGATACTCCACTTATTTGTATGGCGTAAATTTTTTATATTTTTTGGCCTCTTAACTCTTTGTGACAGAGCATATGTCCTGAAAAATGAGTATGTTTATTCAAACTTAGAGCTGAATTTATGTTGTTGGTTTTATGGATACAAATTATGCGGATTCTTAGTGTGATGATGGTGGAGATTGTCTTGAGCATGTTTACTTGATTCATAGTACGTTTAGGTAGCGGACAATAAGTATTAGTATTGCGTAGTTGTGTTCATGATGTAGCTCATGGGAATTTTGTCCAATGGGGTTTTAGACATTACTGATATGCTCCCTTTAGCATAAAAGTTACTTCTATGTACTTTACTAGGAAGTAAGGTTAGTCAAAATACGCGTTGGAAGGGAGTAGCAAATGCTTTATCTGAGTTTTATAGTACAAACTCTAACTTCTACATAGTAATAATATGTGTAAGGTATGATTTCTCAATGACTTGGCTTCTTGGCCTTTGGTGAAGGAGTTCACTGAGTTTTTGAAGACTAGGATATTGTGAATTGGTATGAGAATTAGACTTCTTATATAAAAAACATTTTGACATGAGAAGACTAGGAAATGACTAAGTTAGGAGTATCAACTGAAAAGAAACTAGAAAAGGTCCTACTATTTTAAGAAAATAAAGGTAGCACACATACTAGTAAAAGTTTTAGACATATAATTCAACAAATGACACCTAAACACATAGGCTACTAGTAAGTACTGTAGTAATTATACTGACCTAATGGAAACAGGTAGTTGATCAACCAGACACCACCCACCATACACAATGCTGGATCAAAGGTTCTGAGAGTAGTCGAAGCTCAGAGGCTGCTGACAGAAAGGAGCCTGGAAAACAGAATGCCTGAATTGCTCATAAGAGTGTGCATACATCATAGCAAGACTAGGCCACCGCATATATAGAACATCTCTTGAAGCTTGATTCAATCCCATTGCGCAATAAGGACTCATGCTTGGATCTGATGGGCCATAGTTGATGGAAGTTTGCGCTCTGGGGATCTGACCCATCTGAGGAAAAGCAGAAGCATCATACTACTCGAGGCTGAAACTTTGGGCATGCTGAAAGGAGGCAAAAACATTTGGCCAGTAGGAAAGCTTTTAACATACCTTACATAACTACGATCATAGTCCGGATCAGATCGGTCTTTTTCTCTATCTTTGAAGATAGCAACAACTCGAGAAGAAGTTCCTACATAATTGACAATGATATTCTTCTCCGGATCATTAATGAAATTATAGCATCCACCATTTTCCTCCTTGCTTGGACACAAATACACAATCCTCTTTTTTCTACTGAGATCTGAGGCATCGTCTCATCTGCCATAGGAGTTAGGACTGTTTGGGCTGCTAAAGATGCAAGCGCTTGCCTTATCATACTCCTCCTTCCTCTCTTCTACACTCCTTACCGAGTTCCGTTTAAGACCCATGTCAGTTCCATCACCAGAAGATGTCCTATAAGGCCTACGTCTGATAGCAATTTTGACCAGCTCCTGTTTGCTATTTTCTGACTGTCTAGCAGGTATATCTGATAAGAAAACAGATGGGTACTTGCTCTCCGCTGTTTTCATAACCATTATTTGTATGAAATTTGTGGGTGGTAATTGTAGGCATACAGGAAATATAGGAAAAACCCAGTTACCGGAGCGCCGCTTAAGCTTGGGGATCTTATTCCTCTTGCATTTCACAAGAATTCTGAAGGTGAATATCTTAACAACAAGTGTTATCTTATTCACTTGTAAATAATTTATCAATATGAATGAGAGTCAAAACTCAAATACGTGTATTTGCTATTGCATCAGAGTGTTTGATTCCTACATAAAGCATGGATTAATGTGTATTAGCAAATGCCGAACCCCTCCGTGTTGGATTTTCGTCCGTTCCATGTTTCAGTTGTTGTACACTGGTGGTGGGGGGGAGGGGTGAGGTTTAGCAATTCAATTTCTTTCACTATTGATAAGAAATTGGCAATTAAAGTTGTTTGTGTCAGCTCCATGTGCTGATCAGCAATTGCTATCAGGGTATAAGGTTTATGCTTTGTTTAGGCTGAGGTTTTGTTTGCTATTAGCAAATTTGAGTAGTGCTTGTTAGCGGATACAAAAATCTGAATAGTACTCAGGAGTGGATAGAAGTTTTTTTTTTTAAGTGTTTTCAGTTTGATGCTTTATTATGCATGCGCGTCATTGCAGAGTTTGACGATTTTTTGATTTTATTGTTTCTTTTAGGGGAATTCCATTGCCCAGTTTTGAACAAGTTTCACTGAATTCACTCACATAGTTGCTGTCAAGACTACTGGAAATGTATTTTGTTACGAGGTTGGTCTATTTTTATTCTCCTTCCTTTCAAACATTTCCATAATAAGTTATAGGATAACATGGTTTTTAGACAAGGCATTAGACTCCTAGTTTACTGAACATTTTACTAGTTCAGAGTGTTGATAGATATGGAGAACTACTGGAAACCCAAATGTTCACTGATTTGCAATTCTAACTCATATGTTTGAATGGTTCTGTTGAAAATTGTGATTTAACTCCTGAGAAAAGAATGTAATTTTTACAGTTACTTGCTAAAATTAATTTTATGTGGTAAAACATTTAATGCGTGATAACAAACAACCCTGGAGAAGAGGTCACATTAAAATAAAGACTTTGCTGTCTTTATTGACTAAAGTTTGATAAATGAATTGTAGTTTATCTTTTTTATCTTTTGGAACATAGAGAAAGGGATATGTATCGGTGAAATCACTATGAGCTCTATCAGGTGGCACTTAAGATATAAACCCAACACGCCCACTTGAAGGACCATCAGCTATTTGTTTGAGTATCGCTTCTGCACCAATGCATCAACCCACCTTCTCCTCTCCTCCTCTGTCCAACAGCCCATGTAAGTCCTACCTCAATACGTGTGATGTACTGTTCGAGGTCATTGCATACAGACAAAATCCAGCCTCAAGCCTTAGACTGTCAATTCTATCTCAAAATCAATATGAAATTTTTTAAAGTCAATTATCAGCCTGGGAAATGTATATTACTACCTGATTCATATGTATACTGCATTTGTCTGGCTTGAGCAATCAAACAAATGCAGTGGAGAATAAATGAATGCATGAAGTGTGAAAACAAAATTATCAACAGTTCAGAAGGCATGCAAAGGCCTGATATGGAAGAGGGAGAATCATACCCTGTCCTAGTGAGCTAGCAAGGGACTCCACTGATATAATACCAATGTGAAACAAGTAAGGTCAGATAATGATACTGAAATTATTCAGGATCAATGTCTTTCTTAATTTACTAATAAAGGTATTATGCATCAAAGTCGTATATATTTTCAAATCACATATAATCCCTTGTTCATTCATTTTCTTATGATATATATGAAAGAGCTGCCTCCATGTTATTCAGATTAATAATGCAAGGTACTATATTGTCATCTCCATCCCACATTATTCTTATTATAGCAATAATGCAAGATACTGTAATTTTGTCTCTTTTTTGTGTTGTTGATGGTGTACGTTTACTAACTATTACAATGTTTGAATTTTTAGGTGAATAATGAACCAACTGAAGGAGATCAAGCGTAGACGTTTCACTATACATACTATCGGCCAAATTTAGCTAGCTATACTGTAGTGATGCAATACTTGGTAGTTAAAAGGAAAATGATCTATATGTACTTATTAGAAGTATTTGTGGTACTAAAACAAATATTTATTAGTGGGGTTTGATTAAGTATATTAATTTTTGTTAATTAGGATTTGTCATTTATACTCTTCATTTAATTAGTTTTGGAAATTATAATACAGATATGACAATTATTTTTGGCATTTCAAGAGTATTTTTGCATTTGTTGCATCGTTACTAATATATATCCAGGGCTGTAATATTATAAGTTTTTGGTAGGTTACAGTAATAGTCGTTGCAATATCCCCATCAAAAATGAAAAAGAAAATTCATCATAAAGGCGTTGCAATAGCTATATGATAGTGTTGCAATATATAGGGAGGCGTTGCTATAGAAGCCAAAATGGGACACATTATGAATATTAGGGCGTTGCAATAACTATCGAATGGCATTGCAATAGATATAGAGGCGTTGCAATAGATCTTATAGATGACGCAACGACTATTTACACCTATTGCAACGACTTTGTGGTAGCCGTTGCAATAGGTCCAAAAGGTCGTTGCATTAGACCTATAGCAACGCCTTCAAATGCAACAGTTGGAAGTCGTTGCCTTAGGTCTACTGCAACGGTATTTAGCCCTAATGCAACGGATTTTAGGCGTTGCATTAGGCTTTAAATGTAGTAGTGAACACAACTTATAGAATAAAATAATAATAACATAACAACTGCAGATGACTCTTACTGAACTAGACTCTAACTTTTATTTCTTCTTTAAATGGAATAGTTATTGGGACGAGTTGACTTTTCTGAAATAGGAAATACGGTCATGACTCCGTAAACCAGAATGACCTACGATATCGAGGAACCTTTAGACTAAAGAGGAATGGTGATCAATCCAACCTCGAGAATACATATCACGGCGGACTATGTACTCCAACCCTTAGTGTCCAACTCTAGACGTGCACCAGTCTAAAGTCTATAACCTATTCTCTTACACTTTACGTTGAATTCATTTTATACTTGTCTTGACACCAACCAAGCACATAATATTCACAACTACTAATCACGTAGCATCACAAAACTCCTTTTTAATCTTAGAATTAATAAGTGTTCACAACTTAGCATCCAAGACTCTTTTAACTTCTTTAATTCTTACTAACTTGCCTGTTGAACCTAGCCAACAGTAAACTGTACCTTTATATAGGTATAACTCAAAATTACCAAATAAGATCCTCGGTTCTTATAAGATAAATAGATAAACTCAAAGAATCCATGATTCCAACTTACTCAAATTAATTCACTCACGAATTAATACCAAACTAAACTTAGTTGCTTGCATCAAACTTCCATACAAACAAGTCATACTTAAACATATTCTTAGTTTACATGTAGCATACAAGCAATTAACATGTAAAGCCATCTCAGTAAATCATATATATGAACTACAAGGTCCTATACATAATACTACAAATTAAAAACATCCCTAGAGCATGTTTCTAACCATTTAGCACGTAGACTATGTACGTACCTTGTATAAACGTAACGGTAGGCCACTTTTAAGCACTAAAAGTTCCCTACAGTGAATTCTCCGCCTAAAACAACCAAGAAATCGAGTAAATACTTGTACTAAAAAAAATACAGCAACTTTAAAACGTCCCAAACCCTTCTAAACTTCTTTAAAAATCGTTTTTATAATTTAGACTCTCATAAATTTTTAATCCCTAGTATAGATAAACTATTCTAGTGATTAAAAACCATTAAAAACCTTAAAACATTAACTTTCTGAATTTCCAGCAACTATAAAATTTTCCAAACCTTCTGAAAATATTTTAAATGAATATAAAAATCGTATTCCAATCAAAAATCATATTCATACTCTAAATATACGATTTCTAGTGATTTAAAACCCTAAAAATCACATCTTTCATGATTAAAACTAAAAATAATAAATCTGAAATTTTTCTTTTATACATATGATCCGAAAAATATATATTTCATAATAAAAATAATAACTCAAATCGAAATCATGCAAATAATAATAAAATAACAATAAAAATTAGAACTTTAATGGAATCTTAAAGGAGAAGTAAAGAAAACAACCAAAATAAGAGGAGGAAGAAGGGGCGCCGGACTGAAACAGCAGCAAGGACCGGCGGCAGCAGCTTAGCGAAGAAGAAACAATTTTTGAGAGAGAGATGAAAATCACGCTCAAGAGGAAGAAGAGAGAAAATGTCGAGTGAGGGGAGAGAAAGCTCGAAGTCACGTGCAAGTGAGGAGAGAGAAAATAAGTGTAGGGCAAAAATTCGGGTTTTAGGATATTTAAATAGGCTAATCCTATTGGGCTTAGGAAAAGGAATTCAATAATTAAAACAATAGGCTAATCCTATTGGGCTTAGGAAAAGGAATTCAATAATTAAAACTTTGATGACTAACAAGATGGGCTTGTTAGGACTTTAGTCATCAAATTATCCTTTCCCTTTTTATTTCTTTTGGGCTTTCGATTCCATTAAGTTTCTTTTCAAATATACTTTTAATAATTAAACTCTTATTTAAAACACGCTTAATTAAAATATTACAAACTTTATTAAGCTTAGAAAAATATTTTTAGTTGACTTTTAAAATAGTCAACCCTTTTTAAAAGTCAAATCATTTTCCAAACTCATTTGGATTTAATATAATTACATAAATAACTTAATATATTTATGAAAAATCCTTTAAAAAATGTGGGGGATTACACCGTGTTCTTGCCATCGCCTGATTGGTTGTTTTTCCATCTTTTTTTATTCTCATTTTAGTAGTGTAGTCTCCTTTTATTTGGATCCCCTTAGCTTGAACATGTCTATGACCTCGAAGATGAATGTTCGATTATCCATGTACGACAATTAAACAAATTTAGTAGAAGAAATACGCTACCCATTGGTAGAAAATATGATTTGTTTTTGTAGAAAATTAAATAATTCATAATTTACGTTTAATAAAAATGCACGTGATGAGATAGCCCGTGCAAAAAAAAAAAAAAAAAAAAATCAAACGGCATGAGATAAATACATCACGTTGATGTCATTATTTATATAATCCATGTTATTTTAAAGTCATTAATTTTACTCAAACAAAATTATGATTTTTCTTTAAAAAATTATAAGCGAATAACATAAAGAATTATGATTACCATAATTATCATAACTTACTAATAGAAAGTGGTCTACTTGACCTAAATGCACACTTTAAACCACGCCTCTATTATGCAACTTAGTAAAATCTATACAATTTTTCATATTGTTTTGCCCTACTCAATGTAAACCAACCTTAAATATAAACCACCCTGATCCATTTAATTTTATTCCCATAGCCACCCCACTAATCATACAATTAACTTTAAATTGAACAAAATATTGACTTCAATTTATACTTGACATTCACCTATCGCCTATCTCTAGAACAAAGGGGTATTATAGACATTTATTTAGTTCCACTATAAAAATCATGATCTGAATATATAGGTGTTAAAGAAATTTAACACGTCAAGTTTGGATTTGTCAATATTTAAACTTATAGTATGATTAATACGATTCGATAAGTGTTTTAATAAAATAACCAACCCATTTCTTTACATTTGAAAATTTCATGTGATAGAATAGATCTAGTTCGATCTTGGTTATGCATTAGTTCTAGGTGATTATGCTCCATTTATGATGAAACTAATTTTAGTTATGTTATAATCTTAACATATATTTATTGAGATATAAAGAGTTTTCTAACTTTCTTCATTCTTTAATATATCATAATTGCATAAATGAAATCTCCTAATCATCTACAAACTTTATTTAAGTTATCAAATACTCCCTCCGTTTCCTAAAGATCTTCCCTCTTTCCGTTTAAGGGTGTTTCCAAAAGATCTTCCCTCTTTTGCTTTATTCCTTATTTGGCAAAACAAATTTCCCTATTTACCCTCTCATGTCACTATTATATGGTCCACCATTACATTATTAATTCAAATTTACTCTCTTTCTCTCTCCTACTTTAACCCCTTTTTATTTGTTTATTTATCTTAACCCCTTTCTCTCTCCTACTCTACTCACACCATGCCCCACACAACTTGAATTTTCTTGGTATCTGTAGGAACAATAAGTGGGAAGATCTTTAGGAAACGGAGGGAGTAGTTACCTATTTTCTTCCCATTGAGATCTAAAGAATTTCTTAAATCTGAACCATAATGTTATGATGTTATTATCAACTAAACTTTCCTTTGATATTTTTTGTTTTTTTGACTAAAATTATCTTCATAATCTTTTGTGTTCCTTCACTAAGTGATATCTACCATTTTGTTTGATGACTCAATTTTTTTAGCTTCATTGAAAAATTCTCTAACTTCATACCATGTGGCTTCAAGGATTTTGTTTTAGATATAGAAATATTATAATTCAAAAAAGAAACTTAAATACATACTTTATTTAATGGTTGCGTACAAATTTAATGAATTTCAATAGTCATTATTAACATCCATTTCAACCAAAAATCACGATTTTCAAAATTATGAGTAGATAAAGGAAATGTTAACACAATAATCTATTATATTTATAAATGTGATCAATTATAATGAAATTTAAAATAAGTTATCTAAAATAAGTAAAAAAGTATACCTATAAAAAACATATAAATATATGAATTAAACAATGTAAAATAGACATGCAAAAACATCAAATATCATAGTTTTATAATGTTATGTATTTCAAGGCCTATCAATTTATAAATATTATGTGGAAATTATTGTAAAAAAGTTATCATTCCAACTCGAACAATAGCCTCAAGGTTGTTGCACTCTAAACATTGTGTAAATAAAAAAACCCATCTTAATCCCACGATACGCTTAGCAAGCTTTCTATTGATAACTTTTGTAGAACTTTGTCATCCTCACAAATAATATTGAGTGCCTTGCAACTATATTAAAGAATGATTGTGTGTAGACGTTATTTATAAATAATTTGAAAACATATGAATAATTTGTTGAACATGTATCGTACCTTACTTTGCACCTAAATAAATCGTTGATAGAATAAGCTCCAACACGTGAAATAATATCAACGACAATTTTTTTGGGAAGACGTTCTATTATAGATATATTTTGATATTGAGGCTTCATAGTAAGAATTAGTTTAGACTATTTTGCTTTATAAAATTTCAAATCATATAAGTTGTGTAAATAACTTATTTATAAGTACAATAAATTTAGGCATCAAGAATACATTATATATATGTTGCTTTTTATGAAGTATATATTACGAAACGTACCTATATTACATGATTTTTTTGTACAATAAATTCATTTTCATAAGATTTATTTTGTGAATGTTCATTTTCCTAAATAAAATAGATCCTAATATATGCTAAATTTTAAAAATGTGCAATTATAATTATTTACCTTTTAAAACTTGTTAAAATATATTTTAACCAAAGATATGACTTATTCAAAATAAATTTAAAAACGTAACGGTAGGCCACTTTTAAGCACTAAAAGTCCCCTACAGTGAATTCTCCGCCTAAAACAACCAAGAAATCGAGTAAATACTTGTACTAAAAAAATACAGCAACTTTAAAACGTCCCAAACCCTTCTAAACTTCTTTAAAAATCGTTTTTTATAATTTAGACTCTCATAAATTTTTAATCCCTAGTATAGATAAACTATTCTAGTGATTAAAAACCATTAAAAACCTTAAAACATTAACTTTCTGAATTTCCAGAAACTATAAAATTTTCCAAACCTTCTGAAAATATTTTAAATGAATATAAAAATCGTATTCCAATCAAAAATCATATTCATACTCTAAATATACGATTTCTAGTGATTTAAAACCCTAAAAATCACATCTTTCATGATTAAAACTAAAAATAATAAATCTGAAATTTTTCTTTTATACATATGATCCGAAAAATATATATTTCATAATAAAAATAATAACTCAAATCGAAATCATGCAAATAATAATAAAATAACAATAAAAATTAGAACTTTAATGGAATCTTAAAGGAGAAGTAAAGAAAACAACAAAATAAGAGGAGGAAGAAGGGCGCCGGACTGAAACAGCAGCAAGGACCGGCGGCGGCAGCTTAGCGAAGAAGAAACAATTTTTGAGAGAGAGATGAAAATCACGCTCAAGAGGAAGAAGAGAGAGAAAATGTCGAGTGAGGGGAGAGAAAGCTCGAAGTCACGTGCAAGTGAGGAGAGAGAAAATAAGTGTATGGCAAAAATTCGGGTTTTAGGATATTTAAATAGGCTAATCCTATTGGGCTTAGGAAAAGGAATTCAATAATTAAAACAATAGGCTAATCCTATTGGGCTTAGGAAAAGGAATTCAATAATTAAAACTTTGATGACTAACAAGATGGGCTTGTTAGGACTTTAGTCATCAAATTATCCTTTCCCTTTTTATTTCTTTTGGGCTTTCGATTCCATTAAGTTTCTTTTCAAATATACTTTTAATAAATAAACTCTTATTTAAAACACGCTTAATTAAAATATTACAAACTTTATTAAGCTTAGAAAAATATTTTTAGTTGACTTTTAAAATAGTCAACCCTTTTTAAAAGTCAAATCATTTTCCAAACTCATTTGGATTTAATATAATTACATAAATAACTTAATATATTTATGAAAATCCTTTAAAAAATGTGGGGGATTACAGTCTACCCCCCTTAAAAGAAGTTTCGTCCCGAAACTTAACACAAAACCCTCTTGTTTTCGAAAGTCTGAACTCATCATTTCGAAAATCTTTGAAGAAAAGATAGTGCCTCTGGTGCACTTTCCCATTTTTAAACACTTGTGTCACTTATGAACACTTTTCTTATGCGGAGACTCTACTTCTTTTGCACTAACATGTGCAAATTGCCCAACATAGGCATACATATACATGAAAATGTCATAAAAATAGACAAAAAGCGCGAAATTTATCGCATTCTACCCCCCTTAAAGAAAACGAGTTACGCCCTCGTAACTCACCTCAAGGAATAGGTCTGGATACTTTTTCTTCATATCCTCTTCGGCTTCCCACGTTGCCTCTTCTGACTCGTGGTTAGACCAAAGAACTTTGACAATATGCACATCCTTGTTACGCGTACTACGCACTTTCCTGTCGAGAATCTTGACAGGTCTTTCCTCATAAGTGAGGCTACTATCTATCTGCACTCGTTCAGGCTCTAACACATGGCGCTCATCAGGGATATAGCGCTTCAATTGGGATATGTGAAACACATCGTGCATCTTTTCAAACTCCATTGGCAATGCCAATCTATAAGCTACTTTCCCAATGCGCTCCAAAATTTCATATGGGCCTACATATTTAGCACTCAGCTTGCCCTTTTTCCCAAATCGCATAACGCCTTTGGTGGGTGATACTTTCAGGAATACTTTATCACCTACAGCGAACTCATCTTCGCGCCGTTTTAAGTCTGCATAACTCTTCTGCCTATCTTGCGCAGCTTGAATTCGAGCCTGAATCAATCTAACGTTCTTGACGGTCTCCTCAATGAATTCCGTCCCCAAAACTACATTCTCACTATAGTCATTCCAGCAAATGGGACTTCTACACTTCCGTCCATATAACGCCTCAAAAGGTGCCATCTTGATACTCGCATGGTAACTATTATTGTAAGAGAACTCAATCAAATCTAATTGGTCCTCCCAACTTCCTTGAAAATCTATAGCGCAAGCTCGCAACATATCTTCCATAGTTTGGTTAGTCCTCTCAGTCTGACCATCGGTCGCAGGGTGAAAGGCGGTACTCATCTTTAATGTTGTCCCAAGGTTTGGCTGAACCTTCTTCCAAAACTTGATAGAAATCTAGAGTCACGGTCTGAAATAATGTCCTTTGGGACTCCGTGCAATCTCACTACATGCTTGATATAGGTTGTAGCGAGTTGCTTCTTCTTCCATGTCTCCTTAATAGGTATGAAAATAGCGGACTTGGTCAGTCTATCCACTATAACCCAAATGGTATCATTTCCACTCCTCGACTTGGGTAAGGCAGTCACAAAGTCCATAGAAATCGAATCCCACTTCCATCCAGGAACCTCTAGTGGTTGGACTGTCCCCATGGGCCTCTTATGGTCTATCTTCACTTTCTGACAGGTTAGACACTTAGACACATACTTGGCTACCTCTCGTTTCATGTTCGGCCACCAATATATCACCTTAAGATCCTTATACAGCTTGTCACCCCCAGGGTGCACAGAATACGGAGTATTATGCCCCTCATCCATAAGACGTCTTTTTAGGTCGTCACACTTCTGTGGTACACACCACCGTCCCTTAAACCTTAGACTCCCATCATCATGAATCTTGAAGTCTATTTCCTTACCTTGCTTCATTTTCTCTTTTATCCTATCTAGATGCTCATCCCTAACTTGACCCTCAATGATCTCATCGAAAACTGACACTCCCAAAGAAAGATTACTGAGTCTAGCCTCACTTTCCCCAGGATTTAAAATTTCTAGGTTCAACCTTTGCATATCTCTACACAACTCCTCAGGGACTATCAAAGTACTCAGGCTATGACTCGATTTCCTACTCAAGGCGTCAGCCACCACATTGGCTTTCCCTTCATGATACTGGATGTCAGATCGTAATCCTTAATCAACTCTAGCCATCTCCTTTGTCTCATATTCAAGTCTTTTTGGGTAAATATGTATTTCAAGCTCTTATGGTCTGTGAATATCTTGCAGGTTGCCCCATAAAGATAATGTCTCCAAATTTCAATGCAATACAATGGCAGCTAACTCTAGATCATGGGTAGGGTAATTAGCCTCATAGGTTTCAGTTGACGCGATGCATAAGCTATTACCTTCCCATTCTGTTGCAATCACAACCCAAACCATTCTTCGAAGCATCACTATAGACCTCAAATCCCTCATTCCCATCAGGTAGGGTTAAGACAGGTGCAGTGGTTAACGATCTTTCAAGATCTGGAAGCTTCCTCACACTTCTCATTCCACTCAAACTTGGTCTCCTTTTTCATTAAATTCGTCATAGGTCTCGCTATCTTGAGAAATCCTCACAAATCTCCTATAATAGCCAGCTAAACCCAAGAAACTTCTAATGTCAGTCACACTCTTTGGAGTTGGCCACTCACTCACAGCTTGAATCTTAGCAGGATCTACAGATCTCCTTCCTTAGACACAAAATGACCCAAGAATGCTACTTTCTCCAAACGAAATCACACTTAGAGAACTTGGCATATAATTGGTTCTTCCTCAAGGTTTCTAAGATAATCCTCAAATGTTCATCGGTTCGGTTTCATTCCTCGAATAAATCAAAATGTCATCATGAAAACCACTACGAACTTATCTAAAAACTCATGAAAGATTCTATTCATCAAATCCATAAATATAGCAGGAGCATTGGTTAACCCAAATGGCATTACAGTGAACTCGTAGTGACCATAACGCGTTCTAAAGCAGTCTTAGGTACATCCTTATCAGCTACCCTCAATTGTGATATCCTGAACGTAAGTCAATCTTCGAGAACACACTAGCTCCGTTAGTTGATCGAATAGGTCATCTATTCTAGGCAAAGGGTACTTGTTTTGATGGTAACATTATTCAACTCCCTATATCTATACATAATCTCATACTCCCATCCTTTTTCTTCACGAACAAAACAGGAGCTCCCCAAGGCGATGCACTAGGTCTGATATAACCCTTATCCAAAAGTTCTTGAATTGCGTCTTTAACTCACTCATCTCAGGAGGTGCCATTCTATAAGGTGCCTTAGATATAGGTGCAGTTCCAGGAACTAAGTCTATGGTAAACTCAACGCTCTTGCAGGCGGCATACCTGAAATTTCACTCGGAAATACGTCCATAAACTCATTCACTATTGGAACATCCTCAAGTTTTAACTCAGCTTCTTTACTCACATCTTGCACACTACAGAAAAACAGCTCACACCCCTTTCTCATCAACTTCTGCACTTGTAGGCAGAGATCACCCAAAGTTTTTAGGTTTCCCAAATCGTCTATATGAGGTAAATTTTCCCGAAGGGTTTCTCAACACTACTTTCTGGAACTCACAATCGATCCTGGCCTTGTAATGACTCAACCATTCATCCCAAGAATCACACTAGGTCTCCAAATTAGAATTCTATTAAGTCAGACGGAATCAAAGTCTCCTATCTTTAAAGGCAATTTCTAAACAACTTGGTACACCTTATGATTTCTCCAATAGGTATGCTAATAGGCAAATCAAACACTTCAAAATCTACTAAACCCAATTGAATTTCCTCAATCAAACCTTGCTCAAATCACTGAGCCTTTAACTCCTCAGTGGCTACTACTTCAAGTGCAAATTAGACAACGCTATGAACTTGCTATAATACTTAGAGATAGTCATACTTCTCATCCTAAGGTTTATAAACTCTAGTTTCCTCATAAAAGCAGGGTAAAACTTTTCTCTTAAAGCAGCAATAAAGGATTCCCAAATAAACTCTTTCATAATACTGAGTCTAGTCTCATTCTCTTTCTACTATAAGTCAGTCTCATCTTTCAGATATAGTATAACTTGACCTACTTTCACACTCTCAGGACAGTTCACAGCCCCAAAAATCTTTTCAAACGCCCTAATCCGACTTTCTAAGAGATAGGGTCAGCTTACCCCTTAAGGTACGACGGTTTAATCTTAGCTAGTCTCTCAACAGTCCACAGAATCGGGACTCAACTTTTTTCGAGTCAAATCCTGCCAATAGGCGAATAGCGAAGCTAAGCATCATTATTGTTTGACACTCTACTTCGCAACGAAACTTAACGTAACTCTACTTTGGTTCGATTCAGACTTACTTCTCATTTCCTGCGAAGGCAACATTTGATTTGACCATAAAGATCGCATCAACAAACAATTTCACTAAGTTCCAACATGAAATGTTCTCTAATAATCACATAATCGTTCATGTGAAATATATTTACATCAACGTGCAAGTAGTTTCAAGCAAGCAAGAATATAATCACATGATGAAAAGTATAATAATAAAATAAAAAATATTCCCATCACGTGCCGAATAAATTCTCACTCACTCAATAAAGAAATAATAACTTCTATTCCTCAATCGATAATAAGAATATTTTCCCAATCCAAAATAACCAACTTATTCCTCAATAATATAAAGAATACTCAATAAGGAAATTTAAACCATTGTAGCTTGACTACTTTCCAACAACTAATCTTAAACCTAAATAAATATCTGATGGAGTTACTATCATTCTCATCCTTATTTCCTTTATATGGAGTAAACATTTCATCTCCAAAGTCTCCAAAGTCTTCACTATAAATAATAATAATAGTAACAAAATAACTGAGTTCCTAGATCTAGTAGATCTTCAAATACTTTTGGATTGATGTCCATTTCATCCATCTCTAAAACACTCACATTCAGATAAAGTCTCCAAATAACATTGTAGATGTCCTTTCAAGTTTGCACTCTAGTACAATCAAACTCTTCATATATCAACTAAAAGGACGCCTACTTTTAACACATAATGCATAATGCTCTCTAAGCTAGTGTAACTATAACTTCAAGGCTCATAACATCGAACATTCTCATCATCACTCAATATAGTTGGGTTATGATAGCTTCCTACTCTATTAACTTTGCCTGACAATTCTATTAACTTGTCTGGCAGACATGGTTAGGGATCTACAACAAATAAACCTATAATGGTTTAGCACTCTCTCTAACGTGTTCCCACAAATAACAAGGGTAAACAAAAACAAAGGTATGTAAAATATAACACCTTAGCAGGCAAGAAGGATATAACAGTTAGCAGGGAAGAAAAACATTCATGCATCATCAGCAGGGAAGAAAAATAAATAATGCACTTATTTGCAGGGAAGAAATAATGATGATGCTGAACTAACTTCTCAATGCAGACATATAATTTTCTATCCTATATGCCCTTCTATACTACCCATTCTCACAATGTCATGTTAAACCTTAAAGGATGAAAACTAATGCAGACACTTTTTAAAATAACATTACTTTTGTGCCTAAATAATTTTTCGAAAAAAAAATTTGGACTCCAAGGTTACTCGAAAAAAAAAATTTCACTCGAAAATTTTTTTTTTTTTTTTTTTTCGACTCAGCACGTTTTTCGAAATTTTTTTTTTTTTTTTGGACTCCTCAAACTTTCGAAAAACAATTTTCGAACCCAATTTCCGAAAAATTTCGGTTCTTAAAAAAAAAATTTTGATCCTCAAAATATTTGTGTCTAACTTTTCGAAATGAAACGTAGGAGCATACTAAGGTTTCCTTCAAATAAGCCAATAAGCTAGGTAACTTAAGAAGCTAAAGTCACTTAATAAGCTAGTTAGTTAGGCGCCTATAAGTCTTAAATAACCTAAAGCTCCAGATACCACTTTGTAACACCCCGATAATTCTCTCTTTCTAGAAAATACTTTTATAACAAATCTAGAGAATTACCCAGGCATTATCGCCCGTGTGATAACGTTTCGGCTTACTCAGAATTTTGCAGCGGAAAACTTACTAAACAAAACCAACTTTATTAAACTTATGAAATAAGAGTCAAACAATGTTTGAACTGAAACACACCAACTCAAAGCTAAAGTCTGAAAATATAAACTCTAGAAACAACTTAAATACTACTATCACAAAAGCCTCTCCATTCCAGATTCCCCAATGGTATGCATCTTCGAACCTGTAATGTCAATGCTTTCTTGACTCTGCTCCCCCGAAGGATCACCACAGGATCAATAGGCAAAGCCATGATCACAAACACAGAAAAACACGTAATCAGCAAAGCTGAGTACTACATATCAGACAACAATAATCCTAAACATGATACTACAACACAACTTATAGAATAAAATAATAATAACATAACAACTGCAGATGACTCTTACTGAACTAGACTCTAACTTTTATTTCTTCTTTAAATGGAATAGTTATTGGGACGAGTTGACTTTTCTGAAATAGGAAATACGGTCATGACTCCGTAAACCAGAATGACCTACGATATCGAGGAACCTTTAGACTAAAGAGGAATGGTGATCAATCCAACCTCGAGAATACATATCACGGCGGACTATGTACTCCAACCCTTAGTGTCCAACTCTAGACGTGCACCAGTCTAAAGTCTATAACCTATTCTCGTTACACTTTACGTTGAATTCATTTTATACTTGTCTTGACACCAACCAAGCACATAATATTCACAACTACTAATCACGTAGCATCACAAAACTCCTTTTTAATCTTAGAATTAATAAGTGTTCACAACTTAGCATCCAAGACTCTTTTAACTTCTTTAATTCTTTACTAACTTGCCTGTTGAACCTAGCCAACAGTAAACTGTACCTTTATATAGGTATAACTCAAAATTACCAAATAAGATCCTCGGTTCTTATAAGATAAATAGATAAACTCAAAGAATCCATGATTCCAACTTACTCAAATTAATTCACTCACGAATTAATACCAAACTAAACTTAGTTGCTTGCATCAAACTTCCATACAAACAAGTCATACTTAAACATATTCTTAGTTTACATGTAGCATACAAGCAATTAACATGTAAAGCCATCTCAGTAAATCATATAATGAACTACAAGGTCCTATACATAATACTACAAATTAAAAACATCCCTAGAGCATGTTTCTAACCATTTAGCACGTAGACTATGTACGTACCTTGTATAAACGTAACGGTAGGCCACTTTTAAGCACTAAAAGTCCCACAGTGAATTCTCCGCCTAAAACAACCAAGAAATCGAGTAAATACTTGTACTAAAAAAATACAGCAACTTTAAAACGTCCCAAACCCTTCTAAACTTCTTTAAAAATCGTTTTTATAATTTAGACTCTCATAATTTTTAATCCCTAGTATAGATAAACTATTCTAGTGATTAAAAACATTAAAAACCTTAAAACTTAACTTTCTGAATTTCCAGCAACTATAAAATTTTCCTTCTGAAAATATTTTAAATGAATATAAAAATCGTATTCCAATCAAAAATCATATTCATACTCTAAATATACGATTTCTAGTGATTTAAAACCCTAAAAATCACATCTTTCATGATTAAAACTAAAAAAATAAATCTGAAATTTTCTTTTATACATAAGATCCGAAAAATATATATTTCATAATAAAATAATAACTCAAATCGAAATCATGCAAATAATAATAAAATAACAATAAAAATTAGAACTTTAATGGAATCTTAAAGGAGAAGTAAAGAAAACAACCAAAATAAGAGGAGGAAGAAGGGGCGCCGGACTGAAACAGCAGCAAGGACCGGCGGCAGCAGCTTAGCGAAGAAGAAAAATTTTTGAGAGGAGATGAAAATCACGCTCAAGAGGAAGAAGAGAGAGAAAATGTCGAGTGAGGGGAGAGAAAGCTCGAAGTCACGTGCAAGTGAGGAGAGAGAAAATATGTAGGGCAAAAATTCGGGTTTTAGGATATTTAAATAGGCTAATCCTATTGGGCTTAGGAAAAGGAATTCAATAATTAAAACAATAGGCTAATCCTATTGGGCTTAGGAAAAGGAATTCAATAATTAAAATTTGATGACTAAACAAGATGGGCTTGTTAGGACTTTAGTCATCAAATTATCCTTTCCCTTTTTATTTCTTTTGGGCTTTCGATTCCATTAAGTTTCTTTTCAAATATACTTTTAATAATTAAACTCTTATTTAAAACACGCTTAATTAAAATATTACAAACTTTATTAAGCTTAGAAAAATATTTTTAGTTGACTTTTAAAATAGTCAACCCTTTTTAAAAGTCAAATCATTTTCCAAACTCATTTGGATTTAATATAATTACATAAATAACTTAATATTTTATGAAAAATCCTTTAAAAAAATGTGGGGGATTACACCGTGTTCTTGCCATCGCCTGATTGGTTGTTTTTCCATCTTTTTTTATTCTCATTTTAGTAGTGTAGTCTCCTTTTATTTGGATCCCCTTAGCTTGAACATGTCTATGACCTCGAAGATGAATGTTCGATTCCATGTACGACAATTAAACAAATTTAGTAGAAGAAATACGCTACCCATGGTAGAAAATATGATTTGTTTTTGTAGAAAATTAAATAATTCATAATTTACGTTTAATAAAATGCACGTGATGAGATGCCCGTGCAAAAAAAAAAAAAAAAAAAAAAAATCAAACGGCATGAGATAAATACATCACGTTGATGTCATTATTTATATAATCCATGTTATTTTAAAGTCATTAATTTTACTCAAACAAAATTGATTTTCTTTAAAAAATTATAAGCGAATAACATAAAGAATTATGATTACCATAATTATCATAACTTACTAATAGAAAGTGGTCTACTTGACCTAAATGCACACTTTAAACCACGCCTCTATATGCAACTTAGTAAAATCTATACAATTTTTCATATTGTTTTGCCCTACTCAATGTAAACCAACCTTAAATATAAACCACCCTGATCCATTTAATTTTATTCCCAACATACCACCCCACTAATCATACAATTAACTTTAAATGAAAAAATATTGACTTCAATTTATACTTGACATTCACCTATCGCCTATCTCTAGAACAAAGGGGTATTATAGACATTTATTTAGTTCCACTATAAAAATCATGATTCTGAATATATAGGTGTTAAAGAAATTTAACACGTCAAGTTTGGATTTGTCAATATTTAAACTTATAGTATGATTAATACGATTCGATAAGTGTTTTAATAAAATAACCACCCATTTCCTTTACATTTGAAAATTTCATGTGATAGAATAGATCTAGTTCGATCTTGGTTATGCATTAGTTCTAGGTGATTATGCTCCATTTATGATGAAACTAATTTTAGTTATGTTATAATCTTAACATATTTTATTGAGATATAAAGAGTTTTCTAACTTTCTTCATTCTTTAATATATCATAATTGCATAAATGAAATCTCCTAATCATCTACAAACTTTATTTAAGTTATCAATACTCCTCCGTTTCCTAAAGATCTTCCCTCTTTCCGTTTAAGGGTGTTTCCAAAAGATCTTCCCTCTTTTGCTTTATTCCTTATTTGGCAAAACAAATTTCCCTATTTACCCTCTCATGTCACTATTATATGGTCCACCATTACATTATTAATTCAATTTACTCTCTTTCTCTCTTACTTTAACCCCTTTTATTTGTTTATTATCTTAACCCCTTTCTCTCTCCTACTCTACTCACACCATGCCCCACACAACTTGAATTTTCTTGGTATCTGTAGGAACAATAAGTGGGAAGATCTTTAGGAAACGGAGGGAGTAGTTACCTATTTTCTTCCCATTGAGATCTAAAGAATTTCTTAAATCTGAACCATAATGTTATGATGTTATTATCAACTAAACTTTCCTTTGATATTTTTTGTTTTTTTGACTAAAATTATCTTCATAATCTTTTGTGTTCTTCACTAAGTGATATCTACCATTTTGTTTGATGACTCAATTTTTTAGCTTCATTGAAAATTCTCAACTTCATACCATGTGGCTTCAAGGATTTTGTTTTAGATATAGAAATATTATAATTCAAAAAAGAAACTTAAATACTACTTTATTTAATGGTTGCGTACAAATTTAATGAATTTCAATAGTCATTATAACATCCATTTCAACCAAAAATCACGATTTTCAAAATTATGAGTAGATAAAGGAAATGTTAACACAATAATCTATTATATTTATAAATGTGATCAATTATAATGAAATTTAAAATAAGTTATCTAAAATAAGTAAAAAAGTATACCTATAAAAAACATATAAATATATGAACTAAACAATGTAAAATAGACATGCAAAAACATCAAATATCATAGTTTTATAATGTTATGTATTTCAAGGCCTATCAATTTATAAATATTATGTGGAAATTATTGTAAAAAAGTTATCATTCCAACTCGAACAATAGCCTCAAGGTTGTTGCACTCTAAACATTGTGTAAATAAAAAAACCCATCTTAATCCCACGATACGCTTAGCAAGCTTTCTATTGATAACTTTTGTAGAACTTTGTCATCCTCACAAATAATATTGAGTGCCTTGCAACTATATTAAAAGAATGATTGTGTGTAGACGTTATTTATAAATAATTTGAAAACATATGAATAATTTGTTGAACATGTATCGTACCTTACTTTGCACCTAAATAAATCGTTGATAGAATAAGCTCCAACACGTGAAATAATATCAACGACAATTTTTTTGGGAAGACGTTCTATTATAGATATATTTTGATATTGAGGCTTCATAGTAAGAATTAGTTTAGACTATTTTGCTTTATAAAATTTCAAATCATATAAGTTGTGTAAATAACTTATTTATAAGTACAATAAATTTAGGCATCAAGAATACATTATATATATGTTGCTTTTTATGAAGTATATATTACGAAACGTACCTATATTACATGATTTTTTTGTACAATAAATTCATTTTCATAAGATTTATTTTGTGAATGTTCATTTTCCTAAATAAAATAGATCCTAATATATGCTAAATTTTAAAAATGTGCAATTATAATTATTTACCTTTTAAAACTTGTTAAAATATATTTTAACCAAAGATATGACTTATTCAAAATAAATTTAAAAACGTAACGGTAGGCCACTTTTAAGCACTAAAAGTCCCCTACAGTGAATTCTCCGCCTAAAACAACCAAGAAATCGAGTAAATACTTGTACTAAAAAAAATACAGCAACTTTAAAACGTCCCAAACCCTTCTAAACTTCTTTAAAAATCGTTTTTATAATTTAGACTCTCATAAATTTTTAATCCCTAGTATAGATAAACTATTCTAGTGATTAAAAACCATTAAAAACCTTAAAACATTAACTTTCTGAATTTCCAGAAACTATAAAATTTTCCAAACCTTCTGAAAATATTTTAAATGAATATAAAAATCGTATTCCAATCAAAAATCATATTCATACTCTAAATATACGATTTCTAGTGATTTTAAACCCTAAAAATCACATCTTTCATGATTAAAACTAAAAATAATAAATCTGAAATTTTTCTTTTATACATATGATCCGAAAAATATATATTTCATAATAAAAATAATAACTCAAATCGAAATCATGCAAATAATAATAAAATAACAATAAAAATTAGAACTTTAATGGAATCTTAAAGGAGAAGTAAAGAAAACAACCAAAATAAGAGGAGGAAGAAGGGGCGCCGGACTGAAACAGCAGCAAGGACCGGCGGCGGCAGCTTAGCGAAGAAGAAACAATTTTTAGAGAGAGATGAAAATCACGCTCAAGAGGAAGAAGAGAGAGAAAATGTCGAGTGAGGGGAGAGAAAGCTCGAAGTCACGTGCAAGTGAGGAGAGAGAAAATAAGTGTATGGCAAAAATTCGGGTTTTAGGATATTTAAATAGGCTAATCCTATTGGGCTTAGGAAAAGGAATTCAATAATTAAAAAATAGGCTAATCCTATTGGGCTTAGGAAAAGGAATTCAATAATTAAAACTTTGATGACTAACAAGATGGGCTTGTTAGGACTTTAGTCATCAAATTATCCTTTCCTTTTTTATTTCTTTTGGGCTTTCGATTCCATTAAGTTTCTTTTCAAATATACTTTTAATAATTAAACTCTTATTTAAAACCGCTTAATTAAAATATTACAAACTTTATTAAGCTTAGGAAAATATTTTTAGTTGACTTTTAAAATAGTCAACCCTTTTTAAAAGTCAAATCATTTTCCAAACTCATTTGGATTTAATATAATTACATAAATAACTTAATATATTTATGAAAATCCTTTAAAAATGTGGGGGATTACAGTCTACCCCCCTTAAAAGAAGTTTCGTCCCGAAACTTAACACAAAACCCTCTTGTTTTCGAAAGTTGAACTCATCATTTCGAAAATCTTTGAAGAAAAGATAGTGCCTCTGTGCACTTTCCCATTTTTAAACACTTGTGTCACTTATGAACACTTTTCTTATGCGGAGACTCTACTTCTTTTGCACTAACATGTGCAAATTGCCCAACATAGGCATACATATATGAAAATGTCATAAAAATAGACAAAAAGCGCGAAATTTATCGCATTCTACCCCCCTTAAAGAAAACGAGTTACGCCCTCGTAACTCACCTCAAGGAATAGGTCTGGATACTTTTTCTTCATATCCTCTTCGGCTTCCCACGTTGCCTCTTCTGACTCGTGGTTAGACCAAAGAACTTTGACAATATGCACATCCTTGTTACGCGTACTACGCACTTTCCTGTCGAGAATCTTGACAGGTCTTTCCTCATAAGTGAGGCTACTATCTATCTGCACTCGTTCAGGCTCTAACACATGGCGCTCATCAGGGATATAGCGCTTCAATTGGGATATGTGAAACACATCGTGCATCTTTTCAAACTCCATTGGCAATGCCAATCTATAAGCTACTTTCCCAATGCGCTCCAAAATTTCATATGGGCCTACATATTTAGCACTCAGCTTGCCCTTTTTCCCAAATCGCATAACGCCTTTGGTGGGTGATACTTTCAGGAATACTTTATCACCTACAGCGAACTCATCTTCGCGCCGTTTTAAGTCTGCATAACTCTTCTGCCTATCTTGCGCAGCTTGAATTCGAGCCTGAATCAATCTAACGTTCTTGACGGTCTCCTCAATGAATTCGTCCCCAAAACTACATTCTCACTATAGTCATTCCAGCAAATGGGACTTCTACACTTCCGTCCATATAACGCCTCAAAAGGTGCCATCTTGATACTCGCATGGTAACTATTATTGTAAGAGAACTCAATCAAATCTAATTGGTCCTCCCAACTTCCTTGAAAATCTATAGCACAGCTCGCAACATATCTTCCATAGTTTGGTTAGTCCTCTCAGTCTGACCATCGGTCGCAGGGTGAAAGGCGGTACTCATCTTTAATGTTGTCCCAAGGTTTGGCTGAACCTTCTTCCAAAACTTTGATAGAAATCTAGAGTCACGGTCTGAAATAATGTCCTTTGGGACTCCGTGCAATCTCACTACATGCTTGATATAGGTTGTAGCGAGTTGCTTCTTCTTCCATGTCTCCTTAATAGGTATGAAAATAGCGGACTTGGTCAGTCTATCCACTATAACCCAAATGGTATCATTTCCACTCCTCGACTTGGGTAAGGCAGTCACAAAGTCCATAGAAATCGAATCCCACTTCCATCCAGGAACCTCTAGTGGTTGGACTGTCCCCATGGGCCTCTTATGGTCTATCTTCACTTTCTGACAGGTTAGACACTTAGACACATACTGGCTACTCTCGTTTCATGTTCGGCCACCAATATATCACCTTAAGATCCTTATACAGCTTGTCACCCCCAGGGTGCACAGAATACGGAGTATTATGCCCTCATCCATAAGACGTCTTTTAGGTCGTACACTTCTGTGGTACACACCACCTCCCTTAAACCTTAGACTCACATCATGAATCTTGAAGTCTATTTCCTTACCTTGCTTCATTTTCTCTTTTATCCTATCTAGATGCTCATCCCTAACTTGACCCTCAATGATCTCATCGAAAACTGACACTCCCAAAGAAAGATTACTGAGTCTAGCCTCACTTTCCCCAGGATTTAAAATTTCTAGGTTCAACCTTTGCATATCTCTACACAACTCCTCAGGGACTATCAAAGTACTCAAGGCTATGACTCGATTTCCTACTCAAGGCGTCAGCCACCACATTGGCTTTCCCTTCATGATACTGGATGTCCAGATCGTAATCCTTAATCAACTCTAGCCATCTCCTTTGTCTCATATTCAAGTCTTTTTGGGTAAATATGTATTTCAAGCTCTTATGGTCTGTGAATATCTTGCAGTTGCCCCATAAAGATAATGTCTCCAAATCTTCAATGCAATACAATGGCAGCTAACTCTAGATCATGGGTAGGGTAATTAGCCTCATAGGGTTTCAGTTGACGCGATGCATAAGCTATTACCTTCCATTCTGTTGCAATACACAACCCAAACCATTCTTCGAAGCATCACTATAGACCTCAAATCCCTCATTCCCATCAGGTAGGGTTAAGACAGGTGCAGTGGTTAACGATCTTTCAAGATCTGGAAGGCTTCCTCACACTTCTCATTCCACTCAAACTTGGTCTCCTTTTTCATTAAATTCGTCATAGGTCTCGCTATCTTTGAGAAATCCTCACAAATCTCCTATAATAGCCAGCTAAACCCAAGAAACTTCTAATGTCAGTCACACTCTTTGGAGTTGGCCACTCACTCACAGCTTGAATCTTAGCAGGATCTACAGATCTCCTTCCTTAGACACAAAATGACCCAAGAATGCTACTTTCTCCAAACGAAATCACACTTAGAGAACTTGGCATATAATTGGTTCTTCTCAAGGTTTCTAAGATAATCCTCAAATGTTCATCGTGTTCGGTTTCATTCCTCGAATAAATCAAAATGTCATCGTGAAAACCACTACGAACTTATCTAAAAACTCATGAAAGATTCTATTCATCAAATCCATAAATATAGCAGGAGCATTGGTTAACCCAAATGGCATTACAGTGAACTCGTAGTGACCATAACGCGTTCTAAAGGCAGTCTTAGGTACATCCTTATCAGCTACCCTCAATTGATGATATCCTGAACGTAAGTCAATCTTCGAGAACACACTAGCTCCGTTTAGTTGATCGAATAGGTCATCTATTCTAGGCAAAGGGTACTTGTTTTTGATGGTAATATTATTCAACTCCCTATAGTCTATACATAATCTCATACTCCCATCCTTTTTCTTCACGAACAAAAAGGAGCTCCCCAAGGCGATGCACTAGGTCTGATATAACCCTTATCCAAAAGTTCTTGAATTGCGTCTTTAACTCACTCATCTCAGGAGGTGCCATTCTATAAGGTGCCTTAGATATAGGTGCAGTTCCAGGAACTAAGTCTATGGTAAACTCAACGCTCTTGCAGGCGGCATACCTGAAATTTCACTCGGAAATACGTCCATAAACTCATTCACTATTGGAACATCCTCAAGTTTTAACTCAGCCTTCTTTACTCACATCTTGCACATACAGAAAAACAGCTCACACCCCTTTCTCATCAACTTCTGCACTTGTAGCAGAGATCACCCAAAGTTTTTAGGTTTCCCAAATCGTCTATATGAGGTAAATTTTCCCGAAGGGTTTCTCAACACTACTTTCTGGACTTCACAATCGATCCTGGCCTTGTAATGACTCAACCAATTCATCCCAAGAATCACAACTAGGTCTCGCAAATTAGATTCTATTAAGTCAGACGGAATTACAAAGTCTCCTATCTTTAAAGGCAATTTCTAAACAACTTGGTACACCTTATGATTTCTCCAATAGGTATGCTAATAGGCAAATCAAACACTTCAAATTCTAATAACCTAATTGAATTTCCTCAATCAAACCTTGCTCAAATCACTGAGCCTTTAACTCCTCAGTGGCTATACTTAAGTGCAAATTAGACAACGCTATGAACTTGCTATAATACTTAGAGATAGTCATACTTCTCATCCTAAGGTTTTAAACTCGTTGTTTCCTCATAAAAGCAGGGTAAAACTTTTCTCTTAAAGCAGCAATAAAGGATTCCCAAATAAACTCTTTCATAATACTGAGTCTAGTCTCATTCTCTTTCTACTATAAGTCAGTCTCATCTTTCAGATATAGTATAACTTGACCTACTTTCACACTCTCATGACAGTTCACAGCCCCAAAAATCTTTTCAAACGCCCTAATCCGACTTTCTAAGAAGATAGGGTCAGCTTACCCCTTAAGGTACGACGGTTTAATCTTAGCTAGTCTCTCTAACACGTTCCAGCAGAATCAGGACACTCAACTTTTTTTTTTTTTCGAGTCAAAATCTCTGCCAATAGGCGAATAGCGAAAGCTAAGCATCATTATTGTTTGACACTCTACTTCGCAACCGAAACTTAACGTAACTCTACTTTGGTTTCGATTCAGACTTACTTCTCATTTCCTGCGAAGGCAACATTTGATTTGACCATAAAGATCGCATCAACAAACAATTTCACTAAGTTCCAACATGAAATGTTCTCTAATAATCACATAATCGTTCATGTGAAATATATTTACATCAACGTGCAAGTAGTTTCAAGCAAGCAAGAATATAATCACATGATGAAAAGTATAATAATAAAATAAAAATATTCCCATCACGTGCCAGAATAAATTATCACTCACTCAAATAAAGAAATAATAACTTCTATTCCTCAATCGATAATAAGAATATTTTCCCAATCCAAAATAACCAACTTATTCCTCAATAATATAAAGAATACTCAATAAGGAAATTTAAACCATTGTAGCTTGACTACTTTCCAACAACTAATCTTAAACATAAATAAATACTCGATGGAGTTACATATCATTCTCATCCTTATTTCCTTTATATGGAGTAAACATTTCATCTCCAAAGTCTCCAAAGTCTTCACTATAACAATAATAATAATAGTAACAACAATAACTCGAGTTCCTAGATCTAGTAGATCTTCAAATACTTTTGGATTGATGTCCATTTCATCCATCTCTAAAACACTCACATTCAGATAAAGTCTCCAAATAACATTGTAGATGTCCTTTCAAGTTTGCACTCTAGTACAATCAAACTCTTCATATATCACTAACAAGGACGCCTACTTTTAACACATAATGCATAATGCTCTCTAAGCTCGTGTAACTATAACTTCAAGGCTCATAACATCGAACATTCTCATCATCACTCAATATAGTTGGGTTATGATAGCTTCCTACTCTATTAACTTTGCCTGACAATTCTATTAACTTGTCTGGCAGACATGCTTAGGGATCTACAAAAATAAACCTATAATGGTTTAGCACTCTCTCTAACGTGTTCCCACAAATAAAAGGGTAAACAAAAACAAAGGATGTAAAATATAACACCTTAGCAGGCAAGAAAGATATAACAGTTAGCAGGGAAGAAAAACATTCATGCATCATCAGCAGGGAAGAAAAATAAATAATGCACTTATTTGCAGGGAAGAAATAATGATGATGCTGAACTAACTTTCAATGCAGACATATAATGTTTCTATCCTATATGCCCTTCCTATACTACCCATTCTCACAATGTCATGCTGTAAACCCTTAAAGGTATGAAAACTAATGCAGACACTTTTTACAAATAACATTACTTTTGTGCCTAAAATAATTTTTCGAAAAAAAATTTGGACTCCAAGGTTACTCGAAAAAAAAAAATTTCACTCGAAAATTTTTTTTTTTTTTTTTTTTCCGGACTCAGCACGTTTTTCGAAATTTTTTTTTTTTTTTTTTTCGGACTCCTCAAACTTTCGAAAAACACAAATTTTCGAACCCAATTTCCGAAAAATTTCGGTTCTTAAAAAAAAATTTTGATCCTCAAAATATTTTGTCTAACTTTTCGAAATGGAAACGTAGGAGCATACTAAGGTTTCCTTCAAATAGCCAATAAGCTAGGTAACTTAAGAAGCTAAAGTCACTTAATAAGCTAGTTAGTTAGGCGCCTATAAGTCTTAAATTAACCTAAAGCTCCCAGATACCACTTTGTAACACCCCGATAATTCTCTCTTTCTAGAAAATACTTTTATAACAAATCTAGAGAATTACCCAGGCATTATCGCCCGTGTGATAACGTTTCGGCTTACTCAGAATTTTGCAGCGGAAAATTACTAAAACAAAACCAACTTTATTAAACTTATGAAATAAGAGTCAAACAATGTTTGAACTGAAACACACCAACTCAAAGCTAAAGTCTGAAAATATAAACTCCTAGAAACAACTTAAATACTACTATCACAAAAGCCTCTCCATTCCAGATTCCCCAATGGTATGCATCTTCGAACCTGTAATGTCAATGCTTTCTTGACTCTGCTCCCCGAAGGATCACCACAGGATCAATAGGCAAAGCCATGATCACAAACACAAACAAACACGTAATCAGCAAAGCTGAGTACTACATATCAGACAACAATAATCCTAAACATGATACTACAACACAACTTATAGAATAAAATAATAATAACATAACAACTGCAGATGACTCTTACTGAACTAGACTCTAACTTTTATTTCTTCTTTAAATGGAATAGTTATTGGGACGAGTTGACTTTTCTGAAATAGGAAATACGGTCATGACTCCGTAAACCAGAATGACCTACGATATCGAGGAACCTTTGACTAAAAGGAATGGTGATCAATCCAACCTCGAGAATACATATCACGGCGGACTATGTACTCCAACCCTTAGTGTCCAACTCTAGACGTGCACCAGTCTAAAGTCTATAACCTATTCTCGTTACACTTTACGTTGAATTCATTTTATACTTGTCTTGACACCAACCAAGCACATAATATTCACAACTACTAATCACGTAGCATCACAAAACTCCTTTTTAATCTTAGAATTAATAAGTGTTCACAACTTAGCATCCAAGACTCTTTTAACTTCTTTAATTCTTTACTAACTTGCCTGTTGAACCTAGCCAACAGTAAACTGTACCTTTATATAGGTATAACTCAAAATTACCAAATAAGATCCTCGGTTCTTATAAGATAAATAGATAAACTCAAAGAATCCATGATTCCAACTTACTCAAATTAATTCACTCACGAATTAATACCAAACTAAACTTAGTTGCTTGCATCAAACTTCCATACAAAAAGTCATACTTAAACATATTCTTAGTTTACATGTAGCATACAAGCAATTAACATGTAAAGCCATCTCAGTAAATCATATATATGAACTACAAGGTCCTATACATAATACTACAAATTAAAAACATCCCTAGAGCATGTTTCTAACCATTTAGCACGTAGACTATGTACGTACCTTGTATAAACGTAACGGTAGGCCACTTTTAAGCACTAAAAGTCCCCTACAGTGAATTCTCCGCCTAAAACAACCAAGAAATCGAGTAAATACTTGTACTAAAAAAAATACAGCAACTTTAAAACGTCCAAACCTTCTAAATTCTTTAAAAATCGTTTTTATAATTTAGACTCTCATAAATTTTTAATCCCTAGTATAGATAAACTATTCAGTGATTAAAAACCATTAAAAACCTTAAACATTAACTTTCTGAATTTCCAGCAACTATAAAATTTTCCAAACCTTCTGAAAATATTTTAAATGAATATAAAAATCGTATTCCAATCAAAAATCATATTCATACTCTAAATATACGATTTCTAGTGATTTAAAACCCTAAAAATCATCTTTCATGATTAAAATAAAAATAATAAATCTGAAATTTTTCTTTTATACATATGATCCGAAAAATATATATTTCATAATAAAAATAATAACTCAAATCGAAATCATGCAAATAATAATAAAATAACAATAAAATTAGAACTTTAATGGAATCTTAAAGGAGAAGTAAAGAAAACAACCAAAATAAGAGGAGGAAGAAGGGGCGCCGGACTGAAACAGCAGCAAGGACCGGCGGCAGCAGCTTAGCGAAGAAGAAACAATTTTTGAGAGAGAGATGAAAATCACGCTCAAGAGGAAGAAGAGAGAGAAAATGTCGAGTGAGGGGAGAGAAAGCTCGAAGTCACGTGCAAGTGAGGAGAGAGAAAATAAGTGTAGGGCAAAAATTCGGGTTTTAGGATATTTAAATAGGCTAATCCTATTGGGCTTAGGAAAAGGAATTCAATAATTAAAACAATAGGCTAATCCTATTGGGCTTAGGAAAAGGAATTCAATAATTAAAACTTTGATGACTAACAAGATGGGCTTGTTAGGACTTTAGTCATCAAATTATCCTTTCCCTTTTTATTTCTTTTGGGCTTTCGATTCCATTAAGTTTCTTTTCAAATATACTTTTAATAATTAAACTCTTATTTAAAACACGCTTAATTAAAATATTACAAACTTTATTAAGCTTAGAAAAATATTTTAGTTGACTTTTAAAATAGTCACACCTTTTTAAAAGTTAAATCATTTTCCAAACTCATTTGGATTTAATATAATTACATAAATAATTAATAATTTATGAAAAATCCTTTAAAAAATGTGGGGGATTACACCGTGTTCTTGCCATGCCCTGATTGGTTGTTTTTCCATCTTTTTTTATTCTCATTTTAGTAGTGTAGTCTCCTTTTATTTGGATCCCTTAGCTTGAACATGTCTATGACTCGAAGATGAATGTTCGATTATCCATGTACGACAATTAAACAAATTTAGTAGAAGAAATACGCTACCCATTGGTAGAAAATATGATTTGTTTTTGTAGAAAATTAAATAATTCATAATTTACGTTTAATAAAAATGCACGTGATGAGATAGCCCGTGCAAAAAAAAAAAAAAAAAAAATCAAACGGCATGAGATAAATACATCACGTTGATGTCATTATTTATATAATCCATGTTATTTTAAAGTCATTAATTTTACTCAAACAAAATTATGATTTTTTCTTTAAAAAATTATAAGCGAATAACATAAAGAATTATGATTACCATAATTATCATAACTTACTAATAGAAAGTGGTCTACTTGACCTAAATGCACATTTAAACCACGCCTCTATTATGCAACTTAGTAAAATCTATACAATTTTTCATATTGTTTTGCCCTACTCAATGTAAACCAACCTTAAATATAAACCACCCTGATCCATTTAATTTTATTCCCATAGCCACCCACTAATCATACAATTAACTTTAAATTGAACAAAATATTGACTTCAATTTATACTTGACATTCACCTATCGCCTATCTCTAGAACAAAGGGTATTATAGACATTTATTTAGTTCCACTATAAAAATCATGATCTGAATATATAGGTGTTAAAGAAATTTAACACGTCAAGTTTGGATTTGTCAATATTTAAACTTATAGTTGATTAATACGATTCGATAAGTGTTTTAATAAAATAACCAACCCATTTCTTTACATTTGAAAATTTCATGTGATAGAATAGATCTAGTTCGATCTTGGTTATGCATTAGTTCTAGGTGATTATGCTCCATTTATGATGAAACTAATTTTAGTTATGTTATAATCTTAACATTATTATTGAGATATAAAGAGTTTTCTAACTTTCTTCATTCTTTAATATATCATAATTGCATAAATGAAATCTCCTAATCATCTACAAACTTTATTTAAGTTATCAAATACTCCCTCCGTTTCCTAAAGATCTTCCCTCTTTCCGTTTAAGGGTGTTTCCAAAAGATCTTCCCTCTTTTGCTTTATTCCTTATTTGGCAAAACAAATTTCCCTATTTACCCTCTCATGTCACTATTATATGGTCCACCATTACATTATTAATTCAAATTTACTCTCTTTCTCTCTCCTACTTTAACCCCTTTTTATTTGTTTATTTATCTTAACCTTTCTCTCTCCTACTCTACTCACACCATGCCCACACAACTTGAATTTTCTTGGTATTTAGGAACAATAAGTGGGAAGATCTTTAGGAAACGGAGGGAGTAGTTACCTATTTTCTTCCCATTGAGATCTAAAGAATTTCTTAAATCTGAACCATAATGTTATGATGTTATTATCAACTAAACTTTCCTTTGATATTTTTTGTTTTTTTGACTAAAATTATTTCATAATCTTTTGTGTTCCTTCACTAAGTGATATCTACCATTTTGTTTGATGACTCAATTTTTTTAGCTTCATTGAAAAATTCTCTAACTTCATACCATGTGGCTTCAAGGATTTTGTTTTAGATATAGAAATATTATAATTCAAAAAAGAAACTTAAATACATACTTTATTTAATGGTTGCGTACAAATTTAATGAATTTCAATAGTCATTATTAACATCCATTTCAACCAAAAATCACGATTTTCAAAATTATGAGTAGATAAAGGAAATGTTAACACAATAATCTATTATATTTATAATGTGATCAATTATAATGAAATTTAAAATAAGTTATCTAAAATAATAAAAAAGTATACCTATAAAAACATATAAATATATGAACTAAACAATGTAAATAGACATGCAAAAACATCAAATATCATAGTTTTATAATGTTATGTATTTCAAGGCCTACAATTTATAAATATTATGTGGAAATTATTGTAAAAAGTTATCATTCCAACTCGAACAATAGCCTCAAGGTGTTGCACTCTAAACATTGTGTAAATAAAAAACCATCTTAATCCACGATACGCTTAGCAACTTCTATTGATAACTTTTGTAGAACTTTGTCATCCTCACAATAATATTGAGTGCCTTGCAATATATTAAAAGAATGATTGTGTGTAGACGTTATTATAAATAATTTGAAAACATATGAATAATTTGTTGAACATGTATCGTACCTTACTTTGCACCAAATAAATCGTTGATAGAATAAGCTCCAACACGTGAAATAATATCAACGACAATTTTTTGGGAAGATGTTCTATTATAGATTATTTTGATATTGAGGCTTCATAGTAAGAATTAGTTTAGACTATTTTGCTTTATAAAATTTCAAATCATATAAGTTGTGTAAATAACTTATTTATAAGTACAATAATTTAGGCATCAAGAATACATTATTATATGTTGCTTTTATGAATAATATTACGAAACGTACCTATATTACATGATTTTTTTGTACAATAAATTCATTTTCATAAGATTTATTTTGTGAATGTTCATTTTCCTAAATAAAATAGATCCTAATATATGCTAAATTTTAAAAATGTGCAATTATAATTATTTTACCTTTTAAAACTTGTTAAAATATATTTTAACCAAAGATATGACTTATTCAAAATAAATTTAAAAAGGCAAGTTCTAGTTGAAGGTTTTTTTATATTTACTTTGAAAAATACAAAATCGCCTGCTAATCAACTCTATTTTTAAACTATTTTAATGCTTGAGTTCAAAAAAAATTTGTTTACCAAGCAAATAATTATTTTCTCCAAAAAGTAATTTTTTTTACTACTTCATATAATTTAATGAAAATTACATTATTGTTGTCGTCTACATGATAACTAAATGTAACTAATGGATGTAGTACGAAATTAAAATAAACTTACATTGAAAAAACAATTGCCTATATATCGATGAGACAATACAGAGACAACATTTAAACAATATATTAATGAAATTTATTACAAAATAAACATCTAATTATAATTATGACATAAATGATAAGAAGAACATAAGTTCTTGATTACATTTGCAAGCATTTACATACTATGCTAGGTTTATCTAAAACTTCATAAAGTAATCATAACCTACCCAAAGGTTCCTTTTGGCCTCCCTTCAAAAAAAAAATAAAAAAAGGTTCCTTTTGGCCTCACATTTTATCTTGTTATCGCATAAAAATAAATCTGATTGCATAGTAATTTCATTTTCTATCCATATAGTCGAAAAATTATTGCGAATTTTCTTCCGACATTCTACATTCCTTTCCAATAGCATCTTAATTAGTGTATTTGGTATCATTTTTAAACCAAGTTTTTTAGAATTCGCATCTTCACTGCATAGAGATATTAGGCCCAGTAAATAGGTTGCAACTAAATAGCCTTGATTTGATGCTTTTTCAAAACTTGTAGTATCATTTTTTATCTTCATTGAGTAAAATATTGTACCTGAAAGCATTAATAAAAAATTAAATATCAACATCATTATCTCACCAGAGAACACAATTTTTTTTTTTTGTGTACTAATCATTTAGTTTCGTGATTGCCAAATGAGAAGATTTTGTTTCTATGAATCTTGGATTTCAAGTGACTCTATTTATACATGTATATTGTGAAGCGTGTGCTTTGAGATACAATCCATAATTAGTGCAATTTCCTTAATATTAGAGCAAATCAAGGACATGTAATTGCCTATTCATATTATTTAAAACAAAAAATGATTCATGGGCTACAATATACCCTATTTACTTACATATGGTAAATGGTTGAAAAAACGTATGGAATAAGCTTCACCTATAGTATTTTTTGAAAAATCGAGAGATTAGCGCCAACATGGGAATTTGAATTTTTTCTATTCTTTTTGGTAAATTCCTTCTTAGTGGGCTGTGTGCAACATTCTTATCTACAGTTATGGCAAAAACATATTCACTCCTTAATTAGTTGTCAATTGGCAATTAACATATGTATTTCAAAGATTCGAAATAAATGTTGAACGACAATAACATAACCAAAAATAAGGTCGATTGAGAAATTAAAAATCCATACTATAAGTTACCTTTTTTTTAAGGAAATGTTTAGTTTCAGGCTTTCAGCCTTCATTATCATTATAAGTTACCATAAGTCACGCGAATTAAAATGATTCAAACTGATTTATAATTAAATTAAATTTTTTTAAAAAAAAACCAAAATTTGTGTGGCCACATAGAATTTATGATTTTGCTTTAGATAACTATATATATAGAAATAAATTTTCTTACTATGTGAGCTTTAAAAAAATTTAGCTAATTATATAGAAAAAGAATTATATAGAAATAGAGAAAAGAATTGGAGCAGGGGAGGGGGTAAGTGAACTTAGTTTCAGATTATTATTACTACCTTTTTTCCTTATTACTATCAATGTTGACCTCATAATTTTTTTCCAAATTGTTACATAATGTGAAATACCATAATGCAAATCGACTTGAAATTATAAATGAATTACTTACCTGATTTATCAATCAAACAATTACTATTGAATCATAATTTTTCTTAATTAAGATAATATATATTATTACCTAAAATAAAATTTCAAATGTTAGTAAAATCAACATAAATTAATTAAGAACTAAATATGGAAAAAAATGCATAAGATTTTCAATCACCGAACTAAACTATTACTACTTCACTTGCCCTTAAGTTTGCAACCTAGTGGGAACCATCCTAGATCAAGCAACTCCGCCATGCATTTCTTTTCTCTGCCTCTGTCTGCGTTGCTACTATATTGTGTGTTCGTTGTGAGTAATATGGTACTGCTATTGCACAATGCTCTGCCCATTGAACTAATAGGTTTTATAATAGTGATCACAAGATCCATAGCTCATATATAATTGTCTAAAAAGTTGAATAACATATTACATATATTAGCACATAACTCAAATCAACCTAACGAATAATATATTAGAAGAAAGGTTCCTTTGATAATAAAATTACCATAACAATTTCATACAAACTGAAATTCCTTTTATATCTCAAAACGAATTCAAACAATGCTAAGGTATAATCCATAGAATGTAGATCAATATGGTAGCATACTGCTCCAGCCATAAGCTTTCTTTTCACGGCGGAATATGGTACTGCTACTACTGCTACTTCTAGATCTTCTATCTCCTCTTCCACAGTGGTTTGCTTTCATTGTGTTGTTGCTGCAGTTGGGTTGTTGCAGTCATTGCTTCTCTCTCTGCTACCGTGTTAGGTTGTTTTAGTTATATTTTGTGCCTTGTGGTGGTGCCGTCGAGGCCAAGAATAGCGAAATGGATGGTAAGGTGTTCAAATGGACTTATTACATTTATTATATAGTAGTAGTGAATTATTTTTTGACAACCAAAACACTTAAACCATGCATCACCATAAGTAGGGATTCTTCCATTGCTGAACCTGCTAGTGGAAATTCCACCCATGAAATCCTGACCAAAAGGAGGCAAATTAAACCTGGTTAATGTCTTGATGTTATTGTTGTTTTCCGGATAAATGATCAAATTTCTAAATCGTAAAATCGCCATAACCGTCAGATTAGGCAAAGCTTTAAAGTTGCCATCGTTGTGGTGCTAATGATAAAGATGAGGGAGAAACAATAAATGACAAAAATAATAAGCTTGCGTACAATGAATTTGAAGGAAAAGTATATAGTATATTGCATAGCGCCTTATCAAAATAAATTAAATAATAAACCTACAATTAAATAATAAACCTACAATTACTTTTCTTCTAACATTCGAGGAGAAGAGAGACAAAGATTATATTATAAATAAAAATGCTACATATTCCATGTGGTGAGGTATATCAGGTTGAATGTAATTTTAAGGTTATGCAGTGAGTAATGGTAAGTTATGATATCATGTCTATTTATACTTGTAATTTTGTACATAACATAATTTTTATTAAAATCCAAAAAATAAGGTTGATTGACAATTAAATATTCAAAAATAAAGGTTGATTGAGATTTTAAAATTCTTTCCATAAGTGACATTTTTCGTATCAATCAAATTAATCTAATTTGAGAATGATTTAGTATTGATTATGTATATAAAGATTTGATGATAATGATTGCCAAAATTATAAGCGTAAATCACGGCACTACCATAATCTTGGCTTCATAAAGGGAAGGGATATGCGTGATTAAGGGAATGGATTATGCTTTGATTCTCATTGCCACGTGGACACTCTAATTGAGCTTCGAGAAATACTGATCAACGGAGCATGCCACGTCATGCCACGAGGGCTTGAAAGCTCTAACTTTGCGACACGTGGCCTGAAGGATTCTTCTTTAGATATATATATATATAGATAGATTCTTCTATTTATCCTACTCCTACTCTTGTAATATTTATTTACTTTTATATGCTTCTATGCATAATTATAAGATTATACTTCCTCCTTCTCATAATTGCTTAGGGCCGCCATACTTGCCAATTTGTAACTTTATATTTTTAATATCTCTAATCTCTTATGTATATGTAAAGATTATAAAATTTTGATATTTTCAAACTAGATGTCAAGGTAAATCTAACAAGGTCTCACATGATAATACTTTTCCTTATTTTAGATTAATTTACCAATACGGTCGAAGAAAGTGTGTGAATAGTGTAAAAGTCAAAACGTGTCAAATGATATGAAACTCGGTGAAAGTATTTTATAAGGATCTTATTTCTAATCATATTTTGAGCAGTGAAATCTATATTATTTTAATTATGCTGAAAAGCTATACTCATTTACATCGAATATTCTGGAGTTTTTTAATACAAATTTAATTCTTATTTTCTCTTACATAAAACTCTATATATATATGTTTTGCGCAGTGAAGGTAGAGCTGGTAGATGGTTGGGTCATGTCGAGTTCATGTCGGGTTCACATATTCGTAGTTGGCTCTTTCTAGCCCTAACCCGACCCATCTGCTTAAACGGGTCAAGAACCTTCGATCGAAAACTCAACCTGTTTATTAAACGTGTGTGGTCAGGTTGACCTATTTATCACTTTTATTTGATATATGTGATATTTTCAATTTAATAAGTTTCAAACCAAAACGAATTACCGTCACAATTATATTAACCTTGAATATTTTGTGAAAAAAATTCAAGAAACCTAAATTTAACAATGTAAAATGGAGGTAAAATCAGAAGAAGGAAAAAAAATTAAACTAATGCAATTCCATTATTAAGATAAATCGGTTGTCGTGTCGGGTTCGCGTTCAAAGTTTAACTATCCAACCCATTTATTAAACGTGTTGTGTTGGAACAACCCATTTATTAAACAGGTCAAAAGTCTTCATCCAAATACATTTATTTCAGGCCGAGTTTTGGTTGACCCGTCACCTCTTGCCACCTATAAATGAGGGACCTATATTGAGACAGTAGGCGACACTTGATACTCGAAATCTCTTTACAACTTTATCTATTTTCGATTGAGCCAAATTGTGTAACTTGTCTATAGTCTATACTACCGACTAGGACTCTAAATTATGTGTCTCAAAACCTATAATTTTGGCTCTGCCACTGGTTTTGGGATTACACGTACTATTATTTTGGAATATCTTTATTTCTATTTTGTGTTGATTGATGGATTGAACAGAGGTGTTCAAGATACAACCTCTACCGCAATACTTGTACTCTAGTAATTTGATGATTTAATTTTGGGTAGTTTCGTCTGTCAAACATAGAAAATTGATGAAAGACCATAAAAAGTCCCTCGCGTCGCACGAGTGTACACTGCAATTCGTTTTCCCGAAGTATATGTGTCTAATAGCTTATTTTAGCGGTGGTTCTATTTCTAAAAGCATTATTATCTCTGCTCATTATGCAGATTGGTCGATTTCCTTTCTCCAACACTACTGTTTTTATTTTGAAGGGACTCCAACACTACTGTTTCACCGAATGGCGTTGTAAGACTTTTTATGGGAGTAGAAAATAGTTCTATATTGGTTTATGCATGTGAATAGCAAACTTTGTTAAATTTTACGTATATCATAACTAGATTTTTTGGAAGCCATACTTGCACGTATATGCAGTATGCCAGTATCCTACTGAAATGATCCCTCTCATAGATATAAACAGTTATCTTAATCATTTGACATCTGCATTTGCTACAAATTTCTTTCACAGATTCATCTGCATATATTTAGGATTAACAGCTTTCTTCATTGTGTATATTCAGGCATGGTTGGCAAAAGTTGACCCGAACCCGATCTAAGTGGGTTTGGTTTGAAGTTTTCAACCCGTTTAATTAAATGGGTCGACCTAAACTCGACCTGAAAACTGAACGGGTTAGGTTCGTGTTGAAAATTTCAACCCGAAAATAACCTGCCTAACCCGTTTAAATTAATTGTAAAGCTAGACTTACGAACAGATAGAATGTGAGAAAGAGAAAGTGAGAAGAAGAAACTCATAAATTAGTCTAATTCATATAATTGAAAATGAAAGTCATTGTTACATATTCAAGTACTAAAGAAATAAAAGAAGTGACATGAATATTATACGAAAGGAAACAACAAATTATTCATAAAAGTTATTGGAACTGAATGTCCCCAATTAATTATATATATATTTCTTATATAATTCTCACCATAGAGATTTTGCCCATATAATTTTTAAAAATAAGGTTAAACGAGTCGGCTTCAAGTCAACCCGTTTATAAACAAGTTGGGTTCTGGTTGGAATTTCTGATCTGTTTGGATAAACGGGTCGGGTTTGGGTTTGTAGTGCTGACCCGTAAATTGGCCAGCCTTAATTTTATCTGACCCGACCTGATTGCAAGTCCTATATTTAGGTAAGGATGCTTGGAATCTCCAAAATTTAAGTAAAGGAATCAACACCATAACATGTTTGGATCCTCTAGAGTTGTAAAATAACTCTACAAGGTAGAGTTCGAACAATATCATCATTGAATAGAAAATCAATGGCTCATATATTCTCTTTCTAAAATCCCTCCTATTTTATCTCATCAAAATTCACTCCTAAATTTTTCCCTTCCACCAATATGAACCCTTAATTTTAAAATATATGAATTAGATACGATACTACCTTGTAAAGTTTCACTAAAACTCTAGAGGATCCGAACTTCACCAAATCCCTACCTCCCCCAAATATAGGGTGTTCTTTGCAGATCCACACCTTACCAAGTGGAGGAAATGCTTCTCCTTTAATGCAAAATGCTCCTGCTCTTTTGAAGAGGTATTCATACTAGTGTTGCATTCTGTCCTTTTACCTTCCTCATTTATTTATTGTTAAACTTGACAGATAATCTAAATGTTTTCTACCACCTACCACGGCATATAACTCATTTGTGGATGGTATCTCTTTTTGTCCCATAATATAGTGTTTGTTTCATTTTTACATGTTCTATAAGACATAACTTTGAGCTTTATTATTTTCAATCATGTATTAATAACAAATATAAAAAATTGATATTGAGACGAATCTAACAAGATCACGCATGAGTAGGTTTTTTTTTGTATATAATAATGAGAATATTTGATCAAAGTTTTTAAAATTTGACCCACCAAAAATAAAGTCGGCACTATACTATGAGATCGAGGGAGTAGATGTTTTTATTTTGCCTTTGGTTTAGGTTTAATCTTGTCAGAACGGTAATTTTTATGATGTGTTTAGAAATATAGGGCTAGCCTAACTTTTTTATTTGGTTTCTGAATGCAAAACGCTACTCCCTCCGTTTTATTAATCTACACACTTACACTTTTCATGCATATCGATGCAAAACTTTGAGGACATATATCTTTAGTTTTGTATTTGTAAAAATTATACAAAGTACATATTAATAAAATACATGTTATGATGAATCTAACAAGATCCCACATGTGACTATATTTTCATCCACGTATAAATTACTAATGATGGTCAAAGTGAAATTTGTCAATAGCGTAAAATATCAAAGTGTAACAATTAAAATGAAACGGAGGGAGTATTATTTAAGTAACAAATTTTTTACTAGATATCCTTGAGATTTTACGAAATTCATGAGATACCCCTACGGTTTCAAAAATTCATCGCGTACCCTTTAAGTTTGCATCTAATGTACCAAACACCCTCAATAACTTACTGGTGTTCGTTATGTTAACTTAAATGATACAAAATCAATTGACCTATATCCTAGTTCCCCAAATATCTCATATAATGCCCAATAAAGTCTTTTAAAAGCAGGAAAATAAAATTAATAGGTATATAGGTCATTATTAAAACTATTTTGACCGCATGAAAAAAAGGTATTTATATCCCTACAAAAAAATTTCGCATAATGTGTTTTAATAGGCGAATTAGGTTGGGGTTCAAGTAATTTCAGGTCATTCAAGTTAATAGAATCAACACGAATCAATTCTTGAGGATGTCTGATACATTATACGCAAATTTAAGAGGCGCCCGATGAATTTTTGAAAACGCAAGGGTAAAACTTAAGAATTTTGTAAAAGCTGAGAGATACCTGGTGAAAAATCCATTTAAGTAATTATATTGTGAAGAATGAGGCTTGTGAGGCGTCGCACTCTAACATGATATCAAGCTTCATTCAAATTATAATTTTCAATTGTTTTGTCTATTTGTTTTGCCCTCGAAGGCCTATATGGCTTAGAAGAAGAAATGAAGGTTGCAGAATTGAGCATCGTGCTTTGTTTTCGTATTGTGATTCCTAATCTTATACTTCATATGTACTGTTGTTACAGTATGATTATTACTAAAAGATTCAAGCTCCTGCTTACCAGCTCTATTATCTTGTTTGCTTGTAATTATCCCTGTGAATGTGCATCAAGTTTTTCGCTTGCACTGTAAGTAGATACTAGTAAGATGTGTGGTATTAAGTTAGAATTAAACTTAAGGCCACTATATCTTGCGTACCCTGATGTAGTTTCTCATATGTTCATCGCGGATTGTACTTACTCAAATGCGGTTCATTTACGTTTGGGTCCTAGATGTTGTGAATAAAACATAAGCAGGTAAATGAAACAATCTTGCAAGAGTTTTTTCTTGGGGTGGTGGTTTGGGCTCAATAGAGAGACAAGGAGACTTCTGCAGAGTACTAGATGACATAGAGCATTCTTATGTATCTAATTATTTATAAGTATGATGTTAAAATTATAGTTGCTAATATTTTTATGTATCTAATTATTTATGCTTATGCTTCAATTGAACATAATATGCTTAATAAAATGAATATTCATACATACTATTGATTTGTATCAATTAATAATAATAAAATGCTATAAAAAATTTGATTTTTGGGTGGCCAGCTGCTCTGGTTGTGGTTCAAAACCGGAGCAGTTAACTTGCTTAACTGCTCCGGTTTTCTACCAAAATCGGGTCGGTAAATTATTTACTAACCCGGTTTAGGACCGAATTAGTTAATCATTGTGAACTACTACGAGCCCACCCGATTCAGATCGGTAAGCCCGGTCTTGACCTAATCAAATGGGAATTTTTTTTTCACTACTGGATGAATTAGAGAAACAGACTCAACAATATAAACGAAACAGTAGAAATTTTTATTATCAATAACAATATTCAAAACAAAAAGTCCACCATTACAAAAGCATTTACCCACAAAATCACCATTTATGGTTAACACAAGTTTATCAGATTCAAAAGTTAACACTATGGATGATGTTAAACCAGAGGTAGAATACAAGAATCTAGTTGTTGTTTGTTATATTTTGGGCATTAAACCACCTTTCAGAATCATAGATGGTTTTATTAGAAGATTGTGGAAACAATTTGGGATGGAAAAAGTGGCTATGTTGGAATCAGGAGTATTCATAGTGAGATTCAGGAGTTTGGATGAAAAGAATAGAGCCATGGATGTTGGACCAATTTTCTATGACCGAAAGCCTGTTATAGTTAAGAATTGGTCACCTGAATTGGATATTAAGGCAATGGATGTTCGTGTGGTTCCTACATGGATTAAACTACCTGGACTTCCACTGAAATTTTGGGGCCAGAATTCATGAACTGATACAGCAACTGCTCAAAAGGATATGCTGCAATTTGCTCGGGATCTTATTGAGGTTAACATTGATCAGGAGTTCCATAATTAAATTACATTTTATGATGAATGTGATCAGTTGCAAGTTCAAAGGGTGATTTATGAGTCCAAACCCATTATATGCTCTTATTGCAAAGGTGTGGGACATACCATGGAAGAATGTAGGCAAAAGAGATTTGAAGTGGCAAAAAGGAAGATTAAGCCCACAAAGCAATGGGTTCCCAAAACTGGTTAGATGCAACAGAGTCAGGGGCAGCTTATTCCACTTACGCAAAATGTGCAAGTGACAGGGCAGGTGCTGGAGCCTATAGCTAAAGGACATAAAGAGGGGGAGATAGATGAGACGGAAGAGACTACAGATGGTCGGGGTTGAAACTGTTGTGATGCAACACAAGCAAATTTCAACTTCCTTTGAGACTGGTGTGCTGCTTAAAGGCTCGGCAGATCAGGTTGACAGTGAAGTGAATGAGCAGATGGAGGATATAGGGTCTCAGAGGGGGGGATGTGATCCCTCCAAATGGATAGACTGGGTTTTTGGAACACAAGGGGACTAAATAGTCCTTCCAAACATAATGACCTTAGATGTTTTCTGAGCAGTCAAAAATGTGGACTATTTGGTCTTCTAAAGACCAGGGTAAAATCTTGTTACTTTGGCAACGTTTTCCCTAAGCTTGGCGATTAGTGTAGTATTGTAACAAATTACCAAAATGATGTTGGTGGTCGAATATGGGTTGTTTGGCAACATTCTGCTTTCAGAGTTAATGTGGTTCATTTAGAGGTGATCATGGGTCAGGCCGAAGCAAAAAAAATTGCCCATTGGTCGGGCCGGGCCTAAATTCGGGCCGAATTTTTATGTCCGGAGCCAGCTATTTTGGGCCTAAATTAGCGAGGTTTTGCAGGCCAAAAAATAGACTAAAAAGTCATTTTTGACTTGCCCAAAGCCCGCCCAAAGCCAAAAAAAATTCGGGTCGGGCCCGACCGCGGGCTGAAAAATCTGCCTAAAACCCGACCCAAAAATGGGGCGGGTCAAAATGATCACCTTTAGGTTCATTGTACTGCACAAGTGATTCATAGTGAGGTGGTTTATATTGCTACTGGGAAGAAGTTCTGCTTATTATTGATTTATGGTTTTAATGGAGATGATGAGAGAGTGGAGCTCTGGGAATGTTTAATGAGTATTAGTAAAGGCATTGTAGGTGCTTGGATCATTGGTGGTGACTTCAACAATGTATTTAATTTGAATGACAATAATTGGTTCTGCGGTTACTTTGGAAGAAGTGGTAAACTTCAGAATTTGCATGAGAAAGTGTAAGCTTCAGGAGCATGAAGCTAGTGGCCCATTTTTCACATGGTCAAACAAGCAGGAGGGCAATGATAGAGTGTTTTCTAAAATTGACAGAATTTTTTTCAATGAAAAGTAGAGTCAATTATGGCAGACTCTAAGGTGTTGTTTTTCCATGAAATTTTTTTAGATCATTACCCCTGTGTAGTGAATTTTGATGCTAATGTTGTTTCCAAGCCTATGCCATTCAGATTCTTTAATATGTGGGCTAAGGCTGAGGAATTTGATAGCATTGTTCAGAATGTTTGGACGTAGAATATTCAAGGAGTTAAAATGTATCAAATAGTGGTGAAATTGAAACATTTGAAGCCTATGCTCAAAAATTTGAATAAAACTAAGTATGTTGATATTGAAAAGGAGATTGAGGTAGCCTTTAAAATGATGCATATGATTCAAAAGCAGATTCATGATGATCCTGGTAACCAGATGCTTTATAAGCAAGAAAAAGAGATGAGTAGGAAATATGGGGAATTGAATGAAGCTAGAATCAACTTTTGGAAACAAAAGCTAAAAGAGGATTGGATCCATCTTGGTGACTCCAATTCAGCATATTTCCATGCTGTTTTGAAAAAGAAGAGGGCTCAAAATAGTATCTATAGACTGAAAAATATAGAAGGAGAGTGGGTTGAAGATGCAGTAGGTATGGAACATGCTCTCTTGTAATATTATGAGAAGCTTCTTGGTACAGCTTAGACTGAGGGGACTCATGTCAGCTAGCAGATTGTCAATTAGGGTGCTCTTGTGAGCTCAGAGCAACAGAATGTCTTGTGTGCAAGGTTTACTACAGAAGAGGTCAAATGTGCTCTGTGGGATATTGATGAGAGAAAGGCTCCTGGGTCAGATGGGTATACTAATGGCTTCTATAAGCATGATTGGCCATACATTGGTGAGGATATTGCTGCTGTATTGAATTTTTTCCAAAATGGCAAATTGCTGAAACAGATTAATGCAACCACACTATGTTTGATTCCAAAATGTTAATAGCGTGAGGATGTAAGTCAGTTCCGTCCTATTGCTTGCTGTAATGTTCTTCATAAGATCATCTCAAAAATGCTCAGCAATAGATTGATGAAAATTTTGCCTAATCTTATTGATCCAGTGCAAAGTGCTTTAATAGAAAGCAGAGCTATAATGCACAACATATTTATTTGCCAAGATATGCTGAAACATTATAAAAGAAAATCACAACCAGCAAGATGCACTATTAAGGTTGATCTTAGAAAGGCATATGATTCTGTATGATGGGAATTCCTTCAAGACTTCTTAATTAAAATGAACTTTCCCACTTATAATGAAGTGTGTTACAACTCCTAGTTTATCTTTGAGCATCAATGGTAGCTTGTGTGGGTTCTTTTAAGGGAAAAAAGGTATGAGGCAAGGAGATCCAATTTCTCCTTTGCTGTTTGTTATCGCTATGGAGTATTTCACAAGAATTCTGAAGAAAATGAGCACTAAAAATGGATTTTATTATCATTATAGATGTGCTTCTTTAGGGCTGTCAAACCTTATTTTTGCAGATGATGTTATGTTGTTCTGTAAAGGAGATGTTTCTTCTACATGATTAATGAGAAGAGCTTTTCAAGCCTTTACTGATGCTTTAGGTCTTGCTATCAGTCTCGAGAAATCTGTAATATATTTTGGCAATGTTGATTTGGAGATTCAGGAGAGAATCCTTATGGTAACAGGTTTTAACAGAGGAACTTTTCCTTTTAGATACCTTGGTGTCCTTATCACCTCAAAGAGATTAACCAAGGCTGACTGTGATGTAATTGTTGATAAGATGCTGAAAAGGATAATATGTTGGAGCTCTAGGCACCTATTCTATGTTGCCAGAGTAGTATTGGTGAATTATGTTCTCCTAAGCCTTCATACCTATTGGGCTCAGGTGTTTTTAATTCCAAAAGGTTTTACGAAGAGAATTATTCAAATTTGCAGATCTTATCTATGGGAGGGTAAAGTGTTTTTGAGTAAACCTCCTCCAGTTGCTTGGAATAAAGTATGTATGCCAAAGGTGAATGGAGGATTGGGTATTAGGGACTGCATCACTTGGAATATCTCTACCATGGGAAAGTATGTGTGGCAAATCTCTCAAAAAGAAGACTTATTATGGATCAAATGGGTTCAAAATGTGTACATTCAAGATAGGGAATGGTGGGGTTATCAAGCCCCAAGTAATGTCAGTTGGGTATGAAAGAGTATCTGTAAGGTTAAAGAGATCTTTAGAAGTGCTTATGATGAGCATAACAACTGGAGAGATGGTACTAAACCTTATTCTACAAGGGAGGGATACCCATGGCTGAAGGGTCAGTTTGAGAAAGTTGGATGGCACTGCTGGGTTTGGAATTCAGGAAACATTCTTAAGCATTCTATCATTGCCTGGTTAGTAATGCTGGGGAAACTCAGAACAAAAAATATCCTTGCTGCTGCAGGAATCTGTCAAGACACTAACTGCCTGCTTTGTGATTAAATAATGATGAATGTTTGCACCTGTTTTTTAGGTGTTGCTATAGTAGATGCATCTGCATCATGATTATGAGTTGGCTGAAAATCAGTGTTAGCTCTGATGAGTGTGTTTATACTGCTTGGAAGAAATGGGGGAGAAAGTTCAAGAAAAAGAGACAGCAGAACATTGCATATGCTACTCGTGCTGGTGTGATTTACTTCATATGGAAAGCTAGAAATCGTTCATTATGGCATCAGGTTGTTCCATGTCCTGATAAAGTTGTTAAGAAAATTCAGCAGGTAATTTGTTGTAGAGTTAGAAAGAGTATAATTGTGAAACGGTCAACAGAGGAGGTAGCTTGGTTTGAAAATCTAGTTGCAAATTGTATTAGATGACTTTGTGTGATGTAACAGGGCTTGTCCTGTTATGTGCTTTAGGTTGTATGAAAGGAGTTGTTTATGCTTTTAGTAATATATTCTTACATTTTACCAAAAAAAAAAAAAAAGTTAACTTGATCACATCTTTGTTTAAAAGAGAACCAGAAATAAGGTTTCTGCGGATATCGGGGACATGCATGCATAACATTTTGCAAAGCAATGGTTTTCCGAAAGTTATTTTCAGGAAAACCTTTCCTTTTCTTGAAACACTCACAGTGTTTGAATTGGCCATGAAGATTGCATTCTCCCTCTGAAAAATTTATCATAGACCTGGAACATCTCCTTGTTGGCGCAGATGTGGTAGGTTGCACCAGTGTCCACGACCCATTCAGAAACATAGCTTACCAAGTTGACCTCAAACACCACAGCAGCAATAATATCATCTTAAGCAATGTTGGCTTGAGCTTTGTTGTCCTTTGGTTTGCTTTCAGTTTTCTTTTTTTGACGATAATCCTTGACATCATGCCCATACTTATCATAGACGAAGCAATTTCCCTTAAAACTTCTTTTTCCCTTGAAGTTATTTTAGTTCTGCCCTGTACCATAAAACTCATTGGGACTTTTACCTATTAGTCATTTATCTGCACCTTTATTTTCTACCAGATTAGTAGTAGAGGAAGAGTGATCAACAGATTTCCCTTTAGTTGATACGGTCCTGCTCCTCAATCTTAATATGGGAAACTAATCATGAAGGGTAAGATCTTTTTTGTTTCTGTTTCACATAATGAAAATAATTTTCTCAGGAATAAGGTGATTTTTTCAATTAAACAATTGGGTTGGAAAAGTTCAAAAATATCCATATGCTCAACCACAATATCAGCACATAAAGTCTCATACTCATCAACTTGATCTAAAATAGACATATCATCAGGCATAATAAACTTCAACCAACGACGACGTACAAGCATATTTTTTAGTTCCAAAATCATCAGTACTACACTTAGCATTCAAAGCATCCCAAATATTCTTAGCATTCAAAGCATCCCAAATATTCTTAGCATTTTTTACTTACTATAAATCATGTAAAGGGTGGAAGTCATATAATGCAATACATCCCACAACATGTCTTATTGTCTTTCACAAAATCTCTAACAGAATTCTCGAGAGCAGCATCAACAGATAAACAATAATCTACCCCAATCTGACCCAAGAAAACTCCATCTTATCAGACCACATCTTAAAAATTTTCCCATCAAACGGGTCTAACTTAGACATATCAAGGACAAAGGGATTGGTAATAGGGACATCATTAATAATAGGTACATTATCACTAGGAATATCTCTAGCCATAGTTTCGTAAAAACATATACACAAAAAGTTCAACTTTATATTGTAGGAACGTAAACTGATAATAAATAAAATAAATTTATCTGACAACCATGGCGTGAATTAAACACTGACTTAAAGTTGAATTTGCCCCGCTACGACACACAGACTCACAACATACAACCTCCAGTGATACACGACTTCTACATTTTCGGTGTCGAATAGGATAGCAGATTGAGAACGTTGAAGAATATTGCCCATAAAAGAGAAAGATGTATTTTTCTGTGTGACAAACCAATACCAGAACACTGGTATTTATAGGGACTGAACAAACAAACGAAATCAGATCATGTACTGATTTTGTGAGATAAAACTATCAGTAATGGAGGTTATTCCCCATGGCCCATGGCCTTGGACCACACCAGGCGGGCGGTGTGCGTGTGGTAACCATCCATCACCACACATCCACTAAAAACTTCATTGCTACTCAATTAGGGGTGTAAGTTATTTGGTTAAAAACCGAAAACCAAATCAAACCGAATTAGTAATTTGGTTTGGTTTTTTTTAAAATTTGGTTTGGTTTGGATTCAAAAAATTTATTTTTTCGGTTTTTCGGTCTGGATCGGTTTTGGTTTTCGAAAACCGAAAAAATCGAAATAAATAAACTGACTCCCTAGTCCAGTAGTCCCCACGCCTAAAAACACAAAACTTTAAATAATAAATCTCAAGCCCAGCCCACTTATCTTTTAAAGTCCTAACTCAGTAACTCCTACCCAATACCCACACCATTTAATTTCTCTCTCCTAAACTCAAACCCTAGGACTCTCCTCTCCTCTCAGCTCTTCTTGACTCCCCCACGCGGCTGTCGGCACTCCGTTTCTCCCTATCTCTCTCTCCTCTCGCCTGTTGAAATCAGGTATTTTAATCAGTGCATTTTTTTTGTTTATTCTTTTTAATATAAGTAACGAAAATATATCATTAATCTCTGTTTTTTTGTGTTTTTTTTAATATTAGTTGCGAAAAATAGATAATATGAAAATATATCATCAATCTCTGTTTGGATTTTGGAATATGAAAAAACTTGGTTTGGTTTGGTTTGGATTTTGAAAGATAAAAAATTCGGTTTGGTTTGGTTTGGTTTGGATTGAGTCGAATTTCGGTTTGGATTTGGTTTGGAAATTTCAAAACCGAATTTATTTCGGTTTGGTTTGGTTTTGACCTAAAACCAAACCAAAAACCGAACTTACACCCCTATATTCAACTCAAAGAGTAGAGGAAGAGTAATAGTTATAAACCATACTCTTTTCTTCTATTCTTTCAATGTGAGACAAAAGGCAAAAGGCTTTTCATATTCTTTTGAAGTAAAACTTAAGAGTTTCTACTATAAACTCCAACAAAATTTTCAAACTGAATCGTTTGTGTAATTTCTTGAAGACGAAAGCTTAGATGATAAAACAATAATGGATGATAGTTTTGAAGTTGTGTTTTAGAGGGAGTGGGTTCCATTCATTGAAAGTTTTAACTTGTTCAAGCAATTGAACGTTATTACGACCCTTTTACCTTTACTATCCTCCTAAAATTGAGACATGCACAAGATAATTAATACTACATTCGTTATTTTTATATTGCAACAATTGAGTTTTTACACTATTGTGATTTTTACATAAGGAAAAATATAAACATGTGAGACGATCTTGTTAGATTCGTCTCGATATATATACTTTTAAGATATATCAAAATTTTATAATTTTTATTAAAAAGTAATAAAAAATATTAATAGTTAAAATTGTGTGTTGGCAAGTGTGAAAATTGTATTGCTACAATAAAAAGGGAATGGAGGAAATAGTTGAAACCTTTTAATCATGTTCACTCATAGTTGGGACCCCTACTATCCATTTTTTTCAAACAATCATCTTCTATAAGTATTTAAATAGTTAGTCTACTAATCAAAGAAAATTTAGGAGAAGAAGAGAGAGAAAAAGAAAAAGAGAGACACATGTGATGAAGAAAGAGATAGATAAATTAAAATCAACTATAATAACATTTTATTTATTTTGAAACAACTTAAAATAATAAGTATTTCTATATTTTAGAACCACGGAGCATAAGTTACTTACAAATTCTTTATTTTCAATCAATACGATGTTATATAGAAATTCTTAAATGTTGACCATCCTTTTTGATAGATATTGGACACAAGAATATATTTGTGGCTTACTAAACCTACCGTCAACTAAAATTTATTTGACAAAAACTAGAGGGAATAAAAAGAGAAAATTAGAAGGCTTTAGAATACTCACTGCCAAATCGAGAAAGTGAGAAACGAGGACATTTTTTGCCTTTTAAGGAGGAATGATAAATTCTTAACTGGTAGATATTTCTAAACATCTCACATTCATGTGGCAACACATAAGTGGAGAGCCATGATAAATGTCTAACCAGTAGAGATTTATAAACATCTAACGGCCATGTGCAACGCATAAGTGGGTGTAAGGGAATTTGGAGAAAGCCAAATGTTATGATATTGTTTGTCCAAAAAGATATTACTTTTGCAATTTTGAAACTTATATATCTCAAAAAAAAAAATATTTTTTAAAGTAAAAAATATATCAATATTCATATATTTTTATTCTCTACGAATAGACAACAATTTTGATCTAATTTCATAATATTTTTATTTTACCCTACTCTAGTCATTATTTGGATTTGTGGAAAAATCAACACGAACACTATTTGTTTATACAAATACACTATTTGTTTTACACAAACACTATATGTTATGTACACAAACAATAAATGTTGTGTACACAAATATTTTTTGTTATAACTTATACGCACAAAAACTATATGTTTATCATGAAATTTACATCACCAGTAGAATAAATGCTTATTGTTGCGGTCATTAAATGACCTATTGATGCGATTTTTAACCGCAGCAATAGAGCAACCTATTGTTGCGGTTCTTATCCAAAATCGCAGCAATTTGTATTTTTTTTTAATAAAAAAATGCAACCTATTGCTGCTGTTTTTGGTAGGAACATCAGTAATAAGTATTTTCTTCAATAAAAAAATAAAACCTAGTACTGCTTTTTTTATAGTAACAACAACAATAGCTTTCAGTGGAGATTTTTTTTTGGCTACCTAGAAAGGAAAATGACTGAAAAATACAAACAAAACTAAAAAGAAAGTCAGCAACAACAAATCACGCTACCACTAATATAAATATATATAAACGATCTAAAATAAATTTTATTATATACAAAATAAAAATTAGTATATACAAAACAATTACAAAGAAAAATATAAAAACTAACAACTCAATGCAAATATGCAAAATAAAAATCAGTATATACAAAACAAACCAACATTACAAAAAATGTAATAATATATAAATCAAAGTTAATTATCAGATCTGATAATTATCACAAAAAAAAACCGAACCACCGTTGTCACCATCGCAGACATCGACCGCGCACATCACCTTAGAAATTAAACCACTTTTGTCATCATTGCAGATTCGTCGACGAGAAAAACGAACGACGAGAAGATCTTCGATCTTGGCAACAACAAGAGAGAGAGGACGACTGCAGCAGCGTTCGGACGATCTTCGTCGGTCTGCAGCAGCATGTCGAACACAAGGAATCACCTAAAAACCAACGATAAAGGAGAGAGAATCATCGAAATTAAACCTTGCAGAAATTTAATAACAAAAACAAAATAAAACCCTAAAAATCAGAAAAACCTAAACATTACCTTTTAAGAACCTTCTCGTGTCATCAAATATTATCGATCATCTTAAAATGGAGCTGAGATCTGAAAACATCGCCATGGATCGAGTTATAGTGAAGAGTTCGCCATGGATTTGAATTTCAGTGAAGAGTTCACCATGGCCATGCCAAAATCAAGAACCTGTGGTTGAAGTGGAAGATGAGAGAAGCGAAAATAGTGAAGCAAGTCGAGGATGAGAAGATGAGAGAGGCAAAAATGGTGCGACGACCCGACAGAGCACAATCGATGAAACGGAAAGACCAAAACCGCTAGTGATGGAAGAGAGAAGAAAAAGAAAGGTTGAGAAGATGGAAGAGAGAGAAGAATGAAAATGGCGAAAATGGCCGTGAACCAGTGATGCAGATGAGTCAGGGATGAGAGAATAGGGAGTAAAACGACTGTGTGGAAAAATGGTTGTGAACCCGTGATGTTGCCTCTGCCCTCTAATATCACGACCTAGCGCGTTTTTTTTAAAAAAAATCTTAGATCTATTGTTGCGGTTTCCACCAAAACCGCAACAATACTTTAAAATTTATTTAAAAAAGTAGTAGTTTAATATATTGTTCCGGTTTCAAGTGGAAACCGCATCAATATCTCTGGTCAAACAAATCAAACATTTTTGAAAAATTCATGTTGACATCTCTTGCTGCGGTTTTCACCCAAAACCGCAGCAATAAACCTTTTTATTACCAAAGGATATCGTTGCTTTTTTTCAGTGGCAACAAACCTTTTTTTTTCTCTCTCCCCTCTCTCCTCTCTACTTTCAAAAACCCTAGCCTCCATTGTTGATTTTTAAAGGGGCTTCCATCGGTTTTTACCGTTGGAAAGCCCCCACCTTTGCTTTTTTATTTGTTTTTAGGTTTCCAATAATGTTTTCTCCCTCGAAAGACAGGGTTTTCGATCTCCTTCGTAAGAAAAGGTTTTTCGATCTCCTTCGAAAGACAAGGTTTTTCGACCTCCTTCGAAAGACAGTGTTTTTCTCCTCTTTTAGAGGGGGAATTTCTACAGATTACAATCCGGGATACTAGATCTAATGGATTGCCGTGAAATTATTTTGTTGGTGAAGAATTATGCGGGATCACAAAGGTTATCAATTTTTCGAATACGGTCAGATGAATCCGACGGAAATCATCCTCACGACTACAAGGGATCGTTAGATTGTCTCTCCAACAAGGCTGTATTTTCCAGCGATATAAGCGAAAGATGTTCCACATTGCAAGATTTGTTTGACGATGGTAGTTTTTATGAAGGAAATTTTTGTTTGATTCAACTTATGTATTTGTTTGATTCGATTGCTTATGTAGATGTCGTATGACTTTTTATTAATGAATTAATTTTACTATTCAAAAAAAAAAAAGTTTTTTATTTTTCCTTTTCTTTTCGCGTAGTTTATTGTTGCGTATGGGTAAAGCTACAGTAATTCAGCCGCAACAGTAAGCAATTATTCTACTAGTGCATATTTTTATTCTCTACAATAGACATCCATTTTGATATTTATTCTACACTTCTCTAACTATTATTTAGATATGTAGAAAAAAATAATACAAACACTATCTCATTGTACACAAACACTATATGTTGTTTGTGTACAGAACACATGTTGTTTATGTACACAACATATGTTGTTTGTGTACACAACATATAGTGTATGTGTATAAACAAATAGTGTTTGTGTACAAATAGTGTTTGTATTTTTTTTCTACATATCTAAATAAAAGTTAGAGAAGGGTAAAATAAAAATATGATAAAATTATATCAAAATGGATGTCTATTTGTAGAGAATGAAGATATATGAACATTGGTATATTTTTTATTTTTTTAAAAAATATAATTTTGGAGATTTATAAGTTTCAAAATTGCAAAAGTTTTTGACAAATAACAGCATGACATGTGGAAATATCCAAGCCCCTTACATCCAATTGTGGAGGAATGATAAATGTCTAAGCGGTAGACATTTATAAACATCTAACAGCCATGTGGCAGCACACTAATGGGTGTAAGGGGGCTTGGAAATTTCCACATATCATGCTTTATTTGTCCAAAAAAAATATTACTTTTCAATTTTGAAACTTGTATATCTCAAATTAAAAACATATAAAGAAATATACCAATGTTCATATATTTTTATTCTCTACAAGTAGACATATTTTTTGATATAATTTCATCATATTTTTATTTTACCCTTCTCTAGCTATTATTTAGACTAGCACTATATACACACGCGATGCGTGCGACTATATTTTAACTTGTATTTGGTAGATAATACAACAACTCTCTATTTAAAAAAATGATCTAGGTTATGTTTTTTATTTATTTAAAAATACATATATTTTATAGGCATGTTTTGTGAGTAATAGTTCAATTTAATTTCATTGGATAACCGAGGTTTTAAGCATACCATGGTGAATAGTGCTTCAATAAAACAAAATTCTAAATATACAAATGATGTATGTTCATATCTTTAATTATTTATTATCTCAACTGATTGTGAGCTCCAAGTCTCCAACAAATGAAAAAATGAATATTTTCTAAGTTTCTTAATTCTTTTATGGTTTGTTTATGCATGTTTTTTGAAATTGTTATTAGTTCAGATAGTAATAATTTATGTAAATCTTTGTTTTTATAATTCATTGAAAATTGATTTAGTCATCAGTTTATATTTTTAATTGTAAGTTTCCTCTTTTTACACTTGTTTATGTATGTCTTTTTGGTAATGTAGAACTTTTCTTATTACTTATATTTGTAAATGAGGAAAGAATTAAGAAAATCTTTTTTTTATTAACTTTTTACAAAATTAAGGGCATATAAGTCTTTTCAAGAGGAGACGCCATAATTGTCCCTTGGCTTATATAATAGAGATATGTAAAAATAATACAAACACTATTTATGTGTAGACAAACACTATTTGTGTGTACACAAACACTATATGTTGTGTACACAAACAATGTTTGTATACACAAACAACATGTAGTATTTGTGTATAATCAGATAGTGTTATAGTTTTTGTGCGTATAACAAATATTATTTGTGTACAAAACATATATTGTTTGTGTACACAACATATATTGTTTGTGTACACAACATATATTGTTTGTGTACACAACATATATTGTTTGTGTTGATTTTTCCACAAATCCAAAATAATGGCTAGAATAGGGTAAAATAAAATGTGATGAAATTATATCAAAATAGTTGTCTATTCGTAGAGAATAAAGATATATAAATATTGATATTTTTTATTTTTTTTAAAACATATTTTTTGAAATGTACAAGTTTCAAAATTGCAAAAATAGTATTTTTTGGACAAACAATATCATGACATTTGGCTTTCTTCAAACAATCTAACTTGTGTGGACCTGGTTAACATTAGTGTACACCAGGCAAAACAACATATCATTACTAAACGATCCACTATATTATGCGAAAACCCACTATATTATACAGAAATCCACTATATCATTCAGACCCACACTATATGAAGAAACTCACTATATTATTCAGACACACTTACTATATCATTCAAACACACACACACTATATCATATAGAAACTCACTATATCATTCAAACACACACTATATCATACATAAAGTCACTATATCATTCAGAAACACACTATATCATGCAGAAACTCACTATATCATTCAAACACACACTATATCAAGCAGAAACTCACTATATCATCAGACACTCATTATATCATGGAGAAACTAAATCATTCCATATGTTAGAACACGTGTCATGATATATACTACACAACTTAGATCTTCTTGTATGTTAAAACATTTTAATTAATTCCTCTATTATATCGCATATAATTCACATTACGTTTTTCGTTAATAAAATATACTATATTGTATATAAGTTTATTATATCTCTCTAGAATTCACTATATGAAGTTAATATCTTACCAACCCGGTATATACTAAGCTAGTGTGTATCGGATCCATTTAAGTTTTTTTATTCTTCAAATTCTCTTAGACCCACTTATGTGCAGTGGCGGATCCACATTTCACCCACGTGGGTTCGGAACCAATGAGTTATTAAACAATAAAAAAGACCATATATATATATATATATATATATATATATATATATATATATATTAAATTGATCAAAAAATATGATACATCAATTAAAGTACAAAATTGAAATCGATAATTATGGAAACGGCGCCACGTGATGCTCTCCCTAATAGGGTTTTATTTTATGTAATTCATGTACAATAAAAAAAAGTTAGAATTTGCATAGTTTAACCGTGACCTCAAGTTTATATACTAAAATTTTAATTACTAAATCGAGTAGTATTAGTTGTTATCATTTTAAGTACAATATTAATAAATAAAAGTTTTTCTTACACAAGACATACCCTAATAATTGGTTAAAGCATCGAAAATAGTTTTTTTAGTCTACAAGGTTAATAACGTAGTTTAAATTAAACTTTTAATAACCATCTATGACAAACCCAAATGAACATTAGCACAAGCAATAATACCTACTAACAAATATTTATTCATTTATGGTCCACCTATTGAACAGAACATCTTATTTTTCTTATCTTAAATACTACCTATTTAACAGAACATCTTATCTATCTTATCTTAAATACTACCTCCAGTCTTTATTAGTTTACCCGTATTCCTTTTTGGGATGTCTCTTATTAGTTTACCTATTTCTTTTGTTATTTCTACTTTTTGGAATGGGACCACTAACTTTATATCACACATACATTTAACTTTAACATAAAATAATAGTTTCTCTTTCTTTTGGTGTCCCACAACATTGATCTCTTAAAACTTGGTGCAAAAAAAAAACGAGTAAACTAATAAAGATTGGAGGAAGTTAAAATAAGTTGAACATAACCGAAACCTAAGTATTGCAACCTCACAACAAGACTCAAGCAGAGGAGGAAAGTAATTTTAAAACCTAACTAAGTTGCTTTTGTGAAGAAGCGATAGAAACGACTAACGAGACAAACAAAAACTCTATTGCCTGCTTGAAAATTGGAGAAACATAAAAAAGGAAAAATTAAAATGTTCAATGTCATCCTCGAACCTGCGTGCAACAGCAAGAGATGCGCTATACCTCACACGCGGAGTCGGACCACCGAGCCAAACTCTGTAAAACTGAAATTACAGCACGCGGGATTTATTTATTATATATTATTTTTGCAGATTTTTTGCAGATTTTTTTTTTTTAAATAGTGTGGGTTCAGTTGAATCCACTGAACCCACGCTAGATCCGCCCCTGCTTAATATTAATGGTTCCTCCCTTTCGAACAATAATAGAAGTACAAATGTACAATTGTTGGTACTACCTCCGTTTCTTTTTAATTGTTACACTTTGACATTTTACACTATTCACAAATTGCACTTTGACCCTCGTTTGTGATTTATACGTGAATAAAAACATAGTCATGTGGGATCTTGTTAGATTCGTATTAGTATGTTTTATTAATATGTATTTTTTATTTTTTTTAACAAATACAAAATTAGAGATAAAAAGGCTCAAAGTAATGCATCGGCATGCGTGAAAAGTGTAAGTGTAACAATTAAAAAGAAACGGAGGTAGTAGTTCGGTGCGGATAACATGGGCTGATGGGCAGGTAGTGATCCTTGTGGCTCATGAACTTCATGCACATAAGATATTTAATAAAGGAAAAGTTTGCTTACTTGCCTTACTAGTTCCTCCTATAAATAGGGTTACAATCCACTTTACCAAACCCAAATCATAGGCCTTGAAATAAATCTATAGCAGCAGTATAATGGGTATATTAGTAGAAGACCACCTTATTTCTTACAGCATTAAGGTCGTAGGGTCGGTTTTAGGTATTTTTCTGGCCTCTATTGTAGTGAACTTGCTTCACTCTCTCTTGTTGAAGCCAAAATGGCAAGAGAGATGGTTAAGGAAGCAAGGAATCCTTGGTCCTCCTTACAAATTATGGCATGGAGATCGGGCAAAGATGGCCAAAAGGATGCAAAAAGCCATTACTTCAATGCCTAAGACACCTTCTCATGATATATTGCCTCGTCTTAATCCTCTTGTCTATCAGTCAGTGCAGGAATATGGTAAGTCATTCATTGTGTTATAAACTTTAACTAGTTATTAGGTCCGGACTATGTCTCGGTTAAGAAAAAAATTTCATTTATTGTTATAATACTTTATGATAATAACACTAAATACAACTTATAGTCTAGTGGTTAAAATTTTATTATATGTACTTGAGATCTCGGGATCAAATCATATACTATGCAATTTCTTAATTTTTTTTATTCTACATAGATTACACGAACAAAACTTCCTAGGAAAAGCGCCATGTGGCACAGTTTCTTGTTTTCGCAAGCCTTTTGATATATTTGTATAGGTATGTACATCTCTAAATTTAGTTTTAAAAATCAATACCTATGGTAGAATGCTATAGGAATTATTAGATGTTCTAGTATTACCGTATTATATCTAATTCCTATATATATAAGACATTTGAATGATCAAATCTGTCACTCAAATCCACACTTATTATTATATGTGCACCCCTAAAAAAAAACTATTATATGTTCACGATCATTTTTACAAGTGCTTGTCAGTTTTATTAGGGTTGCACCTTGTAAGCGACACACAATAACTCCTTAGATTATATATATATATATATATATATATATATATATATATAGGGGTAGGATCCGCTGAAAACAACTCTTAATCTGAAAACTGAAAACAAGGGTAACTCTTAACACTTTTAGGGTAACTTTTAGCACTTTTAGGGTAACTTTTACCAGTTTTGAGGTAACTTTATTATATTAAGGATAGTTCTATATATTTCAAGGATAACTTTATTTATTATAAGAGTAACTATTGCCACTTGTAGTGTAACTTTTACCATTTTTAAGATAGCTTTTTGGCTAATTATATATATATATTTCATGGGTAACTTTAAGTACTTTTAGGGTAACTTTATATGCTATAAGAGTAACTTATTCCACATCTAAGATAACGGATAACCATATATATTTCAAGGAGAATCGGTTTTTGGATCTCCAAAAGGAAAACCACATCATTAAACAATCAGACCTTCAAAATTATCATTCTCAGCGATCATAACATAGTTGAAGCAAAATAATAATGTTCTAATTGAATTTCAAAATACAAAATCAACAGTAAATAAAAAGGTTTAATTGCGATTAGAATGGAGAATGTGAAGTAGATGATGTGATTCTAAGGAATTGGAGGAGAGAGATTAAGGTTTAAAATTGAGAAATTGGAGATTGGAGAGGAGAGAGAAAGTGTTTAAAGAACCTCACATATTGTCTTAATACTGCCTCCAAACATTTCTCTCTCAATGCTCCTGCTTGCCTTTCACTGGAGACCAGAGTACATCCAACACGCAATTTCTACAAATTTTACAAACCCATCATTATTAAAAAAAATCAATCAAAATTTGCCAAAATTCTTTTATACTACAATTTCCAACCCCACATTTATAAAGATGAAATATTATTAGTGATAGAGATGTTGTCGGAATTGAAGGTGCAAGGAAGGTGAATCCATGGCGGCGACGCCATTGTTGACTGAGGTTGAGTTAACCGAAGAGGTCGAAGCCTTCAGCTTGGAGAGCGAAAATGGCAGATTCTATGGTTGAAGATGAAGAAATTACTCAAACACTTACTGAAATTTCGAAGAATGGGGAGTAAGAGAAAGAAAATCAGGTGGGAGGAATGAAACTTAGCTTCTAGGCACGCATATATCGTTAAATCATGGCCGTCCAAAATATTATTTTATAAATTCGACGGCTCAGATTAACCGTTTTCAGTTTTCAGCTTAATTGTTGTTTTCACAAGATCTCATTCCTATATATATATATATATATATATATACTTCTTACGTTTCATATTCACTTATCAATTTATGAAATCTTAGGTAATTTTTGGAGAAGAAAGAGGTAGAGAGTAAAAAGGAAAGGGACATGTGCGAGAGGAGAGAGATATAGAGAGTTTATTGCCCAAAAAAGAAAGTGTAACAAGTAATGTGAAACTTCCCACAATAAAAAGTGTAGCGAGTATTATAAAACGGAGGAAGTATATATGGAATGTTGGAGGTGGCAATTCGCTATGATGCTAACACCACACAAATTCTTTCACCTAACAACATAGTAGTATATAAAGCTATAATTAAGCTAACAGTAATATGAACAATTTTTTAAAACGAAATTTACAGCGTGCATGTTATAGTGTAAGAGTATCAAACTAACCAAATTCCATATCAAGTACAGGTAAAATGTTCTACATATGGATGGGAACAGTGCCTCGAATAGTGGTGTTGGAACCAAAGTTGATTAGAGAGATGTTAACGAATAAATCCGGAGATTTTCAGAAACCAGAGATTAATGGTTTTACTAGACTCTTTGTTGCTGGTGTCTCTTCTTTGAATGGAGATAAATGGGCCACGCATAGGAAGTTGCTCAATCCAGCCTTCCACTTGGAGAAGCTGAAGGTCTTACACTCTTACTACCTCCAAAATTCTTTCTTTGTTTTTTTCTTTAAAGCGGCATAGTACCTTGACCCAAAACCCCTCAATTTGTACTTTTCCCTGCATCACCAACTTGCAGTCTCAAATCTTATAATTAATCGCTAGCATCAATTCCCTATCATCTTGGGAAAATAAAACTTCTCTAGAAAAGTATATATCTGATTGAATTTAATATAATAGCCTAACTATATATAGAAGGAGGAAGAGATTTCAGAATTCCCGAGAAACAAATTTCAGTACCACATTAAACCTATCCTAGTATTAATGCAAGACTTTAAGAATTTAATCGTTATAAGTTATGAGTTTTTCTTCCCTCTCTTCGGACGATACTAGTTGTGAAGCCCGTGCGTTGTATGGTTTATTGTTTATTTTATTTTTGTAATTTTTTTGTTAACATTGTTGATTTTTTTTTTGTTGTCAAATGAGATTTTTCAACACAATTGTTATATAATTCTCCATCATTATGTTAATAAAACCATCATTAATTACTCAAAATTGCTTCATAAAGTTGCACTTATTTTATTAAGGATTTACTTATTTCCTACTCTAGTCTAACCCTCTATGCTAAACTACCCTTTTTATTTTCTTAAAAACCATGCCCAACCTTATTGTTGTAGTAGAAAAAGATAGAAATTATTTGTCGTTATACTTTAATTTCTAGATTTGTTATTGTTATATATAAATTTCATATTTTTAATGTTCACTTGAATATTGTATCTAAGTCTATTATTAAATAGTGTATCCCAATAATTCGTATGACTAACAATAGCTAACACATTTTTAACATGAAAATACTCGAATGATACTTTAAGAAAGTATAGGGTAAAAATTTAATAGATGCATGACAGAAAGAATAAAGAAAAAATATCAGAGTCAGCCACAACTTCAAATTTTAATTATTAGCACATAAACACTAACGCATATAGAATAGAAGATGAGAAAGCAAAAAAGAAGATCATAATGATGGTATCATGAATAACTTAAATTAAATATATAACAACCTTTATTAATAACCGAAATTACTATTTAAGAGAAAAATTATTTTCATCAATCATGATCATATCAAGAATTATCAAACTTTCCCTTTTTATGATTTGCGACCTCAAATAGTCTAGAAACTCGAATCTTGATTTTTCGATTAGCTCTCTATAATATTATAAGGTTGTTTTTGTAAAATTATACTCTAATTTTTTCATCAAATCGCTATAGATTTTAATTTTTGTTGTAACAACAAAAGCTCCTTAATAATTTTTGTTGGAATACTAAATTATTTTGGTTCAATTGAGTAACGCTGGTGTGTTTGGATCCTCTAGAGTTATAAAAGAACTCTACAATATAGAGTCTGAGCAATATCAACCATTGAATAAAAAATAAATAACTTATATATTATCTTTCCGAAATTCACTCTACTTTTTCTCATCAAAATCCATCCCCTTATTTCCCCGTTTCCACCAATAAACGTTCTTGATTTTAAAATATATGGTTCATATACAATTTTAATATTTCAAATTACGTAGCAAAAGTTATACACAATTTACATAATATAATTATTTAGGTTGTTCATGCAAAATCAAACTCTAATTTTAGCTTATCTAGAACTCCTTATATGTATTTAAATCAATGTAAAACTCTATTTTTATAAAAAATTAAAATAAAATTCAATGACATGGCAATCCTACGTGGTGTGCTCTGTGGCCTCGAAATCTTGAGGAGCTTTCTAATTCCTATGTCCAAAAAATTCCTCCTTTATAATACATTGATTTTCAGCATATTCCTACGACAAAGTAAATAATCTACTAAGATAAAGTTGACCTATTGGTAAGATTATACTTTCGAACCTTAAAATTTGAACCTCAATTTCCAGTAGGGGCATTTTAGGAGGAAAAGGCGATTCCCTTTACCTTCTCTTTCTACTCCAAACTAGGCTCCTAATCTGGGTGAAGCTAATTTGTAAGAGATTTCAATTTTTACCTATTTGAAAATTTAGAAATGAATTTTAAGATAAAAAAATAACTAAGATGATGCCGTATGAAAAATAAAAATATTGAGTGCGTATTAACAAGAGTTGGCTCAAGTGTTAAGCGACAATCTCGAGTTCAAACCTCATTGTATGTAAAATCTCTTGTTCGAAAACTCCCACCCAAATCAAGTGTACGACACGGGTCGATCTAGATGTAGTCGGAGCTAAGCTCTGAGAAACCGGTTGCACTATGCGTAAAAAAATCTATTCACTGCCTTATGCTAACATTGGTTCATGACTTTGTTGACAGGAAATGATGCCATCAGCTGCAATGTGTGTAGAAGGGATGATTACGAAGTGGGAGGGAATTTTGGGTGTCAATGACTCGTGTGAAGTGGATGTTTTCTCTGAGTTTCAAAAATTAACAGCCGATATTATATCACATGTTGCATTTGGCAGCAGCTATGAAGAAGGAAGCAAAGTCTTTCAACTCCTGAATGAGCAAGGAAAGTTAATTTCAAAAGTCTACTATATGGCCTCCTTTCCGTTCTTAAGGTAACTCACCTAGTTTTTATAACTTTTTAACCTCTTTATTTCATGGTAATGCAATTTTTTGCCATATTATCTAACACTTATTAAAGTTTTCTACCCATACTAGCATTAAACCTCAAAGTTAACAATTGCCATTACCATCATCCTCCCAATTTTGTAAAATTTAATTTACTTTTCATTTTTATAACTTGAACCAAACCTGCTTTATGAGGGTCATTTTTTTGGGAGAAAAAAAAAAGGAATCAAAAAAGAGGCAACTCTATCTTTATGTTATTAAAAAGACTAATTGATTAGAATTGTTGATTATAGAGGAAAATAATAGTCATAAATAATTTTCCAATAAATAAAAATTTAAGAGTGCTTAATAATAGGAAATACAATTACCAAATTAAAGGAAAACAAAGAGGCTTTAGTTAGATAGAATTCAATACTTGAAAAAAAAATCAACCAAAATATTAAAATAATCTAGAAGTACAAGAAAAACCTAAACCAGAATTGTACCATTTGAACATTTTTTTGTTCAGAACAATTTTTGGTAGTATATTCAGTCAAAATAATATACTCCCTCTATTTCTGATTGATGTTCCTATATCTTTACATTATATAGAATTACATGGATTTTAAAAAAAACCCAATATATAAGAAATACATAGTTATACTCCATCCGTTTCTTTTTAATCTACACACTCTTCTGTTTTCTTTCTTTCTTTTTAATTTACACATTGTTGCTTTTTCTATTCTTGATAACATATTACCTCTACTTATTTCTCCTCTTTTTTCACCCATGTCATCCACTTTCTAAAATTTTAACCCATTTTTTACTTTCTCTCTCTCACTTTGGAGTTTCTCTCTCCACCTTTCCACTTTCTCTATCATACTTTTGTACTTCCTCTTTGATTTTTTCCCCAAGTGAAATGAGTAAATTAAAAAGAAACGGGGGAAGTACATGTGTAGTCTTATTCATCTCAATGATATATTTAAGAATACCAAATTCTTATAAATTTCAACTATTACGTAATACTCCTTCTGTTTTTTATTATCATTCTCACTTTCTTGTCGCGTCTCTCAATACACCTCCGTGAACTTAAATAACTTTCATTATGTATTAGTAAAAATATAATAGTTTAGTATTAATAAAGTATTAATTGAGACGAATAAAAAAAATCCCCACATGACTATATTTTCTTCTTATAAATTGAGATTTTTTTTTAAAAAGATTCTCTCTGACTATGACTAGTGTCAAGATTGCAAGTGAGAAAGATAAAAACACATAGGGGGTATATTAGTAGTCAAAGAAGTGTATAGACATATTTTCAAGTCAAACTAAGAACATCCACAAAGAACGGAGGCAATAGTATATTTTTAAAAAGAAAATGTAATACTCCCTCTTTAACGAATTACTAGCAACAATCGAATATTTTACCTATCAGAAATAATAATATCAAATGTTGCTAGTAATTTGTTAGAAAGGAAGCATATAAAAACCAAGCATATGACCTGATTAATTACACACATGTAAACTATCTTATTAATTCAATGAACTACTTTATTATCTAGGTACTTATTTGATGATTAAAATAAAAAATGTATAGAACGGTTCTGATTGGATAGATTGATCAGAAGATAAACGTGTAATAGGGATCCTCTTGTGAAATATTTGTATAGAAAAGTAGATATAGGACAGATTGATCCAATCCACTATCCAGTATATTTATCAGTATTTGGTGGACTTTTGATCTGTGTGATCCAATCGAGCATATATATTACTCAATTTTTACTAATGATCTTGTCCTATGTTTTTCACCATATCTTCTTTCGCTTCTTTTCTTTTTACATGGATTTAGGCATTTGCCAACGAAAACAAATGCTAGGATGAAATATATCAACAAAGAAGTGACAAGAACACTAAGAGGTATAGTTGAAAAGCGTGAGAAAGCCATCAAGAATGGGAGCAGAGTCGAGGATGATTTGCTAAGTTTGATGCTAGCGTCAAATCTTAACTTCCAGCAAGAAAAAATTGGGCTAACATTGCAAGAGATTATCGATGAGTGTAAGCTTTTTTACTTTGCTGGGCATGAGACAACTGCAACTCTGCTCACTTGGACCATTGTTTCATTAAGCATGCATCAAGATTGGCAAGAAAAGGCAAGAGAAGAAGTGTTCCAACTTGTTGGCCGTGAAACGAAACCTACTTTTGATGACTTAATCCGTCTCAAAACTGTAAGTTGACTAGTGCTTCTAGGCTCTAGCTCAATTTTCTATGATTATATTGTTCTATTCATATCTGTTTTGTCAAGTAATTATTATAAGTCGATAGACGTACATTTAGTGTTGAATACAAGAAGTTGACTATTATCAACATAAGTATACCTAAACTTACTAAATCATCAAACCAACTACTCAAAAATAGAATATGATTTGGCAAGCCTAAAATAGGGATGTGTCATACTCCTACTATTTGAAGGTTGAACGAGTATTTTCAAATGGATAGAGTAATTTGCATATAGTAAATTTAGATCATGGTAATGAATTTGATAAATGATGAATTGTGATAAGGATTATGGAAGAAAATAAAAGGAGATTTATGATTAGAATTTACATTCTCAATATAAAATCACCATCAACATAACTAATGTATTGGGTATCTCATATAATTTAAGTATTTTTTTTCCTTTTATGAATATAGTCAACTGAATCCAACTTCTTGTCTTTTGTAGGTGACAATGGTTTTGCAAGAATCATTAAGGCTATACCCACCGTCGAGCATAGTCCGAACTACTGGTCGAAAAGGAGCAAAGTTGGGAGATAAGCACCTACCTGGTGGTGCTCATGTTTTCATCCCAACACCATATCTTCACCGAGATGAACAAGTGTGGGGGAGTGACGTGCTCGAGTTCAACCCTAGCAGGTTCTCAGAAGGGGTTTCAAAGGCATCGAACAAAGATTCAGCTCCATATTTCCCATTTGGATGGGGCCCGAGAGTTTGCATTGGTCAAAACCTAGCCATGCTAGAAGCTAAGATGGCTTTATGTGTGTTGCTTCAGCACTACTCCTTCGAGCTTTCACCTTCTTATACTCATATTCCGTACTTTATACTGACCCTCCAACCTTTGCGAGGGGCACAAGTTATTATTCGTAGGCTTTAGTTAAGAGGATATAGATAACAAGCAAGCTTAGCCTTTTTTTTTTTTTTGTTAAACAACTTCTTAATAAGTGTTGTGTCTTGTTAGTGATGCTTTATGTTGACAAAGTGTGTTGTTCTTGTGTCAGTCATGATATTGTTGTATTTCTAAAACTCATTCTCCAGTTATGAAGTCCGTTCAATGTTTATATTCCATCTTATGATGTTTTAGGCATGCAAGGTTAGACTACATGATGCGTTTCAATTGTGGGACAATTCGAGGTTGCTTGGGAATGTAGACACACGCCCGTTCTTGTGTTGGTCCAAAATGGGACTCAACACAAGGCCTCACATGCAAATGGGGCCCTAAATTTTGAAAAACAAAATTACTTCTCTCTCTTTACTGAACTTCTTTGTTCTCTCTCTCCTTACAGAAATCAGTGTAATCACGCTCTCTATACTTCTCTTTCTCCTTACTTTTTCCCCCAAATATCTGAACTTTAAGTTCTCTCCTTACCCCCCCCCCCAAAAAAAAATCTTTGTAACTTTAATCTTTCTCCTTACCTCTTTTTTTTTTTTTTTTGCTAAGCAAGTGATTATATTAATTAGAGCAAACATTACAACCTACAACCAACAATGAAGAAGCGAACCAACTAGGTTGGACCCCTTCAACTCAAAGCTAGTTCACAAGCCAACAAGTAAATCATACAACTATAACTCTTTTATAGCAGTTCAATGCAAACTATTAAACCATAACTGATCTCTTCTAGAAATCTTTTTTGGCATCACAGCTAGAATCCTAGCTCTAACAACTCCTTCAACTTCTTTACATGTTCTTTGAATGCTAGGCACACAAGCTTCCCAATATACTTTATTTCGAGCTTGCCATATAAAGTAAACTAGAGCAGTAAGCTAAGGCTGGCCTGAATGAGATCTTTCTGAAACTTAGATCTGCCAATATTCTTCACCCATCTCAAAAGTTGTTGTAAGTCGAGTGTTGTTGCCTGGATGTTCAACCAAGCTTTGATATGTGTTAAGCAGTTGGAATTGAATTCACACCTGAACAAAAAGGTGGGCATGATCTTCTATGTTTGCATCACAAATCAAACATTGAGCTGATTTACAAATTCGAAAACTTGTCAATCTTGCTGTAGTTTGGAGTTTTTGTTGCATAGACAACCACATTATAAACCTATGCTTAGGGACATTGAGTCTATTCCAAACAATAAGACTCCATCTGACTTTCTCAGTTTCACCTATTAACTTCTCATAGACTGCTTTGATTGAGTAATGATCCATCTGCACCAAATCTTCTTGCGTTAGAACTTGTTTCAATTGCTCCTTCACCCCACAAACCTTTTTCCAGTACCAACTAGCCCCTACATTAGACTTATAGCTCCACCAATTATCCCCTTTAATATACACAAAATGAATCCACTTTAACCAAACACTATCATGCTTGGTTGACACAACCCATACACTAGTACAAAAAGGACAATTTACGTCCCCCCAAGTGCGTCGCACTACAACGGAAACGATGCAAAAAGTGAATTTGCGTCGCATGGGAGCCAGAGTGCGATGCAAAACAACTGCTCACAACCAACAGATACGAGCAATATGCGTCGGATCTAGATGATGTGCAACGCATATCGTTCATGTGTGTCGGACCCCGAGGCTCATCCGACGCACATTGTTGACAACTATCTGCGTCGCACGTCGTTGAGGTGCGTTAAATTTGCATCGGACCCCAAGCCCGTGCGACGCACCTCAGTTGGGCCGCCCTAACAAATATCCCTCTTAATATAAACTAAATCGAAACAAATCCCCATCTCCCATCAGTACCCAGCCGCGTCTTCCTCTCTCCCTCTCTCCCTCTCTCTCTCTCTCTCTCTCTCTCTCTCTCTCTCTCTCCCTCTCTCTCTTTCACTCGTCGAAATTCGTTCGTTTCACTTCAAGAAGTAAACATCATCTCTTTCGTTTCATTTTTTCTTTGGTCGTTGTGAAGGCAAAGAAAGAACCGATCAAGGGAGCCAAACTATTGGGCGTCGTTACCGACGGTGTCGAAAGCGATGAAACCGATCAGGTATTCTTTCTTTTTCTTTATTTTTCTTCGTTTAATCGTTTCATTTCGTGTTTTGCATGTGATTCATGGATTTCAATTCAGATCTAAGTTCTAAGGAATTGAGTTTTATTATTTGTTTTAATATCATTTCATTTTTTTATATCTGATTATTTTTGTTTATTTTTATGGCATTTATATCTGATTATTTTTGTTCATTTTTTCTCGTTTTCATATCTGAAATTTTCAGTAAAAGGATGGTATTTTCCTAGTCCGATGAAGGTATTCCGGCAATCTACCTCGAAATTCGTTCATGAACTTTGATTTTGATTCTTAATCTTTTCTCCTTTGCACCGAGGTTGAATTTTGATTCTTAATCTTTTCTCCTTTTCAGATCTGGTTCTTCTCGGCTATAGTTGCGTTTGAGGTGAAGATCTGGATTTGCACCACCATCTGAAATTTCGACTATAGTTGCTATGAAATTCTTTCTTTCATGATTTTGATTTTTAGTAATTCTTTAATCTTCTCTATTTTTCTGTAATTTTATTTGATTGATTTTCTGTAATTTATGTATTATTTTTTACGTAATTATCTCTTTTTCTTTATTTTCTGTAATTTATTATTACAAATCTACGATTTTTTTGTGAAGAAACCAAAATCTTTATTGCAAGTTTGCAACAGCCTCATTCCTAGTTATTTTTAATTAGAAAACAAAAAAAAATCTTTTTTGAAAAAAAATATGCAATTTGCGCCGCACATAGCCCAAGGTGCGATGCAAATCACTCATCTGCGTCGCACCCTAGGCGATGTGCGACTCACATTACCCTTTGAAGCTTGGTGTTGGGCTGGGGAGAGCCGTCTACGTCGCACCGTATACAACGTGCGACGCAAATAGCTAACTAATCTGCGTCGTTTTCGCATACGACGCAGATCAATTTCAGGTCATCTTCATCGTGACCTGTGCCATCGGATTCAAGTCCGACGCAAATAGGAGTCGAGGGTCCAACGCAAATTAACGTTTTTGTACTAGTGATACATACTTTCCTAGACTTGTTGTACTCTAGGAAACTATGTCTCTAAACCCTAAGCCTCCTGCACTTTTATGAGCACACAATTTCTCCCAAGCTACAACTCCTGTTTTGCTACAATAAGCATGCCCACCCCACAAAAATGCTCTACAGATTTTATTAATTTCTGTAAGCACTTTCCTTGGATGTACAAATACTTAAGCCCAGTATACTAATCAGAACTGAGTTAATTAGGAGGGTCCTAGGCTCCTAGCAGTGTAGGACATATTCCTACTACTCCATACTCTAATTCTTCCAGTCATCTTGTCATTGAATGCTTCACATTGAGGTGCAGAAATCTTCTTGGCACAAATGGGCACACCTAAGTACTTAAATGGCAAAGATTGTTGTGAAAATCTAGAAACTGCAGCTATCCTTGTAACATATGTATCTGGCATACCACATGTATATATAGATGACTTGTTCACATTAGTCTTTAATCCTGCGGTCTAAGAAAATAGCTTAAAACCTCTCAACATAAAAAAACAAAAATATAGTCCCCTTTGCAACATAGTATCAAATCGTCTACAAAACACATATGTGTTAATCTTATTTCTTTGCATCTAGGATGGAACTTGAACTGCTTTGGCTCACTCATTTTCATCAAAATCCTTGATAAATATCCCATGCATATTACAAACGGTAATGGTGACATGGGATCACCCTGCCTCAATCCTCTGGAAGACTTGAAAAAACCCTTCATTGAACCATTAATATAATCATGATGAGGGAGAAATTTGGTGTTGTAACACATTGAATGACTAATTCAATAAATGACTGATGGAAGTCTAGGTAATACATCATTTCCTTCAAAAATTCTCAATTTACTGTGTCATATGCCTTTTGTAAGTCAATTTTCATAAGACAACTAGGCTTTACATGTTTCCTCCCATATTGCTTCACCATATCCTGTATAACCATGATGTTATGAGCAATGTACCTCAATGTACAAATCTCCTTGCTTTTTCATAATTAAATCAGGGAGCACCTGTTTAAGCCTTGCACATAACACTTTTGTTACACATGCTAAAAAAGCATTTGCAACAGCTTCCTATGTATCATGCCATGTGGCATGTTCATCATGAATACTGTAAACTTTGTTCTGCTGCCTTCTTGCCTTTATACTCTGGTGGAAAAGATTGGTATTTTCATCCCCATCTTTTATCTAGGCCATCTTGGCTTTCTGTGCTAGAAATTCCATGTATGCTTTATTTTTAGCTTGATACTCCTGACTGCCTCCAATTCAGCTCCTACAAATTGCTTATTAGTTGGTTGATTATGCATCCTTTGTTGTGCTGCAATCATATTATGATAAGCTTGTAATTCAGAGGCTTGAATATATGAAAAACCAAGCTTGTTTATCTCTTTTAAAGCCAACTTGACAGCTTTCAGCTTTTGGACCACCTTATACATCTTGGTTCCTTGCACATTCTGATCCCAGGCTCTTTTTATTATATCCTCAAAATGTGGGGAAGATCTCCACATTGTTGTATTATCTTCTTTATACATAGCTAACACAGCAGGTGAATGGTCAAACTCCCCTTATTCTTGGAAAGATACTTCTGCATCTGAAAACATAACTAACCACTTTTGATTAGCTAGAACTTTGTCTAGCTTAGAAAAAACTCTATGAGATCCTTATTGCTTGTTATTCCAAGTGAAGAAGTGCCCTGTACTTTTCACATCTTGCATGCCACATACACTCATACATTCCCTAATGGCCCTGAATTCCATTTCCCTTACTACTGCTCCTATTCTTTCATTTGTGTTCATTACACAGTTGAAATCCCCACATAATATCCATGGATCATCTTTCTGAAATTACATTAAATCTTGCCATAATTCTCTTCTCTGCCCTCTATCATTGAAAGCATAGATAAAGATGCAAAAGAAACCTTGTTTCCCCCAGTAGGTTCTAAGCAGCAATGTAAAAGCTGACTGGACCCTTTTACAATGGTTACATTGAAACTAGTGGCTTTGCAAGTAAGCTAAAATGATTCTCCCATTGTCATGAAAACTACTGTTGGATGTGAAACACCGCCCATTGAAAATTTTCTGATTAACTAAAACAAGATTATGTGCCTTAACCTTAGTTTATAAGAGAGTAATAATACCAGCAGCAATCTTGCTCACATAATACTTCACATCAATTTGCTTTTTATGAGTATTGAGGCCTCTTACATTCAAACATAATAACTTATCCATCATGTGTAAGAGGATCTCCCCCTCCTTACTGTGATCTCATGCCAATTGCCTCATTCTTTTTCAGTGTCTTCATTCACCTCTACTACATTCGAAATATTGAATACATTTTGAGTATTAGTAGTTGTAACAACTGATGCTCTCACCTTGATAGGTATTAAAGCTCTTTGAAAACCTTCAGGATCATGTTCTTTCTCTCCATTTTGCTTCAAGTTTTCAGTTGGTTCATGTGCTACCTAATCTCCCTCTATTGCTGATTCAATAGCATCAACCTTGCTAGGTTCTACATACTATTGGCTATACTTTTTTACGAACCCAAGTTTTCCTCTACTTCAATTTGTACTCCCTTATCTCATCTCCCACACCTTTATAATGTTGACATAATATAGGCCGCCACTCAAACACCAGAGGTACATCAGTCAACTTTCCATGTTCATTCCAAAACTGCACAGTTTCAGGAATTGTTTTGTCAAATGGCATTTCCACTAAGATTCTAGCATACTGGAGCTTTTCTCTCTTCCTAGTAGGCAGTGGCGGAGCCACTAAGTCACAAGGGGTAGCAGATGCTACCCCTGTTTTCTTCAAAAAAAAAATTGAGCTCTCTTTAAGAAGAGAGAAAGAGAAAGAGAAAGAGCAAAGAAAGAGAAAGGGAAAGCGCATAATAGTGACCAACCCCTAATTCAGCTGTTGTCCCTTTTTCTCTCTCTTACTTGCCTCCTCTCACTTTCTCTGTTTCTACTCTCTCTCGTTGGTGGAAGATTGCAGCAGGAGCATTGCTTCCTCATGAGATAATCTCCACATTGAATGATGATGAAAATGGTGGTGAAATTGTCGAGCTTCAATGGAAGAGAATGGTGAATGATTTAGCTAGAAAACGGAAGTTATATGATTGTATGGCAATTTGTGATGTTTTTGGCTCTATGATTGGGAATACAATGAAAGTTTCTGGGTCTATGAATTTATGAATTTAGAGTTGGTAATTTGTGAATAAATTGTTCATTGTGTGAATTTTTGAAGAGTTATATTTTGTGTGAATACAATGTCAAACTATAATTTGTGTGAGGGTTTAGTAAATTATGGTTTTTATAAATTTTTAATCGTGTAAATTGTTAGTGAATTATGATTTTTCTGAATTGTTAGTGATTCTTTTAAAGGATTTGTTAGTGAATTTTTAACTGTTTATATTATTAGCGGATTATTTTTTATGGGTATAAATTTAGTGTTGTTGATTTTGTTTTTAGATGTAAAACTTGATGCTACTCTAAATTGGTTCGAAAATTTCAGAAATTATTTTGGATAAGGGTAACATTCTATTATTAAAGTAAAACTGCATACGATTGTAAGTCAGTTCAAAATTTTAGAATCCTCGTGAACAATTATAGTTTTCTTTTATTGAAGTAGATGTATATGGATTATGTAACATTTTGAATTTAGTGGTTATGGTTTGTTTACTTTTTTTCGTATTTAGTAATGCGCAATTACGCTACCCCTCACCAGAAATCCTGGATCCGCCCCTGATCCCTACTAGTAGCATGCATCATCACGTTTTATAGCTGTGATACAATCTTGTTTAGTGTCTTTTCACCCCAATATTTCAAATGCAATTTCAACTGTATCCATGTAAGAATAGTTTTAAGATCCTCTTTCTCAAAATCCACTTCTGGAGTCCATGGTTTCATGATTAAATGTTTATGGGCAAAGAAAGAATGACTAGCTAACACTTCATCCCTAGTGTCCATAGCTGTAAACCTTACTAGAAAAATTCCCTTCTTCACCGTTGCAATCTTATCGATCTTATATTTCCTCTATACGATTCAAGAACCCTTCCATCACATGAGTTGGCGGATTTTCCCCACAACATAGCATATCAATGATGAACTCCAATAATCAATTTCCTCCTGAATTTCATCCAATTCAATATGCACAGGTTCATTCATTGGATTAATCAAATTATCCTTCTCATGTATGATTATAGGATCATTACCATGTTCAGTCTCCACTTCAAAATTCTCTACAAACCTTTGTTGCAAAATAGGAATAGAACAGTTATCTGGAGAAGTTATAGTTCCATTGCCAGGACCTATCACTGAACAATTACTTGCACTCTTATGAATGGATTGGAGCCATTCATTGAAGGTATGCATAATTTTAGATTGCTACTGTAACTCTTGGATTGAAGATTTGGGAGTAAGAGGGTCTCCAATTCTCATCCCAAAATCCAACGATTCTATCCCCAAAATTTCATCCATGGAACGAGTACGCAGAGCCTGAGATTCCGATGCAAGACCACGCATTTCCTCCTCTCCTTTTTCTGAGCTACCTTGAATTTTTCCACTGTATTTCCTGGCCATGGCGACGGTGCACGATAAGGTATCGTGCACCGAGAGAAAACTTGGAGGAGTTATCTCCTTACCTCTTTCTCTCTCTTCTTACCTTTTCCCCCTAAACCTTTGAACTAATTTATCACCATTTCGTTGAAAATAAAAATATCATTGTTTTCATAGAGAGGAGTGCAAGAGAGGATGCACATGTCACATAATCCGACCAGCAAACACCAATTTTCGACGAACGTTTTAATGGAGTATGGACTTGAATCTGATTTCTTATCTCTTGGTTAAACGCATGTATGTGGGTAGGCCGGTTTCCCATCTCGTAATATTTTTTTAAAATATTAAATTGTCACTTTCTACATATTGAGATCTTGTAAAATCTTATTAAAATTTTCAAAATTGTTATCTTTTTTTTGTTGTTGATGTTGGTTGATGAGTGTTTAGCTTAATTTTGTGTGTTGGGAAAAAAATTGTCACTTTAAAAATTCTTATCCTTTTGTTTGAATTGTTTATGCTCGCTTATCATATAATTTAGCTGAATAAATATGATATAATAAATAACAATGTCTAATTGTGTTATAATAATGAGCTTAATGATAATTGGTTGTGTTAATTTTGCAGATGATTAAACTGAATTCATTGTTATTAAAGAAAAAATTTGGATTCATTGTTAATTAATGATTGCATTTGTTCTCCAAATGCTCGGGTTTGCCAGAGTAATAATTCAGTCGAGAAACGGTTGATATTTGCCTCTTGCAGATGAATTTTTTTAATGAATTCTTATGTGGGTTTTTGAATCTGGGTTTTTTGTTTCTCAATTTGAATAATCTCGCTGAAGATTCTAAGTAATTTTTATCTGTGTTTTGTGTGTTTGAAGAATATGGGTTATTTTTAATTTCTTTGAGTTTGAGATTTTTTTAAAATATGTTTTTAGTGATTTATATCTATTTCTAGTTATTTGATTGTGCCTTTGAGTATGTTTGAAACAATTTAGAAACCCGTAAGATAGATTTATAAGGATCTATTTTTCGATATTAACACAAGGCCTCACCATTTTTTGGTAGACAAAAATCTTGATTCAACAGGAAAAGTTCAGGTAGGATTCACCCATTAATCTTTTTGGACAATCCATGAATTTTACGGTTGAATATTGATTCACATATAGAGACAAAATTGAAGGGTCTACCAGATTAGAGAGATTGTGTAGCATTTAGAAACACAAAGATAACTCCTACAAACTAGCTAGGTTTATTTACTTTCATATGACTATATTTCAAGTAAATATGAGTTAACACATAGACAGGTTTTCCACGAACTGCAATAGACAACCTACAAAACTAGCATTTCACACCCCTCTTGACGTATTAATCCAATAAATGAAGTTTGACCCACATAATTATAAACCTGAATTCAGTAAATATATGGAACATTTATATGTCTCCGATTGCATAAAATAGCTTAAACTCGTAAGATACTAAGTTTGTTTTTGAAGAGGAAAGATAATTTTCATTGATAGAAATCCATAGGTCCAGCAATCAACATTAAAGGAAAAAAAAACAATTAATCAAATAAAATTCTTCTACAATATAACTATCAATAAAACGAACCAAATTTCACAATATATCATAACATTTCTATTTCTTAATGTATCATGCAACATATTAGGGTTGTGCACCAGCCCAAATCTGACCACACTAGGACCAAAATCCATTATGCTATGTTTAGGAATGAGCATTTCATTTCTAAATGTGAAATTAGGCCAAATGACATGTTTGGGAAATCCATAAATTTGGAATTGGAATTGGCCCAATTCCAACCAAATTCCAACCTTTATAATAATAGCCCACTTTTAAGAATTCTCAAATTCCATGTGCAAGGGTGTCATTTGCAAATTCTAAACCCTAACTATTTTCTACTTTCCTCTTTAAGTGTTCAACATATTCCTAACTTTCTCCTCAATTATAAAGCCTAGTTTTCTCTCCTCCATTAACGAATCTCTTAGCTTTCTTTTCCTCCATTAATGAATCTCTAGCTTCTAACTATTCAATCTCCTCTTTGTAAATTCTATGGTAAGCCAAACAATGAAGATGGATTTCAAATCCTAAATTTGAAATTCTTAAGTTTACGAAACAATGAATTTGATTTTAGATTCCATGATTTGAGAATACAAATTTCAAATAACTTATTTCAAATGAAATGCTCATTCCCAAACACTACCTTATGAGAATAAATATTTTATATGACTATGGAAAATTAGGGTATGGTTTCGGTTTGATTACTAGTCCCTATCTTATGAGAGGCCTATCATTCTCAGCTAATTTAGAGAAGAAATCTTCTTATTGGACAGTGTAGATTGCATACGATCGAGAATCAATACTGATTGCAAATTTGTATAATAAACACCATCAGTGAACTTTAACTTTGGAAAAAGATCATTAAAACTAAAATCTACATGTTTCCCTATAAAGTTTTGATGATGACAAGCAAACTTAAGTTGTTAATGTCTTTATGTATAGAATGTGTAGATCCGAATGAGAGTTCTTGAGTTGAAACAAGCTAGAACGACTTCCTGAGTTGGAACTAAATAAAGAGACATGTTTATTAAAAGACATGTTTTTGAAAGTGCAAGTTCAAGCCTAAATTATACTCCCTCCGTCCCATAATATAGTGCCTACGTCATTTTTGGTGGGTCAAACTTTAAAATCTTTGACCGAATATTCTCATTTGTATATATAAAAAAACATATTCATGTGGAATCTTGTTAGATTCGTCTCAATGTGTAGTTTCATAATATCAACTTTTTATATTTTTTAATTAATACAGAATTGAAAATATTAAAAGTCAAAGTTACGCCTTGGAGACCGTGTAAAAAAGAAACAAGCACTATATTATGGGACGGAGGGAGTAAGAGGAATTGTTACAAGTTACAAGAAGACCAAGAGCATGAAATAGCCTGTCAAGTTCCTAATTAAGTATTTGTGGTTCAAAGTTCTCAGAGTTTGGAACGAAGTAAAACTGCTGTTTGAAGCTTTCATCAAGAGGAACATGAAGACTAGAAGTTAAGTGTTTCATTTTTCGGATTTCTGTATATAACTAAGAGTTTAGGTAGTATTTGGAAACTAAGAACACATTAATGTATTCCTGCCCCATTACTAGCAAAAGAAAACATAAAGTTTGTGCCATTCGCACTTTGAAAAGGACAAAAAAGGGGACAACTATTTCCCATATTGTGAACCTCAAGCGTACTCGAGAAATGATAAACCTCTAACTGCTAGATGTTTATAAACATCTAGCAGGGGTAAAATTGTCAAGATACATGAAAAAAGTTATCAGTCAAACAAAAAAGTAATCTCGAAAATTGGGCACTGTCAGAAAATTTCGATGCTAATATATGATGTTCATGCTACTACAACTTGTGTTCGTGTAACTATAACTAGTGTTTATGCAACTAAAAATAGTGTTTATGTATAAACAGATAGTGTTCGTATTTTTTTAATTGGACACTGTCAGAAGATTCCGATGCTAATATACAGTGTTCATGCTACTAGAACTAGTGTTCGTGTAACTATAACTAGTGTTTATGCAATTCGCAATAGTGTTTGTGTATAAACAGATAGTGTTCGTATTTTTTTTTTTACATATCTAAATAAGAGATAGAGAAGAGTAAAATAAAAATATGATGAAATTATATCAAGATGGATGTCTATTTGTAGAGAATAAAAATATATGAATATTGGTATATTTTTTATTTTTTTCTAAAATATATTTTTTGAGATATACAAGTTTAAAAAACTGGAAAAAGTAATTTGTTTGGATAAAGAATATAATGACATGTGTACCACTTATATGTTGCCACATGAATGTTAGATGTTTGGCAAACATCTAGCAGTTAGAGGTTTATCATTTCTCATCTAGGAGTTGGGCAGGGAGGAATGATAAACCTCTTTTGCTAGATGTTTGCCAAACATCTAGCATCTATGTGGCAACATATAAGTAGCACACATGTCAGAATATTGTTTGTCCAAAACAAATTACTTTTTACAATTTTTAAACTTGTAAAACTCAAAAAATATATATTGAAAAAAATTAAAAATATACCAATATTCATATATTTTTATTCTCTATAAATAGACATCCATTTTGATATAATTTCATCATATTTTTATTTTACTCTTCTCTATCTCTTATTTAGATTCGTAAAAAAAAAATACGAACACTATCTGTTTATACACAAACACTATTTTTAGTTGCATAAACACTAGTTATAGTTACACGAACACTAGTTGTAGTAGCATGAACACTATATATTAGCATCAGAATTTTCTGACAGTGTCCAAAAAAAAAACGAACACTATCTGTTTATACACAAGCACTATTTGTTAGTTGCATGAACACTAGTTTTAGTTACACGAACACTAGTTTTAGTAGCATGAACACTAGTTTTTAGCATCGGAATTTTCGAGACTACTTTTTGGTTTGACTGACACTTTGCAATTTTCGAAATAACTTTTTGTTTGACTGACAAATGTTTCCCATATATACTGACAATTTTACCCCTGTTAGATGTTTGCAAACATCTAGCAAAAAGAGGTTTATCATTCCTCGTTCGGCAGGAGCTTCTTCGTTGACCTAACATGCCTCCTCATGGTTGCAATTGAACTAATTGGAATATGTTTTAAAATTTGCTAGGCTAATAGCTGCAACTAACGCTTTATTGGATGTGAAGCGATTGAGAAATGATAAAACGCTAGCAGCTATAGACACTTTTGTCTATAGCAAAAGCTAACATCCATGTGGCAACATATCATTAGCACACATGTCACAATATTGTTTATCCAAAACAAATTACTTTTTGCAATTTTTAAACTTGTATATCTCAAGAAATATATTTTAGAAAAAAATAAAAAAAATATACCAATATTCAAATATTTTTATTCTCTACAAATAGACATCTATTTTGATATAATTTCATCATATATTTATTTTACTCTTATCCTTATAACACACTTGTATCTTGTTATTACAATGCACCTATTTTATGTTAACATACACTTGTTTCTTATTACCATACACTTGTTTCTTAATACAATACACTTGTTTCTTATTAAAATACAATTGTTTCTTATAACACACTTGTTTCTTATTATTACAATACACCTGTTTCTCGTTAACATACACTTGTTTCTTGTTAACATACACTTGTTTCTTGTTATTACAATACACCTGTTTCTCGTTAACATACACTTGTTTCCCCATACAATACACTTGTTTCTTGTTAAAATACACTTGTTTCTTGTTAAAATACACTTGTTTCTTTTTAAAATACACTTGTTTCTTATAACAATACACTTGTTTGACGTAAGGTAATTAAAACTGATATATGATGAAATTATATCAAAATGGATGTCTATTTGTAGAGAATAAAAATATTTGAATATTAGTATATTTTTTATTTTTTTCTAAAATATATTTCTTGAGATATACAAGTTTAAAAATTGCAAAAAGTAATTTGTTTTGGATAAACAATATTGTGACATGTGTGCTAATGATATGTTGCCACATGGATGTTAGCTTTTGCTATAGACAAAAGTGTTTATAGCTGCTAGAGTTTTATCACAGCTCGAAGAGATCAACCATTAGCCTAGCAATTTCTAAAACATATCCCAATTAGCTAGCCTAGAAATTGCAGCTTTTAGTCTAGCGTGCCTCCTCATAGGCACTTTAGGCAGGTCAATCATCAAACTTACCCCAAAAAAACAAATATCCCTTTCATGCGCAGCCATAGAATTACAATCATTTCCTCTCAAACACCAATACATCTAATTTTAATCCTAGGTAATTAGAGCAACTCCAATGGGTGACTTTAGGTCCTTGCTTGCAATTTGTTAAAAGTTAGAGCTACTTGCTTTGTTATTGGAGTAAAAAAGAGCTTGTAGCTTGGCAAAACCAAGTAGCTCCACAAAGCAAGTAGCTTTGTTTAATTTTTTGTGGGCCCTACTTATACCTTTCCATCTCACTTTCTAATTTTCATATGTAAATAACATGTGGGACCTACAAAAATTACAAATGGTTGTAGCTTTCCATTGGAAGAGGTTGTAGCTTGAAAATGTTGTAGTTTGGAAATCTTATGTGGCACACAAAACTACAAGTGATTGTAGATTACCATTGTGGATGATCTTACAATTAGGGGTGTGCAAAAATATCCGATCCGAAAATCCGCCGATCGGATCCAAAATTTCGGATATCCGATCCGATTTTAAGATTTCGGATATTTCGGATCGGGTATCCGGAAATAATTTCGCGTTCTCGGATCGGATACTGATCGGGATTTTTCAAAAATGTCAACGGACCCGATCCGAAAATCCGGTGATCCGATCCGAAAATCCGGTATCCGATCCGAAAACCCGGTGATCCGATGCGAAAATTTCGGATCATATTCGGATCACAATGTCCCCGATCTGAAATTTTCGGATCTGATATCCGACATTGAACACTCCTACTTACAATCAAACAAATTCCATTTGTCGTTTTTAACCTTTTGTTATGAATGATGCGTAGTGGGCACTAGCGGTCGTTGGTGATTCACGCAAGTGGAAGACGACGATTCTGTAATGGTAGCTGGTGATTCCATACATTGAGGCTATGTTCAGTTCACTTATTTTTGCTTATTTCAGATCTAATCAGATCAAATCAAATCAGATCAGATCAGATCAAATTAGAAAAAATAAGTTCATATCAGAACAGATCAGATCAGATCAGATCAGATTTAAAACTCATTATTACTATTAAATATCTTTCATTACATATTAGTAAAAATTATAATAATTGAATATTAATAAAGTACTCATTGAGACGAATCAAACAAGACCCCACATGACTATATTTTTTCTTATATATTGAGAAAAATCTAAAAGATAAGATCTTGTAATCAGATTAGATCAGTTTAGATTATATTAGAAAAAATAAGTTCAGATCAGATCAGATAAATTCAGATCATAAAATTTCAGGTGAACTGAACATAGCCTGAATGTGCTCCAATTGTATTCGAATTGGCTAACATATCAAATGAGCTATCATGGGTTAGTGTATTAACATATCAAAGGAGGGATCATGGGTTATGTTGTATTCACTATTTTGATGATGACAAATATTTATCTTCGTTTAATTTAGTTTCTTTTATTTAGTTTGTTTTATTAGATTTAATTATTTAAGTTTATTTGTATGGTAATTTAGGTTTATTATTTTATCTCACAAATAGCGTGTTTAATAACTTATGAAGAATTGATTATGAGCTTAATCAAAAATTAAGTTATCTAACCTATTTGTGTTTTGACTGATATTTATATGATTATATTATGGACTTTAATTTGTGAGAAAAATAGAATCCATAATATTATTGGAAGTTAGTTATGTATGCACAGGAGAAGAAGTAACAAACTGATTTGAAGCTGTTAACTTCCAACGCCTAAAAAGGAGGGTTGTTGAAGTAGTTCCTAGATTTTAGGAACCACAACAACCCACAACAACCTACCTCTTTGATGCGCGAGATTATGGCTGAAGATATGGAACCACAACAACCGCAACTTCTAACGGCTACAAAGTGGATGAAGTGCAACTAAATTTTAGCTCCCACTATGTACGTGTGAAGAAGATCATGGGGCAATCTATTGTCTACATATAGTTGTGTTTTAACGAACTAGAATAGATATGCTTTCAGTTATTCATGTAATATTATTCAACGAAAGTGTATTCGGTTTCTACTCTTCTTTCATTATTATTCATTGTACTAGAGATTAGGTTGTGTGAAACAAACTCTGTAATCATTTGAGAGAATAAGAGAAAAAGAAAGAAAAGACTTCTAGCGAAGTCAAGAGAGAAAGTCACTTGTTCAGGGGGAACAAGGTGACAGGGAACAAATTCCTAGAGGAACTGAGAGGGTCCAATATTAGGTTGTACAAAAGAGAGTCTTTTGGCCTAGTATATTAAAGAGAATTGAGTCAAAATCTCTCGTGGTCAAGGTTTTTCTTCCTATTGGGCCTGGGAAGTTTTCCTTGTAAAAATTCCCGTGTGCTTATTTCTTTTAAGTTTATGTACTTATCTCTTTCTTAGTTAAAGATTGTTTTATTTTCGCAAAAAGATTGAAAATCTCCCCAACTACGATTCACCCCCCTCTTGTAGTTGATCTAGTGTTTGTACTCGACTAACAATTGGTATCAGAGCCCGGTTCCTCCAAGAATCAGTTAACACTGAGGAGCAAGTACCTGGTAATCATGAACACTACGGGAGAAAGACTGGATGAAGGTTACTTAACTCAACGCCCACCTATGTTCAATGAAAAGCACTATCCATACTGGAAGAATCGTATGGAAATCTTCATTAAGGCTAAAAATTATCAAGTTTGGGGAGTGATAGAAATTGGTGATTTTGAAGTCATTGAGAAAAATGAAAAAGGCGAGACCATCCCCAAACCACTCTAAAATATGATAAAGATGACTTCGACAAGATGGAGATGAACAACTTAGCCAAGAAGATTCTCCACTGTGGTCTTGGTCCCCATGAACACAATAGAATCATGGGATGCAAACGGCCAAGCAGATGTGGGAACTTCTACAGGTTACCACGAAGGAACAAGCGAAGTCAAAAGATCGAAGATAGATATGCTCATGCACGGTATGAGTTGTTCCAATGAAGCCTAAGGAGTCAGTTCATGATATGCTCACTAGGTTCTCCAATATTATCAATGAGCTTGACTCCCTAGGAAAGACTATTACTCCAGAGGAACAAGTACGGAAAGTACTTAGGAGTCTCCCGCAGGATGAGAAATGGATGGCAAAGTACAGCTCTGCAAGAAACCAAAGATTTCACCACCTTCAATATTGAACAACTTGCAGGTTCCTTGTTGACTCATGAGCTACATCTGGGAACTCATAAGGTTGATCCTAGTAGACCTAAAGCTTTGGCTCTCAAATCGGAAAAACAAGATAATTCAGAAACTGACAGCATTAATTGTGAAAAAGTTTAAGAAATTCTTTAACAAGAATTATAAAGGGAAAAACACGAAAAAGCCTGCAAAGCTAAGCTGTCATAAGTGTGGAAATCCTGACACTTTATAAAGGAATGTCCACTTTGGGAAAATGACAAGGTAAAGGAAAATACAAGGAGAAAGGAAAGGAACAACATAAACCTTTCTCAAAAGTTGAATGAGAAGGGTCCATGGTTGCGCCTGGGGAGAATCAGACTCTGACGAGGAGCAGGAACAACCTAAGAGGAAACAACTCATTTATGTCTCATGGCGAAGACAGATGATGAAGACGATTGCCAAGCAATAAGGTACGCATTAATGTGATTGAAGAAGAGTTAAAAGAACTTTCAAAGAATCAACTAATAAAACTTCTTTTGGAAACTTTGGATGACTACAAGGCAATCTGTATTAGAGAAGAAAATATGGAGAAGGCCTTCGAAGTCAACAAAGAACATTCAAATTGGTTTAAAACAGTAATATGAAACGTTCTTTTAACCAAACATGATGTGATTTGCATACAACTAAAAGTTTGAATATCGACTTATATAAAATTGTCATATTCCAAATTGTCGAATATATTAGTAAGTACACATATACCGATATCAAATTCATAACGTTTTTGGGAAGTACAACCATTTTTTTCGAGGCCAATGTCGGACTACACTTATTTGCCACGTCAATTTTGACCGAACTCGTAAAATTATTTGGCTAAAACTTGACATGAAACTCCATCTTTTCCCGAACAAATGCAAGAATGTGACTAACTTCTATCCGAACCAATGCTATTATTGTCGAGCTTATGTAATTTTTGTCAATAACTGAAATAACCTGAAACAAAACTGAAAATAACTGCAACGTGTTTTAACTGCTATGGATTCAACCGTTGCTTGGTTTACTGTTCAGATAAAAACTAGTTTAAACTGCAACTGAATTGAACTAAAACTGGAAAAGAAATAACTAAATTAAACTGAAAAGTTTATTAACTAAACTGTTAATAATTTTAATAGTTGTAAACTAACTGTTTGGATATAATCATAACAGAACTATTAAACTGAATTGACACCTCTACATGCATATATAAAAGGGATATGCTCTTAGATCATTGCTAACAAGAAGGTTCCAACTTCCACCCCTTCAATAAAAACGAAAGTTTAAAAGGTTTCAAGCTTCAAGTTCCGAGACTAACTGTCAAAGAAAAAAAAAAGCTTATTTCCGCTTGACGAGGGTTAGAAACAACTGAGTTCCTTGCTTATGGCATGCATTGAACCTCTCAGAGAATTCCATAGTCTTCTGGGAAAACCTATCAAACAGTTCATCCATAATATCGACGCCAAAGTGATTTGACAAAATTCCTTCCATTCCAGCTCTTAAGTGTCTAGCTATTGCGTTACCAGAAACTGAAGTGTTAAGACTATCCTCCGTTGATTTTACTGCTGAAGCTGGGTTAGTTAACTCCATTTTCTCTATACTGAATCGCCCGTTCTTCTCTACTAACGCTTCCATCTCCTTTGGTGCAACACCATAGATTGGCAAGTTGAAGGAGTCTACTTGTCCCTGACTAATAACTCCCTGAAAATCATGGGGAATGGGAAGGAAACAAAACGCAATAAAATTAATAATAATTTTGGTCAACTAGTTGTTACTATCTCCGTTCTTAAATATGAAGGCGCCATTGCAATGTGGTCAAACTTTGATTGTTGATTATTCTTAGTAGAGATTTCGCACTAGTTCTTACACATAAAATGGCAAGTCACTTTGAAGGCATCAATCCAAAAGTTGGATCGCTGAAAGTTGTGAGGGAAGGAATAGAAAGACAAAGGAACGAGGACATTATAAGGCGTTCTATTTATCAAGGTTAAATTTTGACGTGAATTACTTTTAAGTATTTATATAAACTATGTCATGTATGGCATATATTTTATCAATCTTATCGGCATCACAATACTTACCTATTGCAATATATTATAGGGTTTTTTGTCAGAAAGGACCTAATAAAATACATGTTTTGTGGGGAAGGACCTAATAAAATTTTTTTTGTCAAAAAGGACCTAATAAAATACTTTCGATTGTGAACAGGAACCACTTTATGAATTTCCGGCCAAATTTACCATTTACCGGCGTTGACCCTTTTTTTACCCTTAGTTAAGTCTTTAATGTTCTGTTTCTATTACCGTAAAATTAGGAGGAGAAGAGAAATTACAGTAAAATTAAGAACCCTAATTTGCGTTTTTGGGAAAAACGTATAATAGGAGCCCTAAATTTCAAAAACCCTTAAACATTGAGAGAGTAAAAACTGAAGAGCAAAACATAGCTTGGATTTGATGAAGGTTGCAGGATAAGATCGAATAAGTTGTACTTCACTTCAATGGAGATTGCGCTGTTGGGAGAAAAGTGTGAGAATTCAATATGTTTGGGTCAGTTAAAATAGGAATTGAACATTAAAGAGTCAACTAGGGGTAAACAAAAGGGTCAACGCCGGTAAATGGTAAATTTGGCCGGAAATTCATAAAGTGGTTCCTGTTCACAATCGGAAGTATTTTATTAGGTCCTTTTTGACAAAAAAATTTTTATTAGGTCCTTCCCCACAAAACTTGTATTTTATTAGGTCCTTTCTGACAAAAAACCCATTATTATACTAGCATTTTTTGCACACCATGCGTGCTTGGACTTTTTTCAAGACATAAACTCGTTTTTTTCGACGTAAGTAAAAGTCAAAATTTGTACATTAGAAATATACGAAGTATAATTGTTTTTAGTTACAAAATTTAATTGGTTTAGGGCCTGTACTCCCCAGCTTAAGTTCAGTTCAGTTCCATTCTTTTTATAACCATTTTGTTAAATATTATTATTATATTAGTATAATTTATTTTACTAATTACTCTTATTATTATTTATTTTTATATCATTTTTATTAAGTATTATCATCATCATTATTATTATTATTATTATTATTATTATTTCTGTATATTATTTTGTTTATTATAGCTTTACTCATTATTATTACTATTATCAGGAGGAACATGGTTAAGGTCAAAAGCACAAATAAACCCACGATTATTATCCCATAAATCAATCAAATCGCGTCAAAGCGGTTTATGATGCAATTTTGCGCGATCCGACCCAATCATTATTTTTATTACTAAATATTTTTAAATTATTAAATCTAATTATTAAAATAGTAATATTAATTTACTTCTTAGATACTATTGTTATTTTATAATCATCATCAAGTATCAATATAATAATACAAATAATATAACATAATAATTATTAATTATCATTATTATCATCAATTATTATTATTAATAATTTATGAATATTAATATTATTTATTTATAACTATCATTTAAAAATATCCAAAATACTACTCTTATTTTATTCATTATTAACTATTCATTATTATTACTTATTATTATAATTGTTTAAAATTTATATTATTATTGCTTAAATATTATTGATATATTTATTACATTTAATTTAATTCAATTCAGTTTAATTCAATTCAATTTAATTCAATTCAGTTCAGTTTAGCTGTTTTATGTCGAAGAGAACATGCCCTTAGTCTCTGTCACTTAAGTCTCTCACCAATAATTTTTTTTTTTACTTTTCAATGTTAAATTCTATGAATAAAATAGAAATTTTATTGAATTTTAATGATTTATAATATTATAATTTTTTAGTTGATAATTTTTGAATTAAATACACTACTTCATATACCGTGAAGAAAGTGGACACTTTGATTTCAAGTCAATTTTTTGTGAATATGTATTGACGTTGTAGTGTATTGGTTGTAGTTTGTAAGTTAATTTTTTGATTTTTTTTTTTAAAGTTTTCTCATTTGAGTGATTTGTAGAATGTAAATTATGCAATTTTATGATTTTAGTTGACTTGTGGGTGATTGTTATAATTTTATTTCCAATATTTTTGTTTGAAGTCCCTTTTATTTTGTAAGTGAATTTGTAATTTAGAAAGGAAAGGGCCCGAGTAATAGCTCCCCTTCCCTTGTACTACCTCCGTTTCAAATTAATTTTTACACTTTGACATTTTACACTATTCACAAATTGCACTTTGACCCTCGTTTGTGATTTATACGTGAATAAAAACATAGTCATGTGGGATCTTGTTAGATCGTATTAGTATGTATTTTATTAATATGTACTTTTTATAATTTTTACAAATACAAAACTAAAAATATATGTCCTCAAAGTTTTGCATTGGCATGCGTGAAAAATGTAAGTATCACAATCAATTTGAAACAGAGGTAGTATAATAAAAATAATACCAAAGCAATAAATTGCACTTACCGTTTTAACCATATCTAGTAAGGAAGCCCCCAAGAGATCAAACATGATACCAGCAGGAACCTGGGAATGAGTCACAGTTTCATCAGGAACACATGGCATAATGAGCACCATCATCCCTCCAACTACAAGCTCTCTTGCTCTTCCGTCCAAGAACAACTCCATATCTTTAAAAAACTGCCTACAGTACGCATCCACAACACCCTGTGGTGCACCAGTGTAATGGATTCTTCCTCCGTTCCACGCCTCAGAATCCATGTTAACTAACTCCTCAGGTGCCTTGGACAACCATTGTAGAGCATAAGACGAGTGGATAAAGTGGAGGGAGGCATCTGGGAAGAGACGGCCATAGAAGGAACCCGGCACAGCAGCTGAGAAGTAGGCACGGTTTGAAGGCAGGGAGGTGAAGAGGGTGTTGAAATCGTTGCCTGTGTGGTCGTTGAAAAACACTTGAAATTGTGGGCTTTGGGAATGAATTTTTGATTTGGCCTCAATGGTGTCTATGACATTTTGCATTGCTGTGAATGTATTTGGACCCACCGAGCAGCCCAAGTCAGCTATACATATTGTCGAGGTTGCTGATGCTGGTGCTGTGGAAGTGGTTGACATTAGAAATTTCTGGGCATCGAATTTATCGGTGATCGCGGAGCAAATTAGACCTTGTGCTACACTTGACGCTGCTTTCTGTGTCGTTTTTCAGAGATTATTGTATTAGAAATGATGGTATATGCAATTTTTTCCATGAAAAGTGACCAACTTCACTAATCAAATTTGAATTTTCATAAGACTACTATACATATGCAGCAAGTATGCTATATTCATGATGAGCAGTCACGGTATTAGCTGCCTTAATTGGATATGATTCATGCCATAGATCATATATTCTCAGTATCCAGAATAAAAAGGAAATCAAATAAAATGGAATAAAAATTTCCCAAGCCATAGATCATGAATAAATTCATTTGCAGCACTAGTATACATAAAAATGAAAAAAAAATGTTGGAAATTATGAGGATCAAATAGAGAGAAAAAATTACAAACCTGGAAGCTAGAGTTTTTGGTGTAGCTGAAAGTTCCATCTCCTCCCTTCATTGGATATGATTCATTCCCCATGGCTGTCTCGGTGAAGCGCTATCTCTCTCTCTCTCTTTCCTCTCTTTCTCGCTCTAGAGTTGAATGCTGTTTCAATTAGTAAATTGCTTTCTTTGAGAAGAACTAGTCCCTTACTCATCTCGCCTTTAAATGGGCTTGTAAGTTGTACTCCTATATCATAAAAGTACTACCCCATTTTGTTTTAATTGTTACATTTTTTTCCTTTTCTATTTAATTACTTTTTTCGAGTTGAAATAAGTTAAACACTACTCTTAAAAAAATCTCATATAAAAGAGAGAAGTGTTTCACTTCTCTCAAGACTGATGGTGTGTTACATTTTCCCATTGCATCAACTTTTTATACTTTTCTTTCTCATATTCCCCACCACCTATTTTGATAATCCATCCAAAATCTTCTCACTTATCCTACTTTTTTGAATAATATTTTAATGATTCTTTTACATTTTTCAAAACCAAATATTTTTTGGCTGAACTTATATTTGTCGCCTCAAAAGTACTTAAAATCTCCCCAAAAAAAGTTGAAATTACATTTATAACCTTTTCTTTCTTCAACCACCACCCCCACCACCAGCCATCTCCATCCACCTCCTACCACAACCACCACCATTGGCACAACCACCAGCCCCACCTCTAGTCCTCTTTGCCATATCTCTTTCCTCTATTTTCTTAAACACAACCACCAAAATGCCACCACCAAGTCTGTCGCAGCGCACCACCACAACACCACTCCTCAACCACCACCAGCAAATCTAGCCGCACCACCAAGAACACCACTCCTCAACCACTCCCTCATCGGCCCCCCCGCAAAATTCACTTCTCTCGCCCCTATTTTCTCACTCCTCCTTATGAATCCCTGTGACCCCACACTAACACACCACTGCCCCTTTGCCAAAGGCACGTCTTGTCGTTGAGAGACCACCAACAACCGACGTAGATTTCCATGGGCTTAAAAGCAAAAAAAATTTGTTACTTGGGTAATTAGGAGGAACGTCTGGCTAGGACGTTCATTCCTCCCATGGCCCCAGTATAAAAAAAATATTCGATTTCAAGGGTGTAAAGGAGGTGGCTATTGGCGGTGGTGGCTGATGGTTCAGGTGGTGGTTGTTGGTGTAGGTGGTGGAAAAAAGAGAAAGGCCAAAATAGTCTATTAAAAGTGGACCTGGGACGATTTTAAGTAATTTTGGGACGACGTTTAACAATACTCATTCTTTGGTTGTACTTTTACTTTTTGCAAAATTTCTAGTTCTTCCCTAAAGTGAAGTGTGACAATAAAAGAAAATGGATGGAGTATAAGGAAGGAAGGGATGATTTTGATGTCCTCTCCAAATTACATATATTCTTAAGTAAGATAATATCATACTTTTATCAATTTTTTTGAATAACAAAAAAAAAATCAAATTACATGATAGCTTTATCAAATCCAAAGGAAATTTCTCAACTTCATTAACATCAGTTTTTAGTTAAAAACAAAGATTTGAATAGATGTAATTAACAATTTTTTAGTTAAAAATCAAATTATGTGGCATCGCGTGCATATATGTTTAAAATGCATTGAAAAATAAACAGCACACCACCATATGTCACCTATCATCTCTCTCTCAAGCGCTGACTTGGCGCTATTGTCATCCATAAAGTGACATCTCTTCGCCGCCATGTGTCATCTCATTGTACTTGACCCAAAAAGTCGTGCAATTACTGTCAATCTCTAATCGTTCGTTTTAAGATATCATCATTTTACCACTAAGTCACATCACATTTTAATCATAATATAAATCAAGTTACTAAGGGCCCGTTCGGTATTACTGTGGTTTTCTGTTTTTTGATTTTTTGATTTTCAAAGTCATATGATATATGTCCTATAATGAATAAAAGATTAGTCAGACTTATGGGGAACATGATGATTTTGAAAATTGACAACTAAAAAGTGAAAACTACTTTTTCAGGTTTTCTGTTTTTGGTTTTTAGTTTTCAAAACAACTGAAAACTAAAAACAAAAAACGATAACGAACGGTCCCTAAGATGTTACCTAATTAAAGAAAAATCATAGCCCAACACATAGTATTGTGGGCATCCCTTGGGCACACAAACTGGTTTCAGTTAAAAAGTTGATTTTTATGTATGTGATTTTAATTAGAAAGGTTCACCCAAATATGTAATGAGCTTATGTACGGTGGAACTTATATTATTTAATTAACAAAATTAAATCTTAAAATTTTGTGACATGGCACTCTTAGGTGACTCTCTATATACTCTTAAAAAGTTGAAGATCTCTAAACACTCTCGAAAATTTTATTCTTTATGTGTAGCTTTTGAATTTCATGCATTGCACAAGTTATTTGTATTGTTCTACATTTATATTTATAAAATTTTAACACTCTAATTCTACAATAATTCTTATATTTTTAAATATATAGTCTCCTATTTCTACTGTAATTTTTATTTTTTAAATACAATATTATACTATTTTTACTATATTTTTTCTTTTGTAAACTTTAGTATATTCTTGTAATATATCTTTATTTTTATATGCTTCTATGCACAATTATAGAACTGTATTTTGAAGGATCTTGTTTAGAAATATATTTTGAGCACTTCGCAATCATATAAAGTTTATAATATTTTAAATTATGCTGAAAAAGCTAAAATAAATTTACATTGTGTATAACATTTTGAGTTGTTATTCAAAATCAAACTCAACTTTCTGTTCTCTAAAACTCTATGTAGTATTTTTGGCCTCTATATAATTCTATTGTTTAAATTCTTATTTTGGATAAATTGTCAAAGCAAACCTCTTATATACGTCTTTTTACGAGAAAGAACGCTTTATGATATTTCTGACAACTTAGGAGCTTAAAAATTTTAATTTTGCAAGATACAACCTTACCTTATTTTCAAGTACACACATTTGACCCACCAATGTAACTTTCAAGTTTTATTTATCACTTTTTTTACCTATACCGCATGTGCATCAGTTTTCTCTTTTCCCACTTTTTCCTTTTCCCATTTTTCCCTATGCAAAGCACGTGTAGAGTGCATGTGTGATTTAAGTGGGTCAACGCTAAATGTATGGGTCAATGCCAAAAAAATAGAGTAAGATTATTGTTTCTCGCAAAAAAATATATAATTTTAAGGTGTTCAGTTGTCAAAAAGAATATAAAACGTTGTTTCTAGTATACAAAAATGTTTATTCTAAAAAAATATAATTTTAAGGTGTTCAGTTGTCAAAAAGAATATAAAACGTTGTTTCTGGTATACAAAAATGTTTATTCTAACAAAATTTCTTTTTCCTTTATATTTGTGACATGACAATCCTAGGTGTCACCAGTATACTCTCAAAGAAAATTCCTTTATATAAGCATACATAGATTTTATGTTAGATCGATCAAAGTCTCACACAGTTAATTACTCGATCGAGCTTAACAAGCATGTGTTTTCTTAGGAAAGGGTAGGTTGGGAATGTGAAATCTCCACTATCAAAGTATCCATAGTGGACTTTGATTTCACAAACTTGAGTTTGTAAGATACAAGTTTTACCACTATACCAAGTCTTACTGTGGTGGTTCCACAACCTACAATAATGTGTGTGTTTCTACAATGTCCTACATCTAAGACTTGCTAAAACAAAAAGCTTTATTCCTCAAAGATGTGTTCTTAATTATTAAAGATGCATTTTGTTCTACTTAAAGAACATTCGTCTTAGGTCTAATACATTCAAATAAGTTAGATAAGCTTTAATACCAATAAACTCTAAAAAAATCATGTTAGGAGTTTTAAAGTGAAAAGAAAGCACCATATGGTTGACCTTGATTTGAGTTGAGCCTAAACGAACATTGACAGGCCTCGATCAGATAGTTTAATTCGAGTTTGAGCTTGAATCTGAAATCACCTCAAACTTCAAATTTTTGTGTGAGCTCGCTTGATAAGAATACTTCAAGTTCGACTTGTATTTGGTTCAACAAACCATGTTCCAACATTAAGCATAAGGGTAATCTAAGGACTACATATAAGCATTAAATACATTTCTTTAAATGAAAACAGTTTAATAATTCAAGATACAATTTCACATCAACTAATGTAATAAATGCTTGATTCAATATTTATACGTATATCATTTTCCTTTTACTTATTTCATAACAAATGAAGTACTCCCTCCGTCCCAAAATATAGTTCTCATTTCCCTTTTTTCACAGTAATTTATGTAAGTAGAATATAAGAGGAATAGTAAAGATTTTTATTTATTTAAATAAATGTTGTATGGGGAAAGATGATTTTAGGAGAGAGAGTGGAGAATAATTGGTGAAAGAGCATTAATTGTAACATTTTGGTTGAATAAATAAAGGAAAAAACAAATTTCAAGAAGCAAATAAATGATGGGACACGTTCTTTCTAGACAAATTACAAAAAAAAATATGGAACTAAATATGGAAATGGGAACTATATTTTGGGACACTCATAATAGAAATAAAAACTATATTTTGGGACGGAGGGAGTATAATATAATACTAGTGATATTACTACACTCAACCACAATAGTACTCAAACATGGGTGACTCATGTTTATAATCACCTGTTTAATGTAATTAAATTGGAAAGTTAGGTACAGTATATGATTTCCTTGCGTTGCACGAGGTGACGAGGGTATTGGAAAGTGACTTGTACTCTAGTAATTTGATGATTTAAGTTTGGGTAGTTTTGTCTGTCAAACATAAGAAAAAAATCGATGAAAGATAAGAAGTCCCTCGCGTTGCACGCGTGTACATTGCATTTCGTTTTCCCGAAGTATATGTGTCAATCAATGTCCTATCTTATTTTAGCGGTGGTTCTACTTCTAAAAGCATTAATATCTTTGCTCATAATTAGAGATGACAATGACTAGGATTTGGACAGAGTCTTCTAGAATTCATATCCAGATCCGTTTTAGGCAAAGATTTATATCCTATCCGGATCCACTGGGTAATAAAAATGAAGATCCAGATCCGTATGGATCCTATGGATCCGGGTCCTAAACGGATCCAAAACGGATCATTGCCTATTGTCTTCAAACTAACCCAGTTTTTACAATGATTAAAGATTTTGAATAATAAAGTCATCTAATATCAACCAAAAAATACATTTAATATTTGAAAAATAACCATTGTAACTACTTACAAGTACGCAATTATCAAATTGTAGATTAGTTATCAACCCAATTTTCGAACTTAATTATCCTGTAAATTTGCACAAAAATCACACATTAATTAGAATAATAATCCGAAATTCAAGCGAAAATCCGTTTTACATATACTAACTAATATTATAATATTATCAAAATATAATATTAAATTATAATAATATTATAAAAATGGGTAAACGGATCTGAATCTGGGTAGTAATTTAGGACCCGGTCCAAATCCATTTTTTTCAAGGAGGATCCATAGGGTCCAAAATTTGACGATCCAGATCCGTTAACAATGGATCTGGATCCACGAATCTGGGTAGGGTCCATTACCCAATGTCATCTCTACTCATAATACTGATTGGTTGATTTCCTTTCTCCAACACTAACGTTTTTATTTTGAAGGGACTCCAACACTATATTTTCATGGAATGACGTGGTAATACTTTCTATCAAAGTAGAAAATAGTTCTATATTGGTTTATGCAGTGTTGTGAAGAGAAATGATAAACATCTAATTGCTAGATGTTTGCCAAACATCTAACATTAATGTGGCAACATGTGAGTGGTACACATGTCACTATATTGTTTATCCAAACAAATTACTTTTTCCAATTTTTTAAACTTGTATATCTCAAAAATATATTTTAGAAAAAAATAAAAAATATACCAATATTCATATATTTTTATTCTCTACAAATAGACATCCATCTTGATATAATTTCATCATATTTTTATTTTACTCTTCTCTATCTCTTATTTAGATATGTAAAAAAAAAAATACGAACACTATCTGTTTATACACAAACACTAGTGTGAGTTGCATAAACACTAGTTATAGTTACACGAACACTAGTTCTAGTAGCATGAACACTGTATATTAGCATCGGAATCTTCTGACAGTGTCCAATTAAAAAAATACGAACACTATCTGTTTATACATAAACACTATTTTTAGTTGCATAAACACTAGTTATAGTTACACGAACACAAGTTGTAGTAGCATGAACATCATATATTAGCATCGAAATTTTCTGACAGTGCCCAATTTTCGAGATTACTTTTTTATTTGACTGATAACTTTTTTTTATGTATATTGACAATTTTACCCCTGCTAGATGTTTATAAACATCTAGCAATTAGATGTTTATCATTTCTCGTGTTGTGAATAGCAAACTTTGTTAAAATTGGAAAAGAAACGGAAAAGAGGATATTAGTGGAAAAAATTCTTATATCTTACTTAGTAATAGAATTCGAAAAGCAATTACAAAATGGGAAGAAAAGTTGGCAGAAAAATATGATGCGGTCCTCTTGTGGACCGCATTAGATTAAAAAACCGTCGCAGTTTTTAAAAAATCTGATGCGATTTGTTGGACCGCATCAGAAAATCAAGTATATTAAAAAGCCCAAAACACGCGTGGCCCAATTTTTGTGTGGCCCAGTTTTTGTGTTGCCCAGTTTCTTTGAGCGAGCTCAATTCATCGTACTTAGAAAAGACATGCGTGGCTAATTCAATCTGTTCTCCCAGACTCCCACTCACCCTCCATCTTCCTTCTCTTGCATTTCAGTCTTCCCTCTCTTATGAAATCCTAAAATCCCAGCCACCAATCTCTCCTCCCTCTCTCAAACACCACTCTCATTTTCCTCTTTCAAACGCCACTCTCACTTCCCTCTTTCAAACGCCACTCTCACTTCCCTCTTTCATCCCAACCTCTAATTCTATGAAAATGGATTTCCTCGTCATTTTCGCGAACAAAGTTGTTACATACAATTCCTCGTCATCTTCGTCGTCTCCGGCAAGTATAGACAATTCCTCGTCATTTTTCGAGAACGAAGTTGCGCAAGTGAACTGGACGATTTTAGGGTTCCGGCAAGTCTTTTAGTAATATTTAGGGTTCTTTGTGTCGATTTTTAACATTTGAATGATAGTTAGATCTAGTTTTTTTTTTCGTAATTTTTGTTTAATTTTCTGTAATTTATATTTTAGTTAGATCTAGTTCGTTTTTTTTTGTAATTTTCGTTCACTTTATATACATTTTTTTGTTTCTTTTCGTTAGATCTGATTTTTTTGTTAGTTTATATACGTGTTTTCGTTTGTACTTTTTAGTTAGATCTGATTCTTTTTTTCGTTTTTTTTTAACTTTGTTTTTTTTCATTGTCGAACTGGAAATTTTGGTATATATTTTTTGGTATGTATATGTATATAATATATATACATTTTCTGGAAACTAGAAATTGGTAAATTGATATGTATTACTGTATATATATGTATATTTGGTTTTTTTTAAAATATATATATACAATTTCTACTGTACAAGCCAATAATTGGAATCAAGTTTTTTTGGTTCGTACTTTTGGGGACCTTGGAAAGATAGTGCAGATCTGCTACTTTTTTTTAGACAAATTTGAAGAATTTGATGCGGTTTTTAGCTTAAAACCACATCAGTTAATTAACGCGATTAAGTGATGCGATTTTAAGCCAAAACTACATTAGTAAATCATTTTCTGATGCGGTTTTGGACCACATCGGAAAATGTTTGTAAGCTGCTGCGAACTCACCTGATGCGGACCAAAACCACATCAGAAAGGCCAGTTTTGACCGCATCAGGGAGGGTTTTTTCCACTAGTGGAAATAAAGACATATTGATCGAGCATTTTATCAGTACTAAATTTGGTAGATTTTATATATGTGTGTCTAATCGAGCATATAAATTTAGTCGAATTTTTTAATAAGAATAATATAAAATTTTGGTTATTCACTCGCAATAATACAAACTTTTGATTATTATGTAATAATATAAACTTTACATCAAAATTCCTCCAGTAGGGCAATACCGGTTGTTAATTGTAGGAGGTAAACAAGCTGGCGTGGCACTCTCTAGGACCCGTGTCTCTTTTTTATTGGTTGATTTTTTAAAAATTTTATTTAAATTTGAAAAAAAAATAAGGAATTTTTTCCTTCTCCCTCACCCACCCCACCCCCGACCCTGCCCAGCCTTCCCTCAACCAATCTCTCTCTTCGTCCTCCCCCTAGCACCTCCAGAGAAGCCTTCCCCCATCCCGAAACCACAACCGCCACCAACCTTCACGTTTTCTGCCGCCAAACCCAGAGTTTTTACCAGCAACCTCCTCTCTCACCACTTCCTCCCTCGTTAGAGTCGCTGCCACCATCTCTACCCTTATCAAAGTCGCACGTCCCTTCCTGAAATTGAAACCTTAGAACAAAGAATTTCAAGTTTAGGTTGAAAAAGTCGGATCTAAAGCAAAAATGGTGAAAGATGGAAGGTAAGTGCAGTGATGGTTATAGGTTGGGTTGGGTGGGTCTGAATTGGGTGGTTATCGTGGGTTTTCGATCTGGGTGGTGGTGAGAGGGTGGTTACGGGGTGGGATTTTGGTGGCCACGAGTTGGGTGGGATGGTTATGATTTTATATAGAATTTTTTCCCCTACTTATATGCTAAAAAGGATGTCAATAGTGCTCTTAGGAGCCATTTTGTACTAACTTTTTCCATCTAGTCGTGGTTTGCTGTTTTGTGTCGAATTGTAGGTTTTAGAGAATTATACCCTATTTTCTACGGTTATATGACCGCTACATTGGATTTGAGAGGTTTGATGCTGAGTCCCAAGGTCCCGAGGACACTTTCCGAGACCCTTGAGCAAAAGAAGAGTTGAAGACTTGGCACTTGGAGCCAAGGAACAAAGAAAGGTGGGCAGGACCGGTCCCATCGGGTGACCTAGCCCAATCTGGCGCCCACAAGAGATAACAACCACATTGTTTGCGGGCCCGATCAGGTGCTTATGCCTTATCGGAAGTCGATGTTAAAGCCCGATCGGGCGGTACAACCCGATTACATTGGGCTCCCATGATATGCTGCTGTGTGAACTGATGAGGATGGTAGGCGGCCCAAGAGGGTTGGCCCGATTGGATCGGACGTTGGTCATTTTTGGGATGTTTCTCGTTTACTGAGCCCGATTTCATCGGTCATGGTTGGCCCGATCGGGCGGTTTGCTCAACACGCGTGCTTAGTGATTTCCGGGCTATTTTTTATAAGACTTTGCCTAATTGTTTTAGGGCTAATATAAATAGTCAAATTAGAATATCATTGATTCATCTTTGGTTTTTAGCTATTAGTTTTCATAGTTTTCTCTAGAGAGTGATTTAAGAACCTTAGTTTATTGCTTTTCGTTTTGAATTCAAGATCAAGCCTTTGGATTATTCACAAGTTCAATACAATTCTTCAGTTTGGTAATCTTTTCTTATTGCTTTATCTATTGTTGATTAGATTACTTTCTTAATTATTTTGCAATGTGTTCAAAGTATGAGTTTTTATATTGATTTTGTTATTGTTTTCATAAATATGAGTGAGTAGTTCTATTTCTAGGATTGTGGGGATCTATGTATGCAATGAGGGATTGATAGATTAGTCTAATTGCCTTGTATTGCAATTGTTTCCTGTGGTTGTTTATAAGTTAGGCCTGATTTATATTTCTAATATTGCAATACTGAATATGCTTCGAGAGGACATATACAGTATAGGCTTTCAATCATAGGCAGAGTGATCCTTGACTATGCGAGAGCGGCTAGGTGATCTTTGAGAGAGGTAATGTTCAAGAGAAATTACATGTGCTCTAGCTAAATTGACGTATTAGGTAGTTGTTATTGTTAGGGTTTTATTGTAATACCGCAAGTGTACAGTATCGTAGCACATACGGGTCGAACTCAGGGAGATGCAAGACTAACCATTACTTGATTTTAGATTACAAAATAGTTACACAATCCAGAAATGAGGAATAATCTATAAACTAAAGGCTAAACTAGTGACGATGTATGACAAACTATATGAATATGATAATTAAAGCATTAAGATTAAGCATCACCAGTAATATGAATTGATCAAACCATAACTCACATCCCCGTTATTCAATTATAGCTTAGGCGAGATTGACATTCCCTTATGACTCAGTAATAAAGCACAGTTGCGAACCAAAACTACTCAATACCTAGAACTCACTTTCTCGATAGCAAAAGGCCTAACTAACATGCATGTCTCCTATTTTCATGGCTTACACAAATAATTAGAAGCATTAAGAACCAATGTCAAATAATTCCCAATTCTAGTTCTCACCTATTTTCATGGGAGAATTCAAACCAATAACAAGATTATCTAAATTATGACCCAACTTTCATTGATGAACTCAAATAATGAAATAACAATGTAGCATCGAACAAATATTCCTAATTTCAACTCCAACTTTTGTTGATAATATAAAACTAGGGCTAAATCAAGATGCACAATGGACAATAACAACAATCTTATCAAACCCTAAACATATAATTCAATAGAATTAGAGAGGAATTTACATGATCAATCCATACTAGGGCTTAACTCAATCCTTGATAAAAAAGACTAATCACTAATCATAACAATAAAAACAATAAACATTACGGAAAATAATAATAATAAGAGAAGATGAGAGAATAAAACTCGATTGAATTGAAGATGAATATGAATGCTTGAATCTTGAATCTCCAAAGTAGCAATAGGAAATAAACTAGGGCATAAAACTAGAGAGAAAACTAGAGAGGAAAATAACGTGATATTGAAAAGTGAGTAATTAGATGTCCTATTCTAATTAGAAAACCTCTAATATATAGTTCTAATTCCTAAAACTAATAGGAATCAAATTACAAGATAAGGAAACCAAATAAAACTTTAAAGGATTTTTTGTCCCAAACTACCTTTAACTTTCAACTTTTTGCGAGAAACTACCTTATAAAAAAATTATTGTCCTAAATTACCTTACTTTACAATTTTGTTGTTGACAGCTACCTTATGCCGGTTTCCGGCGTTGACTTTTATTTTTTCAATTCAAAATTGTGGGAAAAACAAAATTACCCTTGTGGGAATTGAGGAGGGTGATTAATTTATTAAGTAGAAGAGGAATTTAATGGTGGATTGGTGGTACAAAGTTTCACATAGATATGAGGGAGAGAGCGCGCGCACACCGGAAAATGAGGAAATTAGGGTGGGGAAAATTAAAAAAAGGTTTGAAGAGGTCAAGTGATATAATGCGACGATAAAAAAGCGGAAAAAACAAAAGTCAACGTCGGAAATCGGCCTAAGGTAGTTGTCAACAACAAAATGGTAAAAGTAAGGTAGTTTGGGACAACAATTTTTTTATAAGGTAGTTTCTCGCAAAAACATAAAAGTTAAAGGTAGTTTGGGACAAAAAACCCAACTTTAAATGACCGAAATTATCAAAATCGCGTGCGTGTACGTAAGAAGTTTCTGGCAGACTGGGCCAACTTTTGAATTCCATATCTCTCAAAATACAACTCCCCTTGGGGCCGTACGACCTATCGTTGGAAAGCTCTTCAAGCCTAATTTCCAATGCCTTTGGAATCAGCCCTATATCAGCATCGAGTCAGAAGTTATGGATAAAAGAGTGAGCATGACTCGATTTCCACAATTATATCAATGAATTCCAACTCCAATTGAGCTCCAATTTGCACTCAAGTGCATCCAAAATGATCCTTATCAAAGTAGTTTTCTTCCAATTGCTAAGTACTCAAGCTTGTTCAATAATATTCCAATTATGTTCTCGATACTTGAAATTCATTAAATAATACCAAAAACGCACAAGAGGAGTAATATTTCGCACATTAAGTAATAACATGCAATTATGAACTAAAATACACCTAAATGCTCCTAGAATGCAACCTAAATGCAACTAAAACCTATATAAAAATACGACACATCAGTTATTCGTCCCTGATTTTCCGAATTGTATGCATAGCGGTCCATAATCCTAGTTCTTTATTAATTGATTCAACCTTCGTGATTAATTCTATTATTTGCTTAATTTAGTAGCACTACAATCTTCATCTGATTTAGCTAGTATAATATTAGAGTTCAAATACAATAATATAGCTTTCTCCATGTGGATTCGATCCTGACTTTCCTGGCTACTAGTTAGTAGACCTTAGGTTATTTTTTATTAGGTGTTACGACTTTAGCCTGTTAGTTTGTGGTTGCTGTAAGTTGGGTGGAACAGGTTTTGGGTGGTTATGGTGGGATTTTGGATCTTGGCTGGTGGTGGTGAGAGCGAGGGTGGTTATGGGGTGGGTTTACGGTGGTTGCGAGTTGGGTCAGATGGGTTTGTTATAGCAATTTGTGGTTGGGGTTGTGTAGTTTGTGGTTGTGGGTTGGTTTCCGAGGAGATTTTTTGGTGGTGGGGTGGTGGCGGAATGCTGGTTGGGTGGTGGCAGCGTCTTCTTTATCTTTGGTGGAGGAGTTCGGTTCGGTTCGGGAGGAGGTCAAAGGTTGGGAGAGTGGTTTCTTGGTGGGGAGGGGGTGGGGTTGGAGGTGGGAGGATTTGGGTTCGGGTGGGAGACGTTTCGTTGCTAGGGAAGGCGGTTTCGTGGTGGGGGAGGGGTGGTGAGGGTGGTTTCATCCGTGGGGGTGAGGGTTGGGAATGGGGGTGGGGTTTCAGATTTTCAATTGGTTGGCTAAGGGGATGAGGAAGAGATTTTGGAGTTTAAACTTTTTTTGACGTGTTTTACAGGTTAACGGTCAACTTGACCTATTGGAGGAATTTTGATGTAAAGTTTGTATTATTACTAGAGAACGGCCAAAAAATTGTATTATTCTTGTTAAAAAATCCAATTTAGTCTTTATTAATGATCTTATCCTATGTTTTTCACCATATCTTCTTTCGCTTTTTTTCTTTTTACCTCAATTTAGGCATTTGCCAACGAAAACAAATGCTAGGATGAAATATATCAATAAAGAGGTGACAAGAACACTAAGAGGTATAGTTGAAAAGCGTGAGAAAGCCATCAAGAATGGGAGCAGTGTCAAGGATGTTTGCTAAGTTTGATGCTAGCGTAAAATCTTAACTTCCAGCAAGAAATAATTGGGCTAACATTACAAGAGCTTATCGAGGTGTGTAAGCTTTTTTACTTTGCTGGGCATGAGACAAGTTTAACTTTGCTCACTTGGACAATTGTTTCATTAACCATGCATCAAAATTGGCAAGAAAAGGCAAGAGAAGAAGTCTACGAACTTGTAGGCCGTTAAAAGAAATCTACTTTTGATGACTTAAGCCGTCTGAAAACTGTAAGTTGACTAGTGCTTCTAGCTTAATTTTCTATGAATAATACTTCCTTCGTTTAGAAACAACTAGATATGAGGCACGGGCTATGCCGCGGATAAGAAAATTTTTCATTTATTAATATAATACTTTATGATAATAACACTAAATATAACTTAGCCTAGTGGTTAACACTAGTATATGTACTTAAGGTCTCGAGATCAAACCCTATACTATGCAATTTCTTAATTTTTTTATGGGTTTTTTCACCAGGTGCCCCTGTGGTTTTTCAAAATTCATGGGGTACCCCTAGTTTTAAAAAAATGCACCAGGTACCCTTATTATTTAAGTAAAATGCACGAAATGCCCTTAATGACTAACGGTGTCAAGTTTCCGTAAGTCATTATGGTTAATTAACATCTCTAACCCTAATTTAAACCCTAAATGAACCCTAATTTAATCCTAATTAACTAACTAAACCCTAACCTAACCCTAAAACCACCACCTACCCCACCCCCACCCCCACTCCCACTTGGCAGCATCCCTGCTACCCTAGCAGCAACCACCCCCACTCCCACTTGGTAGCATCCCTGCTACCCTAGCAGCAACCACCCCCACCCCCACCCCCACCCCTACCCCCACCCCCAGTAGCATCACTGCTCCCCTAGCAGCAACACCCTCACCCCCCCCCCCACCACCACCCCCACACCTCTCTAAAACTGATTTCGAAAATCAATTTCAAAAAACAATTTCAAAATCATTTTCAAAATCATTTTCAAAAATCATTTTCGAAATCATTTTCGAAACGGATTTTGGAAATCATTTTCGAAAAGAAAAACCATTTTCGAAACTATTTTCGAAAACGATTTTCAAAAACATTTTCGAAAATGGTTTTCGAAACTATTTTCGAAAACCAATTTTGAAATCAATTGCGAAAACCTTTTTCGAAATTATTTTCGAAATAAGTTTTTGAAATAAAAAAAAATCGATGAAGAAGAAGGAGAGAGAAAAAGAAATGAAGAAGAAGGAGGTGGTGTTTTCCAGTTCGACGGCGATGATTTGGGGGCTTCGATTTGGCGGCGGGAGTGGGGCAAGCAGGGGCGGTGGTGGGTCACCATTGGGAATCCGACGGGGGTGGTAGGGGTGGGGAGAGGGAACTCGACAGGGGTGGTGGGGGCTGCTTGGGTGGGGGAGGGGTGGTTGGATGGTTAAGGTAAGGGTGAGGTATTAGGAGGTTAGGATTAGGGTTCAAGAGTTAGGGTTAGATAATTAATTAGGATTAAAGGATTAATTAGGGTTAATGACTAACGGAAACTTAACACCGTTAGTCATTAAGGGCATTTCGTGAATTTATTAAATTACCTGGTGCATTTTTTTAAAACTAGGGGTACCCCATGAATTTTTTAAAACCATAGGGGTACCTGGTGAAAAAACCGTTTTTTTTATTGTACATGGATTACATGAACTAAAACTCCCTAGGGAGAGCGCCACGTGGCACGGTTTCTTGTTTTCGCACGCCTTTTAATATATTTGTATCGATTGCACAAGAGGGAGAGGTGGCAGCTCAGTAGCAGTTAGCATCCCGAATTTCACAGCATTGTCCATGGTAGTTTGAATCCTCATCCCAACCATATGTTGAGTATTTACTTCTAGGTTGTTTAGCCTTGCACCCAACCTCTAAGCTAGTGTGCCCTGCAGGCTAGTAGCTTAGCCGGGGTTGGTCTTCAGACCAATTATCTTTCCTAATAAAAAAATATTTGCGTCATTCGTGTAGTGTTTACAATTCACATCTTAAACTCTGATAATCTACGGTGATTTATATTTTAGGAAAAAAAATATGGGTCATGTGAGATCTTGTTATATTCGTCTCAATGTACATTTTTTAGTATCAAATTTTTTATTAGTTTTACTTATTGACAAGTAAAGATATTTATACAAATATAAAATAAAGGTGTTTCTATCAAAGAAAAGGTGAAGGTGTCACGTAGCACTCTCCTCAAATATTCGAATATACATGTTTATGATCTTATTTGCAAATTAAATTAACAATGTGTATCTACTAGAAATGGAACATAGGACCTTGAGATGAAATGTGAGACTTTAACCACCAATCCAGTACAATTTTAATGTTTGTTTATTGAAAGTAAAACATAGTAAAGTTTTATAATTGTATGAAACTATAATGACCTAGACAATGCAAGCTTTTTGATCTCTAACACTTTTATTAAAGTAATAACATTTAGAAGTGGCAACCAGGTCGGGTGGGGTCGAATTTGGGACGACATGATTTCTCTTTCGGGTCGCAATTACCCCTAACCCAAAGCCGACCTGATTTCAATTACAGATCAAAACCCACAACCCGAATCTGACCCCTTAGAGCATGTACAATGGGTGGGTGGGTTTTTGTTGGTCTTTGTATTTTTTTTCATTCTCTCTCCTTTCCTCCTTCTTACACCTCACATCCCACTAACTTTTCACCAACTCATCTTTTTTTTCTCACAATGGCTAGACTAGTCCTACTTGGCTTTTCTAATTCTCTCTTACTTTTGGTATACTCCATCATATACTCTCTTTTCTATCCGAAATGTTCTTTTATATAGAGTAGATAGATTTTAATTAGCGATATATTAATTGATTTAGATACATTTTGAATAACTTTAGGTAGGAGAAAGTTATTAGAAACAAAAGTAGGTTGTGAAAAATTATGGTAAAATATATCAAATTTAGGCTCAATTTATAGATAATTTTTTTTTTGTAGTTGTAATGTAATTTTTTTGAAATTTTTTTAAGGTGATTTTATTTACTTTAAAACAAAAAAGCAATCTTGTAAAAAAAACAGCAACAATAAAGCAAAATTGATACATATGGCATTACCCCATTCGTTGCTATGCACACCATCCAAGGTATAGTTGGTCTGGCATTCCAGACCAACCAACTCCAAGGGCCAATTGCTCCAATAGTAAAACTAAGTAAAGCTAGCTTTACTTTTGCTAGACTCATGCTCGTTTTAGGTTGACTTAAAAAAAACCCAATATGACCTGATTTATATTTTGTAATTGCAACAATTATTTATTAAAAAATATAAAGTTCGCAAATCCTTACTTCAAATGCCATTTAAAAAAGATTCCAACTTCAAAGCCATAAATTAGAGTCTTTTATCAAGCTATTAAGCAAAGAAGGACTCAAAATAAAATTCATGCCATTAATAGAAGTGATGGCACCTGGGTAAATAACAAGCAGGATGTTGAAGTAGCTTTTCTGGAGTACTATGAAAACTTATTTGCAAAAAAAGAGCAAAGGCAGCAGGTTCTTGAGTCTCTTATTGATAAAGGCGACAAACTGACACCAAATCATGTCCAGATTCTTAACAGAGAGTTTACAAAAGATGATGTAAAGAGGGTTATTTTCAGTATTCCTGATGAGAAGGCCCCAGGGGCAGATGGCTTCAACAGCAAATTCTTTAAACACTGCTGGGAGATTGTAGGAGATGACATTACATCAGCTGTCATTGATTTCTTTAGAACTGGCCAATTACTAAAGGTAATCAATGTGACTACCCTCACTATGATCCCAAAGGTGAGATGTCCGGAAAATGTAGCTGAATCCAGACCAATAGCTTGCTGCACTATACTGTACAAGTGCATCACTAAATTGATTAGTGAAAGGCTTAACCTTATCCTACCTGAGATTGTGTCCTATAAGCAAGGTGCCTTTGTTGCAGGAAGGAGCATATTACATAACATTCTTATTTGCCAGGACCTTGTGAAGCTTTATAACAGGAAGACTACTAGGGCTAGCTGTATGATGAAGCTGGATTTAAAGAAAGCTTATGATACAATAAGCTGGGATTTTGTCAGACAAATGCTTATTGGAGTGGGATTCCCTAGTGGTTTTGTGGACAAAATTATGCTTTGCATTACTACTCCTATGTTTTCAATCATGATTAATGGGTCCATGTGTGGTTTTTTCAAGGCTCAAAGAGGGCTAAGACAGGGAGATCCCATGTCTCTTCTAATCTTTGCCCTTTGTATGGACTACCTGAATAGAATACTTAGCTATGTAAGTGAACAACAGGGGTTCAAATACCATAGCATGTGCAAAGAGCTCAAGTTGACTCACTTGAGCTTTGCTGATGACTTGTTACTATTCTGTCATGGAGACTTCAGGTCCATATACACATTGCTCCAGGGTGTACAAATGTTCTCTAATGCATCTGGATTAGAGGTGAACAAGAACAAATCTGAAGTGTATTATGCTGGGATGGATGATTATGAGATTCAAAGGGTCAAAGATGTTAGTGGTTTCTCTACTGGCTCTCTTCCTTTTAAATATTTAGGTGTAACAATTTCCCCCCTCAAAATGAAACAGAGAGATTGTGTGGAGTTGATTAATAAAATGGTGGGAAGAATTCGTGTGTGGAGCTCAAGGAATCTCTCCTTTGCAGCTCGCAGCCAGCTTGTGAAGAGTGTTCTAATGAGTATTCTTGTTTATTGGGGGCAGTTATTCTTATTTCCTAAGAGTGTGTTACAAGAGATCAATAGTATTTGCAGGAACTTCCTTTGGTCTGGTTCATACAACAATAGTAAACCTGGAGCTGTGGGATGGGAGGATCTTTGCAAGGAGAAGAAAGCTGGCGGGCTGGGGTTCAGAGACATCCATATATGGAATTTGATTGCTGTGAGTAAGATGGCTTGGTGGGTGGCTCAAAAGAAGGAAAATTTATGGGTCAAGTGGGTGAACACTATCTATATTAAAGAGGCAGCTTGGGACTCATATGAGGCTCCTAGTGCAGCCAGCTGGTCCTGGAAGCACATCTGTAGAGCAAAAAAAGAGCTCATTGAGAAACTGGGGGGTAGTCAGTGGCTAAGCAGCACATCTTTTAGCATCAAGAAGCATTATAATGAATTTCACATCACTGCACATCATCAGCAATGGAGTCACTGTGTATGGAACAGATTTTCTATTCCCAAGCACAAATTTATCATGTGGATGGCTATGAGGGAAAGGCTCAAAACCAATGAGAGACTTAAAAAGATGGGCATTAGTGATAATGAGAATTGCCACATTGAGAATACTGCACATTTATTCTTTGAATGTGTATTTAGTGACAGATGTATCAGACAAGTAACAGCTTGGCTTGGCATTGGCTGGAGTAATAGGAATTTATCTCAGGCCTGCAGGTGGACTCGAAGCAGATACAGAGGATCTAAATTCAGGAGGCAGGTAGTTATGGCAGCTATTGCAGCTACTGTCTATCTGGTTTGGTGCACTAGGAACAAAGCTTTCTGGGAGAACATTGTTAATACTGTTGATAGTACAGTTAATCATATTAAGTTCATTGTAAAAAATAGAGCTGTGCAGCTTATAGGAAGAAAAGTTAAAGAAGAAGATAGGAAATGGATTGAGGAGATGTAATAGCTGGGCATGTCCAGTTGGTTTTTGGGAGTAGCTGACTTGCTGCTCCTCTAGGTGTATTGGTTGTTTGGTTAATTTTACTACTTATTTACCAAAAAAAAAAGCCATAAATTAGTCACCGACTTCAAATGAAGGATTGGCCTTGGTTTAATACAAGTTTATAATTAGAAAATATGTGATATAAGTTGTAAAAGTAGGGTTAATCATGTTGATCCAACCCGAACCTGACCCAAATTTTAATTAGGTTGTTCATGTTATTTCGGGTTTTCAAAAGGTCATCCTGAACCTGATCGCTTGAGATATTAGGTTGGGTTGGGTCGACCCATTTTTCATTTCGGCTCGAAAATCTCAACCCAAACCTGAAAATTTTGGGTGAGGTTTAGATTGAGTCAGCTTTGCCAGCCCTAACAATATTCTCTTACCCCAATTTCATTGAAATTGTTACTTTTATACCAAATTCTATTTTCCAATTTCGCGTTACACAGAAATTTACGAAGAGTTAATAAAATCAATTATGAAATTTATGAATAGTAATATATTTGACAAATGTAACTGATTTGGAGTATCGCATGAGCCAATATACTAGTTCATGTCTGAATTAAAACCATGCATCGACAAGTGTTAAAATATATGGTGCAACTATTCTTAAATGGAAGAAGTACCGTTCTATTTATATGCGTTTTTTGGAGTAATTATCATAACTTAATAAACATTTAGTAGTGTTGAATATAAGAAGGTGAGTATTATCAACATAAGTCAACCTAAACTTAACATAAGTCAACCTAAACTTACTAAATCATGAAACGAACTCGATTATAGAATATGATTTGTCAAGCCTAAAATAGATATGTGTCATACTCCTATATTTGGAACGATAACGAGTATTCTCAAATAGATATAGTAACTAGTTTTTTTTTTGTCCGGACGATGCCTCACGTGAGTTACAATAAACAAATATGTTATTAGTTTTAAATTTTATAATTTATTTTGTTACTTTTCGTATTTTTATCCATTAAGAAATTGAAAAATTCACGTAATTTGATATCAATATTCTCTTGTAAGTTACGCAATAAGAGCCTGTTCTCCCCCAACTTATTTTGAGTTCAGTTCAGTTCAACTCTATTCTTTTATAACCATTTTGTTAAATATTATTATTATGTTGGTCTAATTTATTATACTAATTACTCTTATTATTATTATTATTATTATTATTATTATTATTATTATTATTATTATTATTATTTGTTTTTATATCATTATTATTATTATTTCTGTATATTATTTTGTTAATTATAGCTTTACTCATTATTATTACTATTATTATTACGAGGAACATCGTTTAGGTCAAAAGCACAAATAAACCCACGTTTTTTAGCCCATAAACCAATCAAATCGTGTCAAAACGGTTTAGGATGTAATTTTGCTCGGTCCGACCCAATCATTATTTTTATTACTAAATATTATTATATTATTAAATCTAATTATTAAATTACTATATTAATTTACTTCTTAGATATTATTGTTATTATATAATCATCATCAAGTATTAATATATTAATACAAATAATATAAAATAATTATCACTAATCATCATTAATTATTATTAATTTATGATTATTAATATTATTTACTTATAACTATCATTTAAAAATATCCAAAATACTATTATTATTATTCATTATTAACTATTCATTATTATTACTTATCTATAATTATTATTTAATATTTATATTATTATTGTTTAAATATTATTTATATATTTATTATGTAACACCCCCGCCGACCCGAATCCTTCTTCATTTAATAAAACTCGAGATAGGGGAAAATCCACGAGGGTACGACTCGATGGGTGGCGCTACCGCCGCACTTATCTCCTTGGAAATAAATGCAAGGCTAAATTGAAACTAACAAACTAAACTCAAATTCATTAATCTTTACAACCAAAGTAATTCGTCGTTAAACAGTACTAATACTTTGAGTTTCAGATTTCCAACGGAAGCTAATCATATGCTAAGTGGATAACACTCTAAATGATCTCCGTTTTGTTCCCCCGATCGATCACCCACCTGCACAAATACATTGAAAAGAGACAAGCTCCCAAAAATCAGAAAAATTGAGTAATTCCAAGTACTCCATCCCGTAAAATACTTAAGTTGAAAATACTACGTAAAATAGTAGATTAATAGTTTTGGAAGTCATAGCACATATACACATATATATACATTGAATAATCGCATCATTAATTCAATTAATCCAGTTATTCAAGGAGAGGAAAGAGAAATGCCAGTAAGTCGGGGTCAATCCCCGGCCTGTAACCACTTACTTCAACATTGTAGGCCGGGGTGAACCCCTGTAACCACCTACTTGTAGGCCGGGGGGAACCCCTGTAACCACCTACGGATATCATAATGGCTGTACAGAGTCCCTAGTGTGCACACCCCTTCTACTTGGATCACAACACGATAGAAGGAAGACAATAACAGAATAATCAGCATAGTAACCAGAGAACCTGTAGGGGCCGCTGAACCACTCATATAAGGCAACCTGTTCATCATTTCCCTCCGATATTTCACTTTACATGATTAACATCTTTTAATCAAGTCATCACATAAATCACATATACATTTACGTCATCTTGTTCAATCCAGTGGGAACATATTCAATCCATCATAATCTCAATTCATCGTAATCTTAATCCATTCATAGCGGTTTCAATAACTCATTTCATAAACACAACTGTCACTTGAGTTCATTTATCACTTCAGATTCATAATCATTTCATTATCACAAGTTCTTACCAATTCCAATTTTCATAAAATCTCAATATTAATAACAATAATAATATTCATGATAATCATAATGATATATAGTAATAATAATAACAATAATAATCATATATAATAATAATAATGATAATAATATAATAATAATAATCATAATATTATTAAATGACATTAACCGATTTTAATAACGTTATAATAAACATCTTTGTCATATCGTACATCGTCTATAGTCATGATTCATAGTCGAAATCCATAGTCGTTTTCCATTTTGCCATTCATATTCATAATTCGCATTAGGTCGATAATTCATAATTATAGTCCATACTTATAAATTTTATAAGCACATAATAATCACGTAATCAAATTGTTTTACACTAACGCGATCTATGTTTAGATGGACATCGGAGATTACCTCGTAGCCAAAAAGAAAAGTCACATGGTGGTCGAAGGTGGTGCAGTGGTGAAGGAGAAACAGAGGAGTTTTGTGTTTGGTGGTTTGAATTTATTTTAAATTTGCAAAACAAAAATTCAGAAATTAAAAGAGAAAGGAATTGAAGCAAACCTTTTTGAATTGTTTGCTTGAGTCATTTGGTGAATGAAGTTCAGTATTTATAGAGGAATTTGGTCAGAAATTTTGAGCTTGGTCAAGCTCCATTAATGGTGGAAGTGAGGTGTGAGGGCTATGGTGTTTAGTTTTTGAATATTTACCCCTAAATCTGATTTTTGTGGATTGAAAGGGTTGTGAATTGTTGACAATCTTGACTCATTTGTGCTGTAAATCAGACGAGAATGGGGAGGAAGATGATGAGTGAATCACGTTTTTCCTCCCTTTTCTTTTTCCTTTTTTATGTTTTTATTTTGACTTTTCTTTTTGGCTAGGAGACATGTGGGCTATGGAATTGTATTTGGACTTTGGATTGCTAATTAATAATGGATGGACAACTTGTACAAAGATACCCACAAACAAATTTAAGGAGTTTGATTAATTAGAAATAATGAAATGAATAATAAAACAAGTAAATGATTTAATTGGAACTTGTTAAATAAATCAAAACTAAATGAAATCATTATTTTAATAAACATAGTTATCAAATAAAATTGCATTATTATAAAATAATTTTAAGTGAAAATTATATTAAACCTTAATAAATAATAAATTAATCTTTGAAAATTCGGGGTATTACATATTACATTCAATGTAATTCAATTCAGTTCAGTTCAGCTACAATCAGTTTAGTTCAGCTCAGCTCAGCTCAGTTCAGCTGTTTTATGCCGAAAAGAACTTGCCCTAAAAGTGTTAGAGATGTATACACTTTTAAGTCTTTTTAAGTTAATTATAATTATTACAAGACTTCATCATATTTTATTTGAAACATTAAACAACAAAATCATAGTGTATTGATGGTTAAGCTCTTACGTTTCATTTCAAAGGTCACGTGTTCGATACCTTGCACATACACTTTTTGAGGAGTACACATAGACATAAAATATTTGCATTAGAAATGCAAGAAGAGTACCACGTGGTAATATGCTTTCTTTCGCATGCCTGTTAGTATATTTGTATAGATAGATTTGCATATAGTATTAAATTTAAACCATGGTAATGAATCCGATAAATGATGAGTTGTACGCGCGGATTATGAAAAAAAATCACCATATGTAGGGCTGTTCAAAGTGCGGTCTGGACCGCACCAAACCGCAACCCAAACCGTTTTTTCGCGGTTTGGGTTGGTTTGCGGTTTTAAAATTGCGGTTTGGGTTATGATTTCAAGCAAACCGCGGTTTGCGGTTTGGGTTGGGTTTTAATTTTTGTAAACCAAAATCGCACCGCAAACCGCAATGTTACATATTTTAAAAAAAGATAAAATTAAATACACTTATGAAGGTGACATACAAGTATAAAATTGAAAAAAGAAGTTTGAGGTAAAAAACTTTTACACTTTTGATAAATCATTATTATATATGTTTAATTATGAATTCAACTTCATATCTATTTGGACTCTTATTAACAATTTTTTTTATCTTGATTACAAAAGTAATGTCGCGGAGGAAAAAAATGGTTAAACCACAACCCAAACCGCACCAAACCGTTTTGCGCGGTTTGGGTTGGGTTGGTTTGGGAAAAATTGCGGTGCGGTTTGGGTTGGAATATTTTCAAACCGTATATTTGCGGTTTGGGTTGGGTTACATCCCAAACCGCACCAATCCAAACCGCGAACACCCCTAACCATATGTATGGTTAGAGTACTACATACTAAATGTAAAATCACCATTAATATAACTAATATATGGCGTATTGCTTTTTCATTTTATGAATATAGTCAACTGAAATTCTTTTTTTCTAGGTGACTAGGCTCACCAACCATTGCAAGAATCATTAAGGTTATACCCACCGCCAAGCATAGTTCGGACTATTGGTCGAAAAGGAGCAAAGCTGAGAGATAAGCAGCTACCTGGTGCTGTTCATGTTTTCGTCCCACCACCATTCCTTCACCGAGATGAACAAATGTGCGAGGGAACGGCTTGCTTGAGTTCAATCCTAGCAGGTTCTCAGAAGGGGTTTCAAAGGCATCAAACAAAGATTCAACTCCATATTCCCATTCGGATGGGGCTCGAGGGTTTGCATTGGCCAAAACCTAGCCATAAGCTAAGATGGCTTTATGTGTGTTGCTTCAGCACTATTCCTTTGAGCTTTCACCTTCTTATACTCATATTCCGTACTTTATAATGACCCTGCAACCCTTACGAGGAAACAAGTTATTATTCGTAGGCTTTAATTAAGATATAGATAACAAGCAAACTTAGCCTTGTTTTCATTATATTATTGAGCAACTTATTAATAAGTGTTGTATCTTGTTAGTGATACTTGATGTTGAGCAGGTTTGTGATTTGTTGCTCTTTTGTTAATAATTTTGCCTGATATGATGAACTTGTTGTATTTTTAGAAAGTGATCATTATCTATTTATGGAGTACATCTAGTGTTCATGTTACATCTTTCAATGTTATAGGCATGCAAGACTAGACTACATAAATATATTTTAGGATACTTATTCCAGATTGCTTAGGAATGTAGAAAAAAAAGTTGCTTAAAAAGAAGGCCACATAAAAATCATCAATTATCTTTGAGCGACTTAGTATTACTATAAAAATATAAAGGGCCTACCTTTTATGAACTGTATTTTCCCATCCCTCCTATTTCTAGTCGTTCCTCCATTTACCTCATTTCTCTGATCTTTCCTCCTTTCTCTCCATCTTCGTTTCCCTAGCTAAATTCTCGCCTTCATTAAAGATATCATCAACCTCCCTCTGATCTTATTAGTCGTTGGAGGTCAGACTAGTCGAATGTTATTTTCTTAAGAAAATAAGAAAAAAATAAAGGTGCCTATGGTGGGAGAATCTACAATAGAAGTCTTACCATAGGTGTAAGCGCGTATTCTAGGCGTTTGAGCTTATGCTAGAGTGCCTTTGGAAAGACGTCTGACCATATCTAAGGAATTTTTTTTAATGATGATCTAATCTGTTGGGAAGAAAAGAGCCAATTCTTAAGAGTTCTGGTGGGCTGGTCAACAAACCACATACTTACGTGGTTGAGTTGGGTGCGTGGAAGCAGAACGGTGGAAGAAAAGAGGGAAAAGGAAGATTAGAAGGAAAAGGGGGAAGAGAGAATGAATGGGATGGAAAGGGAACGGGTATGGTGGATGTATAGAAGTATAAAGTACAAGGCTATATTAAGAAAAACTAAGACGGCATTTAGTAAAACTCTTAATCTTTGAAATATGACTCATGAACCTTATGATGGAAATTTGATTCATAGATAGGAACAAAAATAAAGGGACAATCAAATAGAGATTGTATAGCATTTATAAACACAACTGCGTAGGTTAGACTTCCACAAAAGTTTATTTACTTTTAGATGAATCTATTTCATTTGTACACGAGTTAACATGGAGACAAGTTTTCCATGAACGATAATTGGCAACCTACAAACTACCATTGCACACCTCTCTTTATGAATTAACCCAAAAGATGAAGTTTGACCCACACAATTATAAACCCGAATCTAGAAAATATATGGAATTTTTATATGTCTTGCATAATGTAGCTAGGTTAGGCTAATAAGATATCATTCTCCAAAGGAGAAAGATAAATTTCATTAACTGAAAATTATACATTATCTACAATCGATATTGAATAAAAAAGAAAATCAATCTAGCTTGATCAAATAATATTCTTCTTCAATATGATAATGAGCCAAATCGGACAAAATAGCATAGCCCTTGTATGTTTGCTGAATAATGCACCCTTCCATGAAAGCATCTGTCATTCTGACATAATTATGAGAAGAAATTGTGTTATTGGACTGCGTAGATCGTGTACGAGAATCCAACACTGATTGCAAGTTTGTATAACCCGACCTAGGCGCTGCAAGCGATCAATTCATCTCAAAACATTAATGAGCTTTATCTTTGGAAAAAAGAACCATAAAAACTGAACTCTAAACTCCCATAAGGGGTGAGTAAAAATCAAACTTCAAACTCCCACAAGTAGATACAAAGGACCCATTATTTTGGTAAAAAGCTCTTCAAAAGAGGATTTGAAGATTATTATTAGCGAGAACTAGAATAAAAAGTACATATAAATAAATATTATAATTTACTACCATAAAAAAGGATGCTGGCAACCCCGAACTGACGGAAGAGAAACTAAATTTTCTGTAGGAAGAGAAGGGGCTACACTAGTAAGTAGAGACAAAATCTCTTACGCCACTTTTAGTACCATTTTGTGTGTCACTCATTATTATTGGTCAATATCATTAGATTCAAACAAGCTTCTTATTAAAAAAAATTATACTAGTTGTTGGGTTCGGAGGATGCCTCGATAATTTAATAAGATAAAGATAAGATAAGTTTCGGATTGATATTTGGACATAAGTACAAGCCATTCTAATGGTAAGATCATGCCATAACAAAGTAAGAACACGGTTCAAGACCTTTTATTCAAAAAAAATTTGATCATTTTTTAAGGGAAAGCCATGTTAGTGTATGAATGACACGTTGGAGACTTTGAAATTTCTTTTCCTAAAGAGTTGTTTCATCAACAAACGAAAATGATATGATAGATGCAGTTCTACTTGAAAAGTAAACCCTCTTTTATTTACAAAGTGTTTCTTTTGAATAGAAGTATATTAGTCTAACGATAGATATATTCAACACCCAATAATACATAATACTAATTGTAGACACAAAAGCGTGTCTCCACATTGAGTACACAATAATGCAGCATACCATCGTCCTAATTAGTCTGATCCAAAAGAAAAGCAATCGAACAAGCTAAGCCAAAAGCTAAGCGTTTCGAGAATATGATGTTTATTTATCAAATAAAAGCCTAATTTTAAAGGCTCAATTAATTAATCTTGATAATTAATTGTACTTTTAATATTTTAATTATTCCCGACAATTAATTTTTGAAGGATATTTCGAAAATCAGCTTCTTATTCCTAAAGATAGCTGATTTTGGATTTCAATGGACAAATTTCATCAAAGGGTAAAAAAGGATCTTAAAACTATAAAAAAAGGGGTCAGATCTAAGTTGTGTTTGACGCAACGTATTATGCGCGCACAATGTCGATGCTGTAAACAAAAACGAAAAAACGCAAAGCAAATGCTCTAGACGGCAAGATGTGCGCCTATCCCACGACTTATCTTATCTTATTCACGTCGTTTTCGGCGTCCTTTGCCTATAAATAGTCGTGATTTCTACGAATACTTTTTCTATATGCTTTTAATATCCTTTCACACACTTTCACACGCTTTAATATTTCAAATACACTTTACAATACTTATACATACACTTCATAACACACAATCAAACACTTTCATTGATTCAAATTCTATATTTGAAGCTTCATGATTGTTGTTCCTGCAGATCGTTACATAAGTCCCATACGACAAATGTTAATTTCTTAGGGTCAATTGCAATTTTAATTCCTTTTTTTTACTAACAATTTACTTGTCACAATGAATATCTCAAAGGAATTAACGCTATACCCGTAATCACTAAACCTTCTCTTTTTTTTCTATTTATGTTTCTATATTTCATTATAGAGTCTGACACAATAAACTGGTCGGACGACATCAGGTACTCTTAATTTTTTTTCAGTTAGTCTTCATTTTTTTTCAATTAGTCTTCATTTTTTTTCAGTTAGTCTTAATTTTTTTTCCGTTAGTCTTATTTTTTTTTCAGTTAGTCTTCATTTTTTTTTCAGTTAGTCTTCATTTTTTTTTCAGTTAGTCTTCATTTTTTTCAGTTAGTCTTCATTTTTTCAGTTAGTCTAAATGAAAGTAACTTAGGTCTAAATGAAAGTAACTTAGGTCTAAATGAAAGTAACATCAGGTACTCTTAATTTTTTTCAGTTGGTTTTAATTTTTTTTCAGTTGGATGTAACTTAGGTCTAAATGAAAGTAACTTAGGTCTAAATGAAAGTAACTTAGGTCTAAATGAAAGTAACTTACCTCTAAATGAAAGTAAGACTACCTCTAAATGAGAAATGAAAGTAACTTACCTCTAAATATTTCTGAAAAGAGGATTTCACATGAATCATCTAAAAAACCCCCTCAGTTTCTTCAAATTCAAAACTACTCTTCTCTTGCTTATTGCCAAAAAAACCAATACTTTGCGGCAAAATTTCATCAACTTCGATCAAATTTCTAGGACCTCCACCCTTTCTTCCTGCTGCACCTTTCTTTCCTTTACCACCTGATGTATCCATTGTTGTTTTTTCTCTCTCCTAAATGAAGTTTATATTTTCTGGAAAAATTATTGTATGTATGTATGTGTAAGAATTTGAGTGTGATGGAAGATGATGAAAATGGATGATGATGAATGGTTTGCTTTTATAGTGGGCTTACTTTTTTTTGGGGTTGTGCTCAGTTTTGGGTTTTCACCGTTGGATTGGATATTGGAGTTTCTAAATCTACGGTTTTGAATGTGTTTGTTTGCGGCAAAATTTCATCAACTTCGATCAAATTTCTACATATTTCCAGTTAATTTGCAACTGTGAAGCTTCTTCTTCGCACAAATTCAATCATTTGTAACAGGTCTGACAATTTCTAGGCTTCAAATTTTGAGTATTCTGAGCGAGAAATTTTAGTATTGGGTTGGGCTGTCCGACCATAACTTATGGTCAGACGGTCTGACCCAATACTTTCACTTCATTATATTCATATGCATGATTGTATGTTTCAATGCTTTCATCACCTCACATGCTTATTATTGTTAATCAAAGACCTAAATAAATGTTCCAGCGCTAAATTCAGACAAGTTAGACAATTGGATTAGATTCTCAGTAATTTGATTGCATAATAACATATCACGAAAAATTAGCTTTTGTGTGTTTAATGAACCAACATAGATTAACTTTTAAATTGCATTAACATATATATTACATGGTTGTTTAATTGCATAAAACTGAATGTGAAACGATACTAACTAGAAGCCAACAACAGGCGAATTTGATTACTGATATTATTCATACCCTCATCCCCGAACTAAATCTTTGTTTCATTGACCATTTATGGGGTCATGACGGACAAATCTATATTGGATAAATTCCTAAGTTTTTTTTATTGGTTTTCTAATATATATTCAATTAGGTTTATTAGTCTTCTCTTATAGACTTGTTGGTGACTTCAAAACGTTCTCCAAACAAAATCTTTACAACGAGTTAGTTAAATATGTATTATTCTGTGTAGACAATAAAATATGACTACACTAATTGTGTTTTTATAACACACTATTTTTTTTAAAAAAAACTCTTGCGAATCTATCAATCTACCCATATGGCCATATATGGCCATATCAGGTTAGTTTTATGAAGCCTGTAAACAATCATAATCAGACTCCAACTCCAGAGTCCAGATATAAGTACCAACTACCAACCCCAGCAAACAGAACATATTTATACGAACACCAAAACTGAAAATATTCACACTTGTTGGATTATCTCACATTCTCACACCCAATCTCTCTCTCTCTCTCTCTCTATATATCCATCTGTCTCTTTCTCGTTGCATCATATGATCGAAAACCTTCATCGTCTTTTTTCATCAATCCGCCATGTCTAGTGTTCGCTTCAAATTCAGAAGCTCCGCTACTTTCGACTCTGTTGATATTGGAGAACAATCCTCTATTTCAATTCGCGATCTCAAATCCAGAATCGTCTTGAAGAAGCACCTCAATCTTTCTCAAGATTTCGACCTCGTCTTCTCCGATTCTAATTCCGGCCAAGGTTTCAGAATTTTTTAATTGAAATTTGCGTATCTTTTATTCAATCATTGAATTTCGTTCTGCAATTGTTTAAGTTTTTTGATTTCACTAATAATTTTTGTTGTGTTGTGCGTTGATTTTAGAGTATAAGGATGAAAACATTCGAATTCCTCGCGGTTCGAGCGTGATTATCAAGCGAGTGCCGGCGGAGTCTCCGTCGCTCAGGTGGCTTAATTTTTTATGATTCTTTCTATAACTTTGTATAAAATTGTTTTCTGGTTTTTAATTCGATGAATAGCTGCTTGAATAAGTTTTGGCTATGTTACTGTAAATTGTTTTAGGCAAATGGAGGTTGACTTAGGTTTACTTGTTAATTATCTTCGAGGTCTCTGAAAGTTGAGCCAAAATTGATAATAACAGATTGACCTAAATGTACTTGACTCGGATATACCGGTATAACGGAGGTGTACTACATTGAGTTAGTGAATTAGCATGCTAGTAATTGGCATGATTGCATGAATAAGTTTAAGTTGAAAATCTTTTCTAATAATATGCTGAATACGGATAATACTCTTACGTAGTTTATGTGCAATATTGGCATCAAATAGCGTAGAGTAGTTAGTACTCCACGGCAGAGTTAGCATGGTAAGAATTAAAGAAGTAGACCTGTATCACTGTATGAATCTAACATGGAGTGTTAATTATTGTATGTAGAACAAATCATAGACTTTAGTAGTGTGCTAATATCTGAAACTTGTTTAGGAATAGTTCGAGTTCTCCATCAAATATCTTACGTTAAACTTGAGACTCCGTAGAAAGTCATGAATCATGATGCATCGACTTGAATGTCAATAACTTGCATGGATCTGGTGGGAGTATCAGAACATGTTTTAAGGCAATATTGAGTAGCCTTAACCATTTCAATGCTTGTAAACTTGCATGGCTCCTTCAATATTTGAAAGCTCATTCATAGTTCTCCAAAACTCCATGTGGAGTCCATCCAAGTTATGTTTCACATATTTTAGATGGATTCTGCATTTGACTTGGCACTTGAAGTGGAAACTCAATGTAGACTATCAAGTTCTTTATTAGTTTCTTAGATGGCTGGAAATTGGAATCTTAGTGCCTAGAGCGGTCCAGTCTGCTATTTGGGCTCTAATGTAATTCCTAATACAACTAAAATAATTTTGTTCACTAATAAATTCTATAGTACAGATAATTAGATTGCTTAGCTGAGGAATGTGATGAGGAGTGGGCTAGGGAAAGAATGAAGCCTCACTAGGTGCAATTAGATTGGGTCGTTTGTTATATAATTATATCTCTGTAAACCCTATTCGTCACACTTACAGGAAGTAACAACACTTCCTTACTTGGTTCCGAATTCTGAGACCAGCCATCTCACTTATATGGTAAACGATATATGCTTCTTGTCGAGTTTTCATGCTAGTTCGAACAGCATTTGATCGAGTGACGTTGCATGAATTAATACATATGCAAATTGTGTAATTTCTTGAATGATCTTCTGATATTAAGGATATATTTTCATGCAATGTTAAGTGCAATAGGAATTTGCTCCCTGTTCTCAAGAAGGGAGGATTAGGGTGTGACACAGAATGGGATTGCGGGAAATATTCTAGTGCTAAATGTTTGGCTTCTTTATGTAATCACGTCCTTGTTTGCTTTGTATCAGGCTAAATGCCTTGGTCCATTAAACCTACTGTGATGAGAAATTGAGGATTCTTTAGGAAGGTTTTTGCCATTTTCAAGATACTTTTAGAATATTTTGAGCAGGCTATCTCTGTTGTTGTTAGGTTCTTTGCAGGGAGCCAGGGACTAAGATTTTGTAGTGAGAATCTTTCAACAGAACACAAGTTCAGCAGCCTTTTTTTTTCCAGTGTTGCTGTAAGAACTGAGATGTCGGTGGTCTTTTCTTGACTATTATAGGTAATTCAATCTATATTAGGAAACCTTGAAGTAAAACTGCTATTTACATAGCAAGTTAGGTAGTTGCAACTTTATGGAAACCGTTAATAGATATCCATAAATCTCGTAGTACACCATTTCTCTTTCCTGCCACCTCTGTCATTCGCAGTTATCTCTCCACTTAGATGCCGCTAACACCCCTACCTCTGGCAAAAGAAATTTCCCCATCCCTATTCTCCTTCACCTGCCACCATAATTGTTAACTCTTTTTAAACGGATATTCAGTTAAGTCAAATTATTATCAATTTGAATAATATTCATTCAACAATTTGCGTGAAGGGTGGAATTTTTTCGGAAAGTGTCTCACATAATTTAAGCAATAAAATGCAGAACAAGGGAATTAGAGCTTAAAAAGGAGAGGGGAGGTTGTCGGAGAGGGTTTTGGGAGGCGTGTTTTCTTCTATATATGGGATTATCGGCATCCGGCAACGACTGCATTGCGGAATATAATGGCGGAAGACGATAGTGATAGGGTGGTACCTACGGAGGTCGGAGGTGGTAGGGAAGGGATATGGCGTATCGTGGTGTCATTTAGCTGCAATGGGTTGATTTTCAGTTTTACTTTACTATGATTCTATGAAATTGATCACATTTTGTCAATCTTATGCAGTATTATGAATTTTTCATTCTGAACTCATAACTTTCAGTATCTCACATGACAAATGTATTTGCAGGGGTTCTGATATATTAGCTGGATGCTTCGGGATGAGGGATGCCGAATGTGTTGATGTCATTGATCCTCCTGATGTGGTATGTTTTTGATGTTGGTCTTCTTTTATTTCATACTATTTCATATGAGATACTGGACGATTTGGCTTATCCTGTTATAAATCAATGCGATTCAAATTTTAAGATAGAGCAATAAAGCTGACAAACCTATTCTAGTTTCTCGATGTAGTTGGAACACTCTAATACATAGTTATAAGATTTGTGATTGATCTTAAGGTTGCTTGATTCAGATCCAAAAAGTGGAAGATGAACTATATAGGCTCAGAATCATTTTTTTTCTTCATCTTCTTCATTTCTTTCTTGGGTTTTGCTTTATTTGTTGGTGCATCAAGTGTGATTGATATGTGTACTGCGTACTATACTACTATCTACTTTCTATACCTCTATAATACTGAGAATTCGTGCCTTGGGTGCTCTTTGCATATTATTTTGGAAAACTATAGTGTAACTTTGTTTATGATTGTTTATTAAAACTAGGGAAATTTTATGGGATATAATTTTGCAATTTTCATAGGATACTGTGCATGGTGCATGCAAAAATGTACACCACCGTTAGTGTCTGTCAAATAATGTTGATGCAGCAGAAACTACCTAGTTTGTTGTTTGACACATTTCTCTGAAATTAATATTTTCTGCTGTTATTATTTGTTGCTCGGACTCGAGTATCCATGTCCGACACAGGTACGTGTCCAAGTGTCTGACTCGTCTATTTTTTTTGGAACTTTTTGAATTTTTTGGCCCAAAACGGAGTGTCCAAGTATCTCACCCATGTCCGAGTGTCGAGGATCCGACACGGGTACTTGAGGTGAAATGAAGAGTCCGAGCAACATTAGTGTTATTTATGTCAAATAATGTTGTGATATTACATTTTTGCATGAACTTCGCATATTTCAAAAGGTTAAGGGTATAAAATTCACAAAGTTAGATATGAAGGCATCATGTGGAATTTGTTAAAGTGTAGGGTTTCTCGTGTATTTTTACTTAAAATCTTTTATTAATTTATCAGAACTGAAGGGACAATCTTAAATTTGTCATCTGAACAATATTTTGAAAATAAAATTGAAAAGTAAAATGTAAATTCGCATTTTATGTATGATGAAGTAATGATGTTTCCATTATACTTATAAAGGTAAGATGAAATCTATTGTTAGATCCATGATTATGAACAGATGTCTCTATGTTGCAAAACATGACATTGCCCACAGTTCATTTATTCACTCACATACTTTGATATAATTAGTACTTCCTCCGTTTTTTTATTATTGCAACATTTTTCTTATTTGAAAGTTTCATATTAATTGCAACATTACTAAATTTGACTACGTTTTCTCTCTATCTCTCTCCTTATCACATGGGTCCTTTTTTTTTCACCTCTCTCTCATCTCCTTAGAAAATGTGCAACCCCTACATGTTGCAATTATTAAAGAATAGAAGAACCGAAGAAGCATAATTAGGCATTCCTTGTCTAATACAAGATTAATTTTATTAGGCAAAACAATAATTTTCCTTAAGATGACCACTTCACAATCCCTGTTAGCTTAGTTATACTTGACATGGAAAATGTAATTTCTATCGAATTCATAAACATCTGCTCGAAATACACGGGGTGTATTGTTAATTTCTATTGTACGTGAGCCATAATTTTTGGTATGTTGCAGGATGTTGGACTGAACAACGTTGATGATTTTGAAGTTGACTTGTGTCAACCTCTTAACACAAACTTATCAGACACTGAAAAACTGCTATTGGACCATGATGGGAAGAAAGATTATGTGGAACCAAGGTAAAATCCCCTAAGCACCAAGAACAAAGGAATGAAATGAGTAAAACCGTTGGTGGTTGAAATTTATGGTGTAATTATAACATATGTGCATGAAGATTGCATCTCTAATGTTATTTGAACATGATGATGTATGTTAGGGGAAATTTGGTTTTATTTGATAAAACCTTGACTAAATTTGAATGGTTGATACAGATGCTCAAAGGAACTATTAGTCAGATGCAAAAATCTAGATGCAGCTCACCCTGATCAATTAACTCTAAAAGGTAAGATGCCTACTATATTCTGTTTTACTCAAGGAAGAGGTTATCTGTGCTCCTTTTCAAAACATGTTCATCTTGTCAGGTTCTAGTGCAAATGAGGGAAGTACGCTAGAAATGCCCAGGCCCAAATTTAAGGAACAAATGGAGTCGGATAGGTAAATTGTTTTCATCAAGATTTTGTGGGCCATGATTATTATTTGAGTTTTTAACCTGCTATGTGAGAGAGCCATCTAATCTTTGGTATCTTAATTGCTTTATGATTTTGTGAAGAACATCTCCTGCAAAACAATTAGCCATGGAGAACAGTGACATGCCATCAGAGCTGAAATGTTCACTGTGCAGAACCTTTTTTAAAGAGGCTGTCATGATACCATGCTGTCAACACAGCTTCTGTGGAAAATGTAAGTTTTCTCAAATGATATGAAACGCAACCTCATTTTGTCATACCAGGTTTTTTCAGTTAGAAAATTGAATTTATTAGGAGCATTAGTATCGAGTTTTGAATATTAGTAAGGATTTCGGGGAGAACTTTGGTTTTTTTTTTTGGGTGGATGGGGGGGGGGGGAGCATGTGGATGACCTACTTGATTCCTGCCTAGAAAGAGACTTGTCATAAATAAGTTCCTCTTTAGTCAGACTAACTCAGAAATCTAGAGTCAGGAATCAGGAGGTTCCAGTCATAAAGTTTGTGGACTTTACAACTTTTTTAACTTCATTTACTTGACCAAATTGGAACCGCTCCTCCTTTTCTCAGTCTCAGATCCCAAATTTTCAATTAATTGTTTCTTGCTCCAACTTTAGTGTCCCCTCTTTCAAAGGTAAAGGATAGCTTTAATTTGTGTACCATATATGGTCAGAGGGCTCATCTCTAACTTTGCAATGTTATATGATTTGAATTTTGTCATCAATTCTTTTCAGAGTAGTTTACTTCTCTTCTTTGGGGTGAAACTCGACAGTTTCAGAATAGGCAGACTGGCACATATTGTATCTGTGGAGTCAGAACGGGATTGCAAGTTACCATACAATATTAAACAAATTGTATAGGGTAGTTGTCTAAATTCTCCACCTTTTTGGGCGAATCACCTGTAACAAATGTCAGGTTACTCTTCATATGAACGTGATACGAGAAAGTGACAACTACAAAATCATCGCTTCAGGCCAAAAGAGATCGTGTGTTAGAGAGAGAGGAAGAAGAAGAAGGGAAAGTAGGCAACCACATTCAATTTAATGTCTGCAAGGGAAAAAAGATACTTACCTGATTTGATACTAATGTTAAATTTGTAAATCTAGTTGTTTGAAGATAGCTGATGTTTGGACCTTGGCAGATCCAAGCCTCAAATGTCTTCTCTAATTTTTGCGCTCTTCATCACTGAAGTTGTCTCACTCTCTATGTCCCTCCTACTTCCTCAACTTCTACATTTTGTGCCTACCCCTTCTACTTGTTGGATGATTGAAGCTTGTGGTGTAAAAATGGGGGTGAGAGAAAAAATTGCATGAGAGCTGCCGAGGGTTTTTGGGGCTTGAGAGAGAGAGAAAGAAAGAGGGAGCAGAAAACGCCTGGCTTCTGACTATTGAACAAACACGTCTTGTGGTCTTTGCTGTCTTCTTAAAATAATAGTATGCCCTAGCCCGTGGGATCGGTGGATTTATTCGATTATTTTCTCACTTAGTCTTTTTTTAATTAATTCCCCCCCTCTCCTTACCTAATATGAAACTTAGTTCTGTTATGCATCTCGTTCGATCTCTGCCATTTGATTTACATGATCAACTGGTGCAGTAAGGTTCGCACCATAGGCAGTTCTCACAGGAACCTAACCCATATATATATACATATAGTGTTACCTTTTCTGCTTAAACAACGCTGGTGGAAATTGTCTTTTAGATTTAAAAGCAAATATATGCATGTCCAATACATTTATATCTCCTGCTTCATCTTGTTACTTAGCTGCTTTGAAATTCTATTACCAGGTATTCGTTTAGCGCTGTCTGAGAATGCAAAATGTCCTATGTGCTCATCCGCCAAATGCAAAGCAGAGGACTTGCTTCCAAATGTTTCACTTAGGCAAGCAATTGAACGTTTTCTTGAATCCCAACTCTTACTTAATGGCTCAGAAAATGATCTTCATAGATATGCACCAGGTATTATATATTTATATATGTATACAATTATACATGCTATAACAAAATTGTTGCTCATTAGATTAGGTGGCTTAATATATAACCAATACTGTGCAGATGGTGAATCTGGAATCCAAGTAAAGGACATTTCCTATGCTACATCGGTTCCACAGAGACATTTGCAATTGAGCCATTCTGCAACCTGGAACAGATCAAACCAAATAAAGCAAAGCAAGTTACATGATCATGCTCATTTTGCTGATAAGTGTAATCCTGGTACATTCGAAAATTTCAGCGACTTCCAAGGGGAAAATGATCCACAAAGTATGGCTGGAACAAATGAAGGAGGTAAGGGTATTGTTCCAGTTCCTTTCTCTATGATGTTTAAGATGTAATATCCAGACTATATGTAACATAATTCATCTTTTTAGTTAAAAGACATATGATGCTGCCCTATCAATGGATTGTTGCAATTTTCTTGATGTTGTTCCTGTTAATATTTTGATTAATATTGTAACATTGTTCTACGTAAAATATGTTGTTGACAGCAAATTCTTGCTACAAGAATGGGGAGGGATCTCGTATTATTACCAGAGGTATGCGACATCTTTTAAATTTAGTTATGAATATCTTTGTCATCCAAGCTTCATATCTTGATATTGTAATGATGTCATGCTTTCAGGTGGAGAGAGGAACTTCACAGCGCCAGGCCGACCAAGCAAGGTAAGTACTGGGTTTGCTGAATTCTAATGTTACTATTTTTGTGCATAACAGCAGCCGCTATAGGCCTTTCCAAGTGTGTCTTCCTGCATTCATTTATTCAAAGATTCTAATTTAAGTACACTTAAGGTTAGATCATGACATCCAAGTTTCTAACATTAATTAAAACTCCTTGTATTAGTGGGAGCTCACACACATTAGAATTCTATTATAAAATGCAACGGGAGCTCACACCCGTTAGAATGCTATTATAAAATGCAACTGTTAGAGCATCTTTCTCTTACAACTCATAAATGATATTTAAAGTTACGTAAGATAAGGTAAGATATAGCATAATTCAGAAATTTTAGTAAAATATCAAGTGCCAAAATTCTTGTACAACTGTTATACTGCATGACTCATTTTTCGAAGTAAAAGATAAATTAGTAAGATTCTTTAGCATGTGACTGATGTGAGATTTGAGACATTGCTTCTGAAGATCATATGGCTAGTTTGCGTGCACGAGGATCACTTTGCTTGTCTTTTCATTTGGCATTTAAGTTCTTGTAGGGATTATGAATATTCCACATAACCAATTTATGAAAATGGAATCTTTAGGATAAATCAATGAAATTTAAGAAGGCTTAACTGAATCTTTAATGTATGAGAGATATTGGACCTCGAGAGAGATTAGGAATTCTCATTATTTTCTAGACTAGTGGGACCTAGCTCGATTTCATGGGATCACTCATTCACGATGTGTTTTTTTCTTGCTGAGAACGTTTTATGGAACTCTTTGACTTACAAATTGTCGAATGCAGAGTGTCCTACTTAGGTTTTACTAGGTATTGATATGATACCTATTAACAATGAATCTCTAGATGTAAGTTAATTTTATTTTATCAGTGTCACATTCAAGATTGGAGGAATGAGCCACATATGAAGTTATATTTGTCCTAAGTGCTTTGTGGGGAGTCCTTGTGACCTAGAGGACTAAAGCTTATTCTGCGGATTTTATATAAAAAAAAGATGAATTGCAAATGTTTACCTTAGGTCTTTTACTAAGAAGGGGGAAGTCCAACTGCATTTGGCTCTCTGGAGGGCTCTGTTGAGTCCATGAAGAGGATGTTCTCTTTCCACAAATCATCTTGAAAATTTCTACGAACATGCGGGAATAAGTCGGTGAATAATTATCTATTTCTTCAAGCAGTATCAATTTATTTGTAGACATAAGATGGGAGATCTCAAGTTCTTCCTTTCTTTTTTTCTAATTGCATAAGAGGTCCAATAGACCCTTCAATCCTGGCTTAGGACTTGAATCTAGAGAGATAGTACATGCAGAGGGTGAAAAATGTACTGTTTGATACCTCCAGAAGGAAAAAAAAATGAACCAATGATGCAGCATTAATCAGGATAAGAAAGATATAGCAGTCTTTATCAATCAATAAAGGGCACAAATGAAATTTAGTGACGATTGATGCCTCTTTATACTTCCTTCTACTACGTTTTCTAATGATGGTTGGTGTCCGACAATCTGCATTTATTGCATGTCGCTTCCTCTCCGCTACATCGTTCTCTCTTTATCGATCTATTCTCCTGGACAGTTTTTTGTAGCTATCCTTGGTTCCGAACTTTGATACTTATGTAATAACATAATGGAATAGTGTGTGATTGACATACTGCTGTATTGCAATTTTTAGGGTCCTAGGACATGTTACATGTGCGGTTCTCCAGATCATTTGTTTAGAGACTGCCCAGGTACTGCAGATTCTAGCACGAGCTTCAACTGGAATGGTAGGTTGTTTTGTCTATTTTGTTAGTCATTGTTGTTACTGGTTTGTTTCAACTGTAGATAAACTTGCTCATTTGAGGCCTTTTTCTGGTTGCTAATTCGAATATCTGGTTCAGGTGTTCCGTCTTTTCCTGGGGCTGTTTCAGGTTATTCACCAGCGTATTGGCCTGGGAGTCCACATTCCAGGCCCTTTGTAAACATGTATGGAGGCCCTGGGATGATGTTTTATAATACCAACGCAGCTCCTATTTCACCGTTTGCATTTCCTCCCTGTGCTCCATCAATGTATGGTGGCTATCCTCTTGTTAGGTAATAGCTTATCTTTTGCCTGGCTTTCTAATTTCAAAAGGTTTCTTGTGTCGTAAGAAGAATTTACATGGTTATGTATCCTAGCTGTTACTATTGTGTGTTTTTTCTGTTTTGGGATAAAGTGATAGTTCAAATCTTTATTACCTCTTGGCCCCTGCATAAAAGCCATGGTAGACTTTGTGTACATGTTAAGAAGTTAGATATGTAACTAATCAGGAGAATTTAACCAGTAATGTACTTGTATAATAGCCATAAGGAAGATGGTGATAAATCAACTCTTTTAACATTCTCGATCGAATGTAGAAAGGGGCTGTGCTGAATTGGAAGGAAACTATAAAGAAGATCCTTAAGTTTTCGTATGATATTTAAAAACATTGAATATATTAAATATGTTCTCATTGAATGACAGTCTGCAACTTTAAATGTTATAAATCTATTGGATTGCATCCTTTTTTTATATTGAATTTTTTATTCTATTGTTCTTTCTGCCCTACTGAAGACGTTTGTAGGATCTATATAAATTGTCCTATATTTGTGTATGTTAGCTTTTGAAAAGTACCTAATGTCTCCCTTGGTTGAGAAGTCTCTTACCCTGAATGTTGTATAATTTTTTCCCCAAATATTGACAACTTTATTTGAAGAAATTATTTACAGAAGTTCGAGAATTACCTCCACAGAACTTTAGGCATTCTATTGTCCTTGAATACTGAATCACTTTTGATATGCACTTGCTCTTCACATACTCCTCTACTTTGTGACATGCCAGAAAGCTCGAGGAATCTTATCTTTATTTGTTGCTTCCCTAACATTATCATGATTGACAACCAAACCCCCCCCCCCCCAACCCAAAAATAAAACGACGCCTGTGTTGTCTAATGATTGATTGCTGGCATTTGGATGATGCTGCAGTGGATATATGAATGCGGGAGGTATGGCACCACCACCTGGAAATTTTTCTCAGCAACCAAGGCATGAAGAACTTCTGAACCTTCAGGGTTGTGCAAGACAACAGAGAAATTGTGATGTAGATTTGGGAAGGTAATACTTTTGATTATCTGTGTTATAGTTCATAGCTGTGTATATTAAGTAATTTATGACTTATTGAAATGTGTATTCTTATGGTGACTTAAGGGAGAAGGTTTCGAATGCACAAACATTATAGAAAATGGTTGGGTTGGGTATGTTCCTGCTTTGTGCTGTAATGAGTTCGCAGAATGTTGCTTTCCTATTGTTCATCCTTTTCATTGTGGTCTGTCCCCCACATCAGCAAAAAAAATGTAGGCTGGTTGAGATTTTTTTTTCAGATTCTTTGTGTTGTCTTATGATTAACTGCTGATCACTTATAGCTTCTTTCCTTTCGCTCTGGTGCTCTCTCTCCCCCCCTTACGGCAAAGTCTATTGAGCGATTTATATTGAATATCGATATATGCTTTCATTCTTAGCTGTCAATTCATGGATTTCGCAAAAAGGGGTTTCATTCTTAGCTCTTCTCCTTAAATCTTTCTAATTTTCTTTATTGCATTGAAGGCATATTTTAGTGTCATTACTTCCATAGCTCTATTATCTCATAGAAATTTTGATTTTGCAGAGAACGGATTATTGATAGAGAACACAATGCCAATACCCACCATGATTCTATGGAAAGAGGTCTGTATCATGCTGATGACAGTTTTGTCAGGAGGTCGGAAGGGAAGCATAGAAGTCGTGACAATTCAGATGGCGGTACATACTCAAATTGTAATAGGCAGGCAAAAGTTGCTCAGAAGCCGGAGTGTGGAAGAGATATAAGGATATCTCAGTCAGATAGAATATCCTTAGAAAAGGATGTGCTTGATAGCAGGATTCGGCCTAGGGACGATGGGCATGAGAAGCTCCATAGAACCTTGAGAAGAGATGATGACATAGGATCACGGCATGGCCGTGATTCCGCTCAGAAATATTATCAATCGAACAAAGAAATCAGTAAAAGGAAAAGAATGGAACATAACGAGAGAAAATCTGATGGACATTCTCACAGCCGCTCCAGGTCCAGCTTGGAACGTAGTTATTCTGGTGATGGTGCAAGGCAAAGGCGAGAAGAGTCCAGTCATAGATCGCGACACTCAAACAAAATTGCAAAATCCAATGGTAAGGAGATGCATCATGACCATGGGAAGATTAAATCTTCATATGACTATGGGGAGGATTGTCACAGTTCTAAACGAAAGAGATTTCATTAGGACTGGCAACATGTCTTTTGAGGTAATAGTGTATACAAAAGGATCACATATTTTAACCTTTATCATCTTTTGATTAGGTAAATGTATCAACATGGTTTACACTTTTGGCTATCTTTCATGTTTTACCTAAGCATTAATTAATCGTGGACCACAGATTCGAACATGCATCTTGTTCAGTTCTAATTGCGGTTCTTTGTTGGCTTTGTTGTAACAGATCTAGTAGAGTGCTGGCTTTGGACTACTCATCATGATTAACCTTTATTTATTCTTCTAACCCACTCCATTATCTTAGCTTGAAGTTGGATGCTAGCAATTCAGTTATTCAAGTGGAGCACTGCATGCACAGTTTATATATGGATGCATTTTAGTGGATTTTCATCTTTTTCCACGTGATTCTACAAGCTGGTCAAGGTTTGTTGCTAATACAATGTTGTGATCGGCCTTCAGCTTCTGTTCCAAGGGCATTCTTGTCCTGCTGAGTATTTTTCGTTCAGGTATGTATTTGACACTTGGTTCATTCAGCTCCTCGTTTGTGATCTACCCAGCTAGCTCAAGGTCTGTTGGTAAGGGACAAACTCTGCGTAGTTATTTTGGAAGAAAAGAGTGTTGTCTAAAATTTGCTTGGACTGGTTGATTATGGGGAGGTGGTTGTCAGAATTGTGTCTTTGTAACAAGAAGAGTTACAGAAAGGATATACTTCCCTTTGGGGGGGTAGGGGGAAAGAAGAGCAGCAGCAGAAAGGTAATTAGAACTTAGAAGTGAAAGGTAGGAGGTCGGATTGTAGCACAGTCTGTAACTTGTAAGTGATGCCCTTGGTCCCATAGAGCTAGTGGCATTGTTCTTCAGGGATTATTCTTTTCTTGGTATTGTTTATACTTTCGTGAGAAGGCTGTGGTAGCTTACAAGTCTTTGAGACAGCTAAAAGAGTAAGTAGTTTAACTTGGTTGATACGAGATTATTTATAAGACCTATACATAATATAGACTAAAGAAGCTTCAGTCCACAGAAATAGTGAAGAAGACTGAAGGAGGGTGAATGGGGAGTGAGTTAGTGAATACTTGTTGCAAGGTACACTGCTAGTACACTGCTAGAAAGCTGGAGATTCTTGCATTTTCCCCCAGACAACCTATATGTTTAAACTTTTCTTGTTCCATGAAAACCATAATCACACTCCATCCGCCTCACTATTGATGGTGCTGTTGATGCTTTTAAATATTCATGAGGTCGTTATCCCTTCCATCAAATCTCTGCTTTTAAGCTTGATCGATTTTGGTTCTTTTTTTCCTTATATGTAAGCCTGCTCAGTACTTTCATTACCATCCCTTGTGTTAGCTTTTTCTATAGATACCATCCGTAATGCACTATCTGATTTGTTCATTTTGCCCTCCTGTTAGCTTCGTGCCCCTTGACTGTTCTTGAAACATCATGTAAGGCATGGCTTATTTTCATGCTCCTTGATTTTCCTGGAAACGTCTTCATGTAAGACACAATCTGATTAAGGGTGTTCTCTTCATCTTTTAAAAAAAATATTTTAGGGCTCAAGAGTTCCAATTAGCCGCAATAAATTTTGTTCAGTAAAATTCAAGTAAAGAGACCGCATCTTGAGAAGAAACATTAAGTAGAGAGAAAATGAAGCTATTGTAAAGATGGAAAAAAAAAACCCTCGGGCTAGGCCGAAGCATGAGCCTGCTCTTTATAGTTTGTGCTTTTTATTGTGTTTTCCGATTTTTACCAAGTCTTACGAACTACCAAATACACAAAGCTCACAGGCCTGTGCATAACAAAAGAAGTAGGCCTGAGCTCCGCATGGAAAATGGGCTGTGCTTCTAGCAACCTTGGCCCGGCCTGGCCTGGCCTGCTATCATCTAAAGAGTGCACAATTGGTCTGTGTTCCAGCTCTAAACTTGCCAAATGCTTAGCTCGCTTCTTTTTTCAAAGTTTCCAGTGTCTTTGAAGTTTGAATTCACTAGGGCCTAGGGGTTGAAGTGCAGAATTCTAACCGATAATGAAGGTTTCACTTTTTAAGTGGAACCTAATGATCCATTGGTTTATGTCTACTAAGTGGGTAATCTACCTACTTCCTCCGTTCCATAATACTCGCTACACTTCTCGATTCACGGACTCCAAGACAATTTTTGGAGAAGAGAAAGGTAGAGAGTAAAACGAAAAGGGATCCATGTGAGAGGAGAGAGATAGAGAGAGTTTATTGCCCAAAAAGGAAGTGTAGCAAGTAATGTGAAACTTCCCACAATGAAAAGAGTAGCAAGTATTATGCAACGGAGGAAGTACTAGAGATAGATATTAAAAGTTAATAAAGTTGATTTCTATAGTTCTTTTTTTTGTTTTTAATTGTTTATTTGTTGTGAATAGTTTACCTAGTAGTGATTAAATGTATCAATCGCTCTTCGTATGCTATCCATGACTCGAGGTATCAAATTCATTAATGATATACAGAGTTGTGAGGGGAAAAAAATTTCAAAAATAATTTCCCCATGTGAGATGGATGAAGGGTGGAATTCCCATCTACTAGGACCTTCTTGGGCTTCAACCTAAGACGAGGCATGGTTGAGGGGGTGTTAACGAGTTGAAACGATACGGAGCCTGGTAGGCTCGGTTCGGCTCAAAAATGGGAAGAGCCCAACTCGACTCACGCTTGAGAAATTTGAATACGAGCTCGGTTTGGCTCGAGGCTCTTGAGATCGAGACCGTCGAATACGAGCTCGGCTTGAGTCGAGCTCTAGCCACTCCATATACCTTGTGTCCATATACCTTGTGTTAGGTATAAGGAGTAGTGTTTTATAGAGAACACATCTTTATGTTCCATTTTCCCACCAATGTGGGGCTTTATGAGTTAGCCTTTTAGATTATACTCCCTCCGTTTTTATTTTTTGATATAACGTATTGACTATGGGCACTATTCTTCGGATATACTTGACCATTTATTGTTATTTATACATAAGACAAAATATAGTCATGTGGGATCTTGTTTGATTTGTAACGCTACACACTTTTCAATTTTTTTTTTTTTTTTTACTTTTATACAAATAAGGATATAACCGACTAAAGTTGTGCCTCGAAAATGTGAAAAAGTCAATATTACATCTAAAAAATGGAGGGAGTATAAACAAAGGTTAACATTTTGCTCTACACTTAAAGGACATCGTGTTAATCTTGTGTTTCACAACCTTTGTAGGACAAGAACAAACCATATAAATAGGGTAGTAACATTTATGGAGAAAAAAAGCTATTGTTTACATTATGAACTGATGTGGTAATGTGGCATACTTAATGTTTTACATAACTATTTAAAGAATTTTGAGCCTGTTTACAAGCTGTCGGGTCGAGCTAAGGATAGCTCAGACTTTGCTCATTAGCATACCGCTCTCAACTCGAGTTCGACTTGATTTCACTCGAGCGAGCTTTGATCGAGCCGAGCTCGAATAGTTCACGAGCAGGCTTGGCTCATTAATGTCACTAGTTGTGTTATCTTGTTTTCTTTTTGAAAAAAATAAAAGTACAAGGTGGCTTTTTTTAAATTTGGAAACCAACTTTGATGTCTCAAAAATCAAGTACTCTTCCAAAAGTAACCTATTTGCAATCTTTTTTACTTTGTTAATGGAAAATAATAAGAAAGAGCAGTGTCATATGACAAATCGGATGAACTCTAAATACTTTAAAGTTCACCAAATTTCCTTCATAATTATGATGGTTTTTTTAGTCATTAATCTTTTTTTAATTTATTTATCTTAATCCAACATTGTTGATGATTCTTTTCCTTTTCAAAAATTATTAAAAGAGACAAGTCTAATTTTAATATAAAATTAGACCTAGTTACTAAATGGATTAAATTAGTTACCAAAAGAAATTAACCTAGTCGTTGTTGGGCTAATTCTCTTTTTTATATTGTGTTTACCGTTGCCTAATCTTAATTTAAAAGTAGGGGGTCAGTTACAAAAACAAACACTTTCCTTTTTCTCTGTCTTCCTATGCAATGCTCATTCCTTTTTTTTTTTTGGCTATATGGGGTATTCTAATAGTGGTCTTTTAGGGTTAATGGATTAAAGTAGAGGTTAATTAGAATTTAGTAACATTAGTCGTTAATGTGCATATGGTGAGTATTAAGGAAATCGTAAGGTATTTGATGAAAAAAATAATACTTGGAGGTTGTGCCTATTTGGTTAAAAGTTTGTTAATGAAATAATAATTTCATCACAAATTATTAAAAAAAAAATATTGTCGCAATCAAGGGTAGTTTGGAATTTCTTTTTTGCATTTCATAGTTGTTTTATACTTCACTTTTTAATTAACTAACTTTCCTTATTTGGAAACGTCATTATAGGTGATTGGTTTTTTTTGAATGGCAAAAAAGTGGTCCTAATTTCAATTATTTAATTGTTATACCTATTTTTTTAAAAAAAAGAAATCATATTTGATTAGCTAAATAAGGGGTTCCAACTTTCTCTCTACCCCCTTGGTTTTCCCCACTTTATATCTCAATCACTTACAAAGAACCTTTGGTTTTACTCAATGTCCAAAAAAAAAACTTAAAAAAAAACGTGAAGTATTAGTCGCCATTTCTAAATGCATGTAACATTGGAAATTTTAAAATATCCAAATACTAATGTCGATTGTATTCTGAAGTTAATATATAAATTGAAATTATTGTTCGATTACTCTTAAATTATATTTGATTTTTTACCATATTCCTCCGACAAATTGCAAAATTCACCATATTCCTCCGACAAATTGCAAAATTCACCATATATACTTTCGATGTTTCAGGCCCATGAGTTTTTCAAAATGTTCACCAAATATCCTTCTAACGGATGTTAAGTTGTTTGCTTTATTTATAATTTTGCCATTATTAACTCTTAACCCTAACTCCTAAATCCTAAAACCCTAATCTTAATCCTAATCCCTAACTCACCACCACTTCCCCCGCGAACCCCCAACCTAGCCCTACCCCCTCCCCCTCTCCTCCACCCTCGCAGTCCCCTTACCCCCCCTCCTCGCAGCTCCCCTTCTCCCCCTCTCCCGCAGCCTCGCAACCACTCCCTCATAGCCCCCTTTTCCCCTTTCCTCGTAACCCTTCCCCTGCATACCCCTTTTTGGCCTTACCCCGCAGCCCCCTTCCCCCATTGTTAGTTGTTACCAGATTTGCTGGTATGTATCAAGATACAGTGGATCGAATGAAGAGAAAATTCCAATTACATTAACAAAAAGTTATTTTTGAGGCTTTGATTTTTTTAAAAAGGGGGGGTTGTGGGGCTACGAGAGAGAGGGCAACGGGGGAAGGGCAGTGGGGAACGACTTGGGGGTCTGCGAGGGTGGAGGGTACAGGTTGGGTGGTAGGTTAGAGTTAGGTTAGGGTTTTAGGATTTAGGAGTTTAGGGCTTATGGTTAAGGGTTAATAATGACAAATAAAGCGAACAACAACTTAACGTACGTTAGAAAAACAGCATTTGGTGAACGTTTTTGGAAACTCATGGCTATGTGGTGAATATTTGAAATATTGAAGGTATATGATTAATTTTATAGCTCATTGGGGTATTTGGGGAAAAATTGAATTATGTTTTTAAAATGTTAATTTTTTTCTTAGTTTGATTAATCAATAATTAAAGATATTAATAGTCAAAGTAATATATTAACATAAGTGAATTCATCATGTTGTATGTATTTAGAAACAGGGGAAATATATATTGAATGAGTTAATGTTAATTTTAAAAATGAGCAAAGTTTAAGGGTATCTTTTATAGTTATGGAAAAGTATTGCCTATGTTTCTTACTAGTTACATTGTTTTGATGTTTAAACATACTTGTCGATATACAAAGTTGAACATTTATATACTCTACTTTTTTTTAAAAAAAAAAAATTGAGAGAGAAAATAATAATTTGAAAGTATACATTTGTATGTAAATAAATAATTCCTCCGTTTTTTTAAGGTCTACTTGGTTACTGTGAGTACAAAGTTTAAGGCAAATTGAAGAGAGTGCAAAAGTAGTTCATTTGGTTTTTTTACATTTTTAATGAGAGAGATTATGGGTTAAAATATTTTACAATTATTTCACCATATACCTCTAGTAAAGAAATTTCGCACCATATACTCTTGCAAGTTTTCAAAAGTTTTCAAATTCACCATATAAACTCCCAACGTTTTAAAATACATCAACTTACCCTTAATGACTAATAGGCGTTAACTTTGTTAGTCATTAATTCATAATCTCTCCTTTAACCCTAATTAAATCAACTAAACCTAATCCTCTCTAACCCTAATCATAATCACCCCTGCTCCCCACCCTCACCTCTTCCCTCAACTAACCCCACCCCCCACCCACCCCCCCTCACAATCCCACCCATGAATCCCCTTCCACCACAACCCCAGTCATGAAGCCCCCTCCAACGCAACCCCCCTTGTCCCCACCCCAAGCCCCCTTGTTCCCACCTCCACCCTCGGCCCCCCACAGTCATACACGAAGCCCCCTCCACCGCAGCCCCACCCATAAACCCCTCCACTATAGCCCCACCCCCGAAGCCCCCCCTTCGTCCCCACCACTGAAGCCCCCTCGTGCCCACCCCTTCAACCCCCCCCCCCCCCACCCCGGAAGCCCCCATCCCTCAAAGCTCCCCCTCCCCCGTATCCGTGCAGCCCCCTTTTCCTCCAAAGCATCCTTTTCCTGCGCAAAAAATTTGAAAATCACATCCAAAAATTTCAAAAATCTAGGTTTAGATTTGGAGAACGAAAATATGAGCTCGTAAATCTGGGAGAAAAAGCAAGAGATGTAGGGGAGGAAATGGGGGTTGCGAAGGAGGGGGGCTTTGGGGGTGGTGGGGAGGGGGATGCGGGGGTGGTGGGGAAGTGAGGGGAAGGGTGATGCTTGGGTAGTTATGGTTAGAGGGGATTAGGTTTAGATTAGTGAATTAGGGATAGATGGGGATTACTAACGGGGTTTACGTCCGTTAGTCATTAAGAGCAAGTGTATTAATATCTTAGAACGGTTTTTTCACCAAATACCCTCGAGTTTTCACGAAATTCACCGGGTATCCTCGCACTTTTGAAAATACGTCTGGTACCCTTCAGTTTCAATATAATACACTCAAATACCCTTACGACTAACGACGTTAACTGTCGTTAGTCATTAACCCTAATTATCTGATTCTTAATTAACCTTAATCCTAAACACTAACCATAACAACTAACCTTAATCCCCAAACCTAAACCTAAACCTAAACCTTAACCCTAACCCTCCCCCACCCTGCCACCACCCTTACCCCAGCAGCTCCTCCTCCCCTACCCCTATCACTAACATTAGGGTTGTGGTGGTTGGGTAGTTAGGGTTAGGGTTTAGGATGGAGGTGAGGTGTTAGAGGGTTAGGTGTTAGGATTACGTTTAGAGAGTTTAATTTAGATTAGGATGGTTAATTAACCCTAATGACTAACGAAAACTCGACGTCGTGAGTCATTAAGGGCATTTGGTGTATTTTATTGAAATAGTAAGGGTACCTGGTGCATTTTTTTAAAACCAGGGGTGCCTAATGAGTTTCGAAAAACCACAAGGGTACTTGGTGAAAAAACTATAGATTTATCTATTAAGAAACAAAAGGAAGTATGACATATTTAAGCATGAATGTTATGTCAAAATTCAAAGTTATTCTTTTTAGGCGACGAAATTTTGAAGTTTAAACGCACCTAAGTAGGTCACACTGAAAACCAGTGGGTCAACACTGAAAAATAGGATAAGGTTGTCTCTCGCAAAATAATGAAGTATATAATTGGCGGCAAATCATAAAAGTTTGTTTCTCATTTAAAAGTGGTATATAAATTATTTGTCTTGACAAATTACCCTAGAAGATATAAAAAGAATGTCATAATTATAATTTTATTATGAATTTAGCAATGTATTATTTAGTGTTTTTCTCATAACTTTAATTTGTTTAAACTTATATTGACAATAGAGGTCTGAACTTTGGGTGATAATTTTTAAAAGGTCTGAACTATTGATTAACCTGTGTAGGTCCCAACTTTAGGGGGTCTTAACTTTTAGCGGGCCTCGACGACTTAAAACTGAAGATTTTTTTTTTAAAATCTCACCTAGTTTCTACATCCCTCCCTCAATTAACCCTTCTCATGTGACCCAAGTTTTACAAGTGATGACCTATTAAGCCAGTTTTAAGTCACTAAGGTCCGCTAAAAGTTAAGACCCACTAAAGTTGGGACCTACACAGGTTAATCAATAGTTCAGACCTTTTAAAAATTATCACCCAAAGTTCAGACCTCTATTGTCAATTTTTCCTATTTTAAAAATAAACTTAAATAAGAATAAACTCTAATATGTAAATTTTTTTTTAAGGACAACACGTGGGTTGTGAAGGGTGGTTATATAGGGCTTTTATTTTGTACCTTGTTTTCAAAGTCGTTAATTTATACTTATGTTTTTTTAGTTGTTTCATATAGAATTTGACATTGTTCATTTAATGTAGTTTGACAGTATTTTGAGAGTGGGAATAATTCGGTGGTTAGATTTTCTCTCTCGATTTTAAGAGGTTTTGGGATTGACTCTCACCCTTAGCTTGGCAAGTTGGGAATTCTTTTACTCCTTCCAACTTGTCAATGTTTCTCCTTATCAGAAATTTTTTTGACCGTCTTTGGTTATTTTTTTCGTAAGGAAAAATATAGTCAAGTGAAATCCTGTTAAATTCATATCAATATATACTATTCAAATATCCAATTTTATCATTTTTACTTATGTACAATTACAAATATTAAAGGTATAAATTGTGCGTTGGCAAACGTGTAAAGCATAAATGTCAACAAAAAAAAGTGGAGAAAGTATATGTTATGTAGTAGGTATTAATCAGCTTAGTTGGTTACAGTTTTGACGAGAGGTGGTATTCAAAATTTGGGACCAAATCTCGTCATTTACTATGGTTGCTATCTCTAAAACCAAAAAAAAAAAAGGAATAAGTTGGGTATTATTCTTAGAAAACAGATGCAAACAAAAAGTAGGTAGACCAATGGAAACCAGATGGACTAGATTAAGAAGGTAAAAATTAATAGTAAGTATTATTTACAAAACTTAGGCTATGTTCAGTTCACCTTGTTTTTCTTATTTCAGATCTAATCAGAGCAGAAAAAATAAGTTCATATCAGATCGGATCAGATCAGTTCAGATCATGCTTATATTTATAAATCATTATTACTATTAAATATCTTTCATTACATATTAGTAAAAATTATAATAATTGAATATTAATAAAGTACTCATTGAGACGAATTAAACAAGACCCCACATGATTATTTTTTCTTATATATTGAGAAAAATATAAAAGATAAGATCTTGTAATTCAGATCAGTTCAGATCATATCGGATCAAAAAAAAGTTCAGATCAGATCAGATCAAATAAATTCAGATCAGAAAATTTCAGGTGAACTGAACATAGCCTTAATAACTTAAGCCTTTTATCCACTAATTAATTTATTCATTTGTTGTTTATCTCTCCATATTGTGTGCACAATCCACATGTTAAGTTCGGCAAGTATAAATTCAGTTTACCAAATACTATAAGTTAATTTTAGCAAATGTCAATTAAATTTACCAAAAAGGAGTTTAAGTTAAGCAAAAAATAAGTTAAATAAGTCAAGTTTAGCAAACATATGTTTGGCAATAATAAATTAAGTTCAATAAATACAAGTATAGTTGAGCAAAAGAAAATTGTACTTAGTGAAAGTAAGTTAAGTTTACTCGAAAAATCCAATATATCATGCATAAATTCACTATCTCATGCATAAACTTACTATATCATGTATAAACTCATTATATCATTCAGAAAAAATACTATCATGCACAAACTACATCATTTCTAAATAATCTACTATATCATCCGAAAACTCATATCTTGAATAAAGTCAGTATATCATTCTAAATGTACTATATCATGCAAAAACTACATCATTTCTAAACAAGCTATTATATCATGCAAAAATGCATTATATTATTTAGATACTCATTATATTATATAAAAATTACATCTTCGATATGTTAAAGCACGTGTGATGACATATTACACAATCGACATCTTCCTGCATGGTAAAACATTAAAATGAAATCAGCCACTGTATTACATGTCATTGCACTATATGCTTTTCCGTTAATAAGATCCACTATATTGTATATAAGTTGATTATATCTCTATAAAACTCACTATATGAAGTTAATATCAATTACCGACCCAAAACACATCAAGTTAGTGTACGTCGAATCCATTAAGGTTTTTTTACTACTCAAATATATAAACAATAAAAAAATAAAGTGAAGGAGAATTGTCCTTGAATAAAATAAACTAAAAAATTATGTTGCAATTACTTAAAACACGAAGTATTATGCAATGGAAGATATAATAATATGACTTTCCACATGAGTATTATATTTTCAGAAGTTAAATGGTTATCGACGGACAAGAAAATAATATAATAATGGTAAGATATTTTGTCAACTAAAACTCAATATTATAGCTATTTAATTGAATAATTTGTCAATTATTATCTTTTTAATAGGCTATTTTTTTATTGATACTCTTTATGATGAAAAGGTTGTAAATTACTTTTCCTAAAATAATTTATACTCCCTCCACCTTATTTTAGTTGTCAAATTTTCCTTTTATGAATGTCCTTACATAGTTGTCAAGTTTCTAATAATAAACAACAAAAGCATTTAATTTTCCACTAAACTTAATTTTTAGTCAAATGTCATATACTACCTCCGTTTTTTTCTGGGAAACCAAGGACGAAGTCCAAAAGTACAATAGTGAAACCGAAAAGGTGGAGAAAGACTAAAGAGTGAGATGGAAACTAATAAAAAGTGGTTTAAATTATTGAAAAGTGAATGACTTTGTTGGAAAAAGAGTAGAAACTAGAAACTAGAAACTAGAAACTAGATGTACCATGTTACCAAAAATAGAAAAAGTAACACTATGTAAATTAACAAAAAGAAAAATGTGTAGATTAAAAAGAAATGGGGGAGTTATAAGTGAGATGCAACATAATAAGTGGTGTTCACCTCTTTATTTTCATTCTCCCAAGTTCCAAACATGACAATTAAGAGTATGACCACTCATAATCTTAAAAAACATGTCATCCTTCTCTCTCATCAACTTTTCCTCTCATCTTACAAAAGTTGATGATTCAGGAGATTGATTTAGTGACCCTAAGGATTGTCAAACCTCTTATTATTGAATTTTCATTGGTTAGGAATATATTAAACATTATTTTTTTCTTTTTCCCTCATTTATTACATACATATCAATATTATATTTTAATGTGTCTGATAGGTTTGGCAACCCTAAAGGTTACTCAAATATTTTCCCATGTCTCATGACCAATATTGACAAATGCACCTCATTCATGACTAGAAAAAAGAATATCATCCCAATATAACAAAATATAGAATTTAAAGAGAAAATATATAATTTTAAAAATATTCCAAAAAATGACAAAAATGGATGTTATTTATAGATCTCACAAAATTTATTACTGTTGGTAATTCTTTTTTGGATTTTTTAACTAGAATAATACAGACTTTGGCCGTTTCGTCCAAAATAATACAAACTTTCAATTATGTAATATAGCAAACTTTACACCAAAATTTTCAAAGTAGGACAAAATCGGATTTAACCTGATAAACAGGTAATATGGAACATTTGTTGTCATTTCTTGGTTGTTTTTAAAGGGTATTGCTAAACAAAAAAACTAAAAACACTTCCTTTCATCTTTTTCTCTTTCTTCCTCCTCTCCTTCACTGAACTTTCCCCCTCCCCACCCCTACCCCAACCACCAGCAACACCACGTCTCCCCTCCTCCACACTTGAAAACACCATTGCTCCCCTCCCCAACCCTCGAAAGCATCACGTCTCCCTTCCCCGACCCTCGGCAACCACCCCCGGAAAACCACCAAACTTAGCAACCCCACCCCCGAAAACCACTGATCTCAGCCACCCCACTCCCAAAAACCACCACCAAACCCAATCACCCCATCCCTGAAAACAACCCCTCCACTCCTTTACCCTCGAAAACCACCAATTGCAACAACCCCAATTACCAAACCAAGCCTTTGAGTTCTTGTACAAGCGGGAGGAGAGGGAGAGAATGGTGTCGCGTCTAGGGGTGTTAACGAGTCGAACCGAGACCGAACAGAACCAGGCTCGGCTCGGCTAGAGAATGTGAGGGTCCAAGCTCGGCTCGAGTTCGAAAAAAAAAAATTGGCTCGGCTCGAAAGAGTTCGCGAACTATTCGGCTCGAAAAAGCTCGAAAATCAAACTCATTCCCACCCAAGTGCAGTAAAACCATTCAAACTCAAAAAAAATGTATAAATAACACATAAAAACTTTGAATTCAGATTAAATCAAAAAACTTCGAATTCAGATCAAATAGAAAAACTTCGAATTCATCATACATGGCACATAGAAATTTCGAATTCAGATTAAATCGAAAAAAAAATGAAAACATTTAACATTATCTGTCATCGCTCGCCGCCGAAGACGATGTTGCTCGCCGCCGCAGTGCTGCTCGCCACCGAGACAATAACGCACACAGGCACGCTGGTCGCCGCCGATGTTACGCTGGTCGCCGCCAACTGGACTGGATATTGGGGATTTAGGGTTTTCGAAAACCCTTGAAGAAGTGCAGCAGTGAAGTGTTAGTGTAGAAGGGCTGAATGAAGTGTTAACTTTCTTTGTTTTTGTTGTTTCAATTGTTTGTTTGTTTAAAATTTTAATTGGGCTGAGAAAAAAGCTCTTAGTTTGTATCTTTTAATTGGGCTAAATTTTTTAATATGGTATATATTTTTAAAGTGGACTTGAAATTGTAATTCAAGTTGGTTAGAAATTAATGTATAAAAATTTGTACTTTAAAATTTTTCGAACATGTTTGCGAGCTTTCGAGCCGAACTCTACTAGGCTTGGCTCGGCTCGTTAAGGTCGCGCGCTGATCTCGAACTCGAGCCGAGCCCTCTCGAGTCGAGCTTTGACCGAGCCGAGCTCAAACAGTTTGCGAGCAACCCTGGCTCATTAACATCCCTAGTCGCGTCGATGAAATTATGCGACCCGGATGGAGAGATTTTCGGTTGATTGAGGTGCATATCTTCGTTCTAGGTTTTCGATTTTGTAATGTCTACAACTTGTTATACGCGATGGGGGTTTTGTGATGAATAAGATGGTGGTATTGGTGTTAGGTGATGTGGATTAGCAGGGACAGAGGGCAGTTTTGTGGTGGGGGTGATTTTGTTGTTGGGGGAGGGCGAGGGGGGTGGGAGTGTGGCATGGGCTGGTTGTAGGTCCTTGGGGGAGGGGTGGAGAGAGATATTTTGGGCTTTTAATATTTAATAGTTTTTTTCACTTGTTTTACAGGTTTTAGTTCATATTGACCTACTATAAGAATTCTAGTGTAAAGTTTTCTACACTATAAATTAATCGATAGCTTATATTATTTTGAGCGAAGGACAAAGTTTGTATTATTTTAGTTAAAAAATCCTTCTATTTTTTTTTTACTTTGTAGTTTTTTAAGATATTTCAATTACAAATTTCGAATTATAATTTATGCAATGTGTCCCACATTCTCACTTTTGCTACATGACTCATTTCATGACTTAAATTATAGAATAATTTAAATTTAGATTTGTCATGGCATGATTCAAATTAGATTACCAAAAGAACATGAATGCAAGGCCATGATTATTTGATAAGTTTCATCACATATTTACATGATTAAAAAATACAATAGTGGTCATGCTCTAACGTAATATGGAAGGAGCATATATTAGTATACACTTACCAAATTTTTAATGAATGATAGAACAAAAATTTAGATCTAAAACCAATTCAATGACTTCCCGAATCCAATATATACCGTATGACATTATATTAAGCAAAAACAAAAACCATGAAGATCTGGTAAAAGGTAGCCATATAATGTAAAACAATTGAAAATGTAATTGGGGCTTTCTCCTCTCTTGCACCAAAAAGATGTAGTAGTTTACAACTTTTATGTTTTGAAAGGCTATAATTTTCCAAAGCATCTATAATTTTCAAATGAACATTATGTAAAATGTGCAAATAAATGTTTGTGTCTCGTTAATCGCGTCGAATTTTAAGACAAACGACACAAATACAGAAATTGTATCAGTTCCCTTTTAGCACCTGACTCAAATTATATGAAGGGTGAAAACAAAAGTCACATTTGCGTCGAACATATTACCACCCAACCAACGCAAATTACTGATTTACGTCGAATCTTGTTGGTCTACCGACATATAAGATTTTGAAATAACAAAATGAATTTTAGCGTCGGATGCAGCAAGACACGCAACGCATATCATAATGGGTTTATAAACCCCTCCACGGCCCAACCTTCAAAGTCCAAACCTAAATCTCTCTCAAGTCTCACCCCTCTCTAACCTAATATCACTTACCCACTCTGTCTAACTTACCCTTCTCTCTAACGGCGACTCACACGATCACTATCACTCTCTAACCTCCACGACCACCTCCACTCTGTAACCACTCCGTTCGTTCTTCACGTTGCTACATCATCAGATCATCTCTATTCGTTCATTCGTTCGTTTGTTTGTGAAGATGTCACACCAAGAAGAAGAAGATGTCGCACCAAATGTTCGATCGATCCTCTTTCTCCATGCGATTTGAGCTTCTATTGGCTGCCGTCAAACCAATGTTCGATCCTCTTCCTCCTTGTTGAACCCTAGTTTTGATGATGACAAAGGAACAAAGATGCAAACTTAGTATTGGACTAACAAGTTGTTTAAGTGAGTAAATTTCAAGGTATCAATAAAGGAAAAAGAGAATACTAAGTCAAGGAAGAAATCAAGTTTGGATTTTGAATAAGTGAAGATGTTTCTATATTTGGTATGGAGCAGCATTGGAGCACGAAGACTAAAGCGAGGCTTTTTGTTTCTAGTTCCATTGTAAAGGAACGAGTGAAAATGGTAAGGAACTATGGCAATTTAGAATGAGAATGATTGTGTGTTCCTTTGAAAGGAACAGACGAACTGGCGCTGATCTCACGTTTAACAGTGATCATGGAGATCATGGGATGATTGAGGAACGTGTTCCTCCGAATAAGGAACATCATGAGATAATGGTTTTACCACTAATACATGTTTTAATCCCACATTTTAAGTTATTACCACTATAAATACTAATGTCTAATTAAGTTCCAAAGTGTGTTGACTAAGTGATTTGTGAGTTTAACTAAGTAAAGTGTTAGTGCCTTCATTCTCTCATAAAGCCATTTGTTCTTTGTCTTCTTACTTAATTACTAAGTTTATTCGATCAACGTATTTGTTTTTAGGTAAGGGGACTTTGAGTGAAGTTCTGTAGAGAGAAGCTTTGAGTAAAGCAAGTTAAAGTGAGAAAACTTAAGTGAAGTTGGAGGAACAACTGTTAAGGGAACAGTGGTTCAGGAACTTGAGTTTAGGAACTCAAGGGGTGACTCGTGAGTAGAATTAGGTTGTAACAAAGTTGTTTGGCCTAATTAGTGAAAGAGTTGTGTTTAAAATCCTAGTGGTCGAGGTTGTTTCTTCTTGTTGGCCCAAGAAGTTTTTCCTCGTAAAAATCTCTTGTATTCCTTAGTGTTATTTGTTTAAGTTTGAAATTCCGCAAAAAGTTACATTTATTTCTACACATACAATTCACCCCCCTTCTTATATTGTTCCTAGTGAAATAACACTCCTATACATCGTCGCTGATGTTCGTGAAAATTTTCAATCTTTTGGAGTTTTTTTTGTCTTACACTTGTTTTAGGAAGTTTCTAGAGTTCAATTTGAAAGCAAAAATCTTTTTATATCTCGATCTTTTTTAGTTCTGGGATTATTGTGAGTTTGAAGGCAAAGATAGTTTTTATATTTAGATCTGGGTCTATAGGGGATTTTTATCCTTCTTTTTGTAAGTTATATGTTAGTGACATATTGTAACTGATGATAGTTTTTCAGATTTCGAATAACTCATTTGTTAGTCTCTAAACTGAATAATTCATTTCAAACTAAATTAGGCCATTTGAATGTCATATTGCAAATTGTTAGTCTACAAATTCACTGGTGATAGTTGTTGCGAATCAGGGTATTGATTATTTTTAATAAAAAATAAACCGACGTGGAAGATGTAATTTGCATCGCATGTTGACATGGGCCCAAAGCAGAAGATGTATTGCATCGCATGTTGACATGGGTCCGACGCAAATGAGTGGCCTAGCAACACAACCAAAAGCCTTGAGTTGGGCAAGGCCAAGACGATCTGTGTCGGCTTTTGCTTAGTGTTTGACGCAAATGGGTGTTCCTCTGTGTCGAATGTCCATCCGATGCAAATCATGTTTGCTCTTGTGGCGTCACACCTTCATCCGATGCAAATGATTCTTTCAAAAACGACGTAAATCATCAATCTTGTACTAGTGTCCATGACTCATTCATGACTTAAATTATAGAATGATCTAAATTGAGATTTGTCATGGCATAATCCAAATTAGATCTCCAAAAGAACATGAATGCAAGGTCATGATTTTTTTTATATTAAGCTTCATGACATACAGAATATACATTAGTGGCCATACTCTAACATGAAACGAAAGGAGTATATATTAGTAATGCACTTATAGATTTTTAATGAATTATTATTGGGGCTAGGACAAAAATTTAGGTCCAAAATCAATTCAATGTCTTCACAAATCCAATATATATCTATGACATAATTTTAGGCAAAACAAAAACCATGAAGATATGGTAAAAGGTAACCATATAATGTAAACCAATTGAAAATGTAGTTGGGGTTTCTCCTGTCTTGCACCCAAAAAAAATATAGTAATTTACAACGTAATTTTTATGCTTTGAAAGGCTATAATTTTTTTAAGCATCTATAATTTTCAAATAAGCATTATGTAAAATGTGCAAATAAATGTTCTTGAAAGCACGTAGTTTTAGGTAGACTTGGTTATTGGACAGGATAGTCCAATGGCTAAAGGGTTAGGGTCAAAGTTTGGATAGGGACATTATTAGACAAGGTCATTATAGGACCGATAAATAAACCCTATTTTAAGAAAATAAACCCTATTTTAAGAAAATAAAATAGGTTTTGTAAAAATGATTATATATTCGGATTCACATTCATCTAAATTCACTTTTGGCCTTCTTTGTTCCTTGTTTTTCTTGCTCGTTTGTCGGCCCGTCCATTATCGGCACATTACCCATTTGACCCAACCCACAACCGACCCTTTACGAGATGACTCTCTTATGACCCGATCCGCATCTGACCCGTATTGACCTTGACCCGACTCGTAGAATAACCATGTCTAGTTCTAGGTAATCTTGAGAAAAGTTTGTTAGGTATATGTGGAAGACTTTTCTTATTTTATTTTTTTTGAGGGAAACCCATGAAAGGGGGATCATATTATATCTTTGAACGCAATAGATATAACATCATCCGGGACATCATCCACCCATAAACGTCTACCAATCTCTCAAGGTTGGAGATGAGCTTACATATGAGCTACTGAATTCCCAAAACGTTTGACAAACGAAAATAACCTTATCAAAAGAACTAATTAAATCTTGTATATCATCAATTATTAAATCAAAATCACTAGAGCCCCCTTTCCCACGCCTCAAAGCGTGAATAACCAACAAACTATCACTTTCAACTTCCACACGATCATAACCCAGCTCCAACACCACCTTCAAGCCATAATATATCGCCTTTGCCTCCGCTATGCGCGTCTCCCACGCCACATGAAACTGATATGTGCCAGCAGCCACTATCGCACCCGAAGCATCCTTGCACACCACCCCCAAACCACACCCCAAAGACCCCACAAAACCAGCATCGACATTTACCTTGATCAATGAATCTGCAGGCTTGGCCCACGAAATGGGGTAAGGCGAGATAGCTACATTCACTGCTGATGGAGCTAGGCGATGCTCCCGCACTTTCCTGCTAATCTTTAGAGCATAGGCTAGCGTTTCCCCAGGATCACCACATTCATTTGCCATCAAGGCACGACACATGGCTCCCCATATCGCACATGCCGTAGTCAGGAACACACTTAGCTCATCATCCTCCATCTTCTCAAAACTCCGGCCCACCAATCCCCCACAGACCCACCCCTCTCGCACATCATCCCATCGTGCAACCTGCGCCGCCACACCTCCTTGACTCTCAGGCACCTTAATCATCCTCCTTTCTACACAACTCACAAACCGCACATTGTTGGGGATCCTCCTGCTTAACGCTAATCGAGTTAGCAAAGTGTTTGACACAGCCCTCTACGCGAATAATTTGACACGAGGTAACATCTTCAATCTCCAAATCTTCTTCTATAAATCTATAACATATGAGGGAGAAGCTTCCTGCTCATGATTCGAATCACCCCATAAAGCTCTATATGCCGACTTCACCGAATATTGTCCATCCTTTTCAAGGTCCCAACATATAGTATCTTCCAACAACCTCGAACTAAGGGGAATGTTCATCACTCTCTCAACCTTAAAAGGAAGAAAGATTTGAGCCATTAATTCTCTATTCCACGTCTTAGTAATCGAGTGTATCAAATCAGCCACCAAGGAGTCAGTATTCGAATTACCTCTCGGGGATAGGATCTTTTGTGTCTGAGTGTCGGGGATCCATGTATCATGTCATACCTTCATTCGTTCACCATCACCCACTCTCCACCTAACTCCTCTTTTCACCACCCCTCCCAAATCTCCAAGTATAGCTTGGATTTGAACTCAATTCAGAGCTCATATTAGATGAGTGAGGATAGTACTTAGCTTTTAAAATATGCTCAAGTAAACTTCCCGGGTGCATTATCAATCGCCAAGCTTGTTTTCCAAGAAGAGCCCAATTAAATAGTTTCATATCTCTCCCTCAGCTTTTGGCCTACACAATTTCTTCCATGCTATCCAGTGAATTTTTCTTTCCACATTCTTTTGCCCCCACCAGAACTATGCTATCAATGATCGAATCTCATCACAAAAAGAAGATGGAAACTTAAACACACTCATCGCGTAGGTAGGGAGAGATTGAGCCACAACCTTTATCATAACCTCCCTGCCAGCTTTAGAAAGAATCATCCCCTTTCACCCTTGAAGCTTTTTCCAAAGTTTCTCTTTCACACCCTTTGTAATTACCTTCTTTGAGCGCCCTACCGTGATAGGTAGCCCAAGATACCTATCGTGCACATCAACAACTCTAACACCAAGTTTTTGCACAATTTCACCCCTTCTCGACACCTTAACACCTTTGCTGAAAGAAAGTGTAGTCTTCTCAAAATTTACCTGTTGACCAGACGCCAACTCATACACCCTTAAGGCTTCCTATATAGCATCAACATCATGAATAGTAGCTCTGGAAAAAATCACACAATCATCCGCAAAAAGTAAATGGTTCACAGAAGGAGCGGTGGGGGCCACCTTGATACCTCTAATCAGATTATTCTCTTCTGCTCTCCTCAACGAATGAGAAAACACCTCAGCACATAGAATGAACAAGTAAGGCAAAATAGGATCACCTTGCCGGATACCTCTATTAGGAGAGAAAATTTCAGTAGGCCTGCCATTAATGAAAACGGAGAAAGAAACAGAACGAACACAACACATCACTCGGCTACTCCACCCCACATCAAAGCCAAATTTGTCCGATACAGCTTTTAAGAAATCCCATTCAACCCGGCCATAAGCTTTTGACATGTCTAACTTCAACGCCATACTCCCCTCTACATTTTGCAAATTTTTCATATAATGAAATAACTCAAAAGCTACAAGAATATTATCTGTAATCAGCCGCCCTGGAGTAAACACACTCTGATTAACAGCAATAATCTTATCAAGGAAACTCTTAAGTCTATTATCCAGCACCTTTGACACCAACTTATAAATAACATTACAGAGAGAAATAGGACGAAAATCAGACATACGATCAACTTTACTCTTTTTGGGAATAAGCACGATAAAAGTCTTGTTCAAGAAGCTAAGGATTTGAGCCCCTCTCAGAATGCCAATCACGGTATCAGTAACAGACTTACCAACAATATGCCAATATGTCTGAAAAAACATTGGACACATCCCATCAGGCCCCGGGGCTTTGACTTGATGCATCTGGCTTAGCGCCAAACTCACCTCCTCCTCCCTATACTCGGCCCTCAAAATCGCATTCATCTCTTCCGAAACACGAGCATGGAACCCCTCTAAAGCCCGCGAAATTAAAGAAGGGTTTGTTACGAAAATATTGCACTGCATGCCTTCCCACCTCCTCATTACCCACGTGTTCTAGGCCTGAGTCATCCTTAAGAAGATTGATGCTATTTTTCCGCTTCCTAGCCGAGGCTCGCTGGTGGAAAAACTTTGTATTGTGATCTCCCTCCACTAGCCACAAAGCTCTCGACCTTTGCTTCCAGTAGACTTCTTCATGCTGAACCAAATCTTGTATCTCACGTAGCAAACACCTCCTCCTCACAATCTGACTATCCGAGAGATTTGCACCATTCAACTTCTTTAATTTTTTCCGTTTTTCCCTCAACTCTCGGAAAATTGACCCAAATTTGTCCCCCCCCCCCCCCCAATTTCTTTAGCGTAGAAGCACACTCCTCCAAGTTCATTTCCAAATTCGTACCATGAAGCCAAGCACCTCTAATAACCTCCTCACACTCATCTTCGGTCGCCCAAAACTGCTCAAAACGAAACGGCTTCTCACCTAATCTTGATCCTAGGTCATTCTTCCAACACGTAAGCTTAATCGGAGCGTGGTCCGACCACTCTCTATCAAGATTTCAAACATGGGCATCCGAAAAACATTCAACCAATTAGTCGTCACAAGAGCTCTATCAAGCCTGCATTGAACATTTTCAGTAGTATCACGACCATTGTCATAACTCATAAGTAAACTCATGATGTTCCTTTTTCTGGCTATGAGTTTCCTTATTTTATTATTTTGTTTGGGGTTGGTAAATTAACGTGTTGAAGAGTTGAAATCAAGGTTTAACGTAGCTAGTTTGAGTTATCGAGCAAAATTCTAGTTTGAAATATTTCTCTATTTCTCCCAAAATGAATCTCATGGCCTGCTTGGCTGCTTGAGTGTGAGTTCTATTGTGCTAACAATAGTTATGAAATGTCAATAAAAATGATTATACGGAGATGAATCATGAAGGGGTAGAAGAAAGATGAAAAGATGAAAATGATTATACGGGGAACAGACTACAGAGGAGAGGGTTGATATTGTAGTGTGCAATAAGGTGGTGTTTTTTCTAATTTAGAAAAAAATTCATCAATAAAGTTTAGACAAGTTCTTTTATTATAAGTTCATATAAGTTCTTTTATTATAAATTCAGATAAGTTTTTAATAGTTTTTTAAGTGCAGATAAATTTAGAAAAAATAGTTAGTTTTTCTTTTTCACATGTAAACAAGATGAAGCCAGAGTATATATTAATCGACCATTTTTTTACTATTGGAAATGTGTGACAGAAATATATACTCGGTATATTTAAGTGTTCTTGAAGATATGAAGTAGCAGTATTTACAATGCTCCTAGAGTAGTTGTTAATACGAATAACAAAAACTCTGTTAGAGCTGTTTCTATACATTTAATGTACTCTACAGATAGAGAAATATATAGAGTTGAACATAAAATAGTGCAACACACAGCCAGTGCAACACTATATTATTCCATATTCGGAGGACACCCAAAAAGGAATGCAAGCACTATATTATTCCACATTCGGAGGACATCCAGAAAGGAATGCAAGTACTATATTATTCCATATTCGGAGGACACCCAAAAAGGAATGCAAGCACTATATTATTTTCCATTGGAATGGGTGGCATATGTGAGTGCAACACACAGCAATGGTGCTCTACAGGTTGAGGGCGATGGATAACGTGAAAGCTAATACCAACCAGCCTAAGAAGAAGTATCCCACTGCTATTGTAGGTCCTACGTCTTCAGGTTCCTGTAAGAATCAAGTTGAGTTTAATAGCTTGGGAAAAGAAGTGGACTTGATAAAATGGATTATTCATGCCGAATATGGAATGAGAGAATTCACAACTCACAAGACAATATACTGTGTGATACTACTACTAATGAGCTACAAATATGTGAATATTGATGAGTTTATATATTTGTCATCTTTGTTTTTCAGTTAAGGTTGAGCTTTGATTATTAGGAGCGTTCCAAAGAAATTTGAGGTTATGGACTAATGTAAATAGTTAGACTTAATAGATGAGAAATTATACAATTTGGAAAAAAGATATATGTATTCTACAATATATTCAAGTTAATTAATACCGTCAATTAAAAGGTTTAATGAGCACTAAGCAGATCTTGTGGAATGAGTTATAAGAAGTAATTGGTTTTGCTTTTTCAATTGAGCTATATAGAAGATTTAAGGTCCTCTACTTTTGAGGTCCATTGTTGAAGATGCTATCATAGGACCATGACTTTGACTATAAATTTTACCTTAAAATATAATTTATAGAAATAATAAAAAATATTAAAACACAAATCCAGCTTATATTTTTCTCCTTATGATCTAAATCTTAAGTCCGAGTCGATTAAGAGCAAAAAGAAACATGATACGTCTATCCACCAAAGATAATTTATAAGAATTTGACAAGAGATAGAAAAAGGAAGTATAAGATCCTATGCATGACCATTTGATAATTTGTTGAAAAAGATAGTTAGGGACAAAGTTATTAAAATCGCGATTCAAATCTTAAAATCTTACGATTTTACGATTCAAAATATGGTAGACGATTCGATTCGCGATTCTATACATTTCTGTTGACTAGCAGAAACCTCGCAAGTTTAAATCATGCTAACAAAAAAAATAAGAGATATATATTATTAGTTATTGCCAATATAGTGGGTAAACAACTATTTTTTCCAATTTTTAGGTCTTTTAACTTATAATTTTAGCATATTCAATGAAGATTGAGTGCAATATCTGGATTATAAATGTTTGTAGAATCTTACGATTCTACGATTCAATTTTACGATTCGATTCTAAAGGTTGTTTTCGGTTCAAACTAGAATCTCGATTTTGACAACATTGGTTAGGGATAAGATTAGTATAACTTATTGTAAATAATTTCTACGTCAACAGAATATAGAGTTTGTCTTGTAAGAGATCGGCTATTTTTAAATTAAAATTAGGCAATGGTAAGTCCAATATTTTAAAAAAAAAAAGAACTAGCCCAACAGTGATTAGGTTAATTTCTTTCAATGACTAGTTTAATTAATTTAATGACTAGGTCTAATTTTTACCGTCTCTTTTAATAATTTTTGCAGAATATTAAAATGTTATGAGAAAGTTAATTATAAATAGGTCACTATATAGCTTTTAACATGTTCTAAAATCTTCCTGTTTTTTAGTTATGATTGACTTTCTCATATTCTTATTTTAAGTTTTTCATTCTAGCTGAAAAACTGTAATAAATAACCATAAATAGTGACAAATTGACTACATAAATCAACTCTTTAATAGTTTTTAATTTAAAAATTTTTAGTTTGTGGCAACATTATCATAGTTTTCCTACTAAATTAGCAATTTTTGTCTGTTTGCAACTAATTTACATTAATTAAATACTATTGTCAGCATATTTGTGTTTTCAGTCCATATATACTCATCTCTCTCCTCTCCCTTTTATCAAATTAGATATAGATTGAGGATTTAATATATGTTTATACGGTAAATTAGAGGTTTTCATATTGGATTATAAGGTAAGCAATAATGCTATAAAAAATATACTTGCTGTGTCTACAAGATAATTTTTAGCACGTATTTGAAATCATATTTCTTAGATATTTTTTTTATCATGAAATATAGTAAACAAAAATATTAGGGTCCGTTCGTTATTGTTTTTTGTTTTCAATTTTCAGTTTTTTTTGGAAACTAAAAACCAAAAACAAGAAACCAGAAAAAATGGTTTTCCCTTTTTAGTTGTCAGTTTTCAAAATCATCACGTTCCCAATAAATTTAATTAATTTTTTATTCATTATAAAACATATATCATATGACTTTAAAAATCAAAAAACCAAAAAATAGAAAATCACTGTAATATCGAACGGGCCCTAATAGGTTATTGATATTTGGATAATAATTTAAGAAAGTTGGAATTAATATTTACCCGCGGAGGAGGAATGCCTGTAGGGGTTTGTGTTATGTCAGCCTCAAAAGGCCATGCATATCTGTCGGGTGCCCCACTCCTTGCTAGGCTCCAATCGTATAATCTCCTTTCTACTTCAGAAGACAATATATTGTAGGATTCCTGTTAACAACAATGTGAGTTACTGTCTTTAGTTTTTATGTCATATATATCTAGCACAAATCTTCATTACAACAAAATCAACAGTATTTTATTGTCACCTTTAAAAGCTCACGCTCTTTGTTGAGTTCCTCCTCGTCTAATCCTTGGCTTGATAATTCCTGGACCTTAATCTGGTAAGCAGGTCCAACCTACTCAATATGAATTTTGTATAACACACATAAGATAACTCTATCAATACTAAAAATCATCATAAGAATTAAGAAGTCGAATTATATTTTGAGATAGAGGCATTAAATTATATCAATGACCTTGTGCGAGGGTAGCTTAGGAGAAATTCATCTTACGACGGTTTCCGAAAGGGGCCAAAAAAAAAAGTAATATGTTGATTGATTAGTTTCAAGTTTTCAACATACATTTTCTTAATCTAAATCTATATAATTTTTACTAATGAAACACTAACAGCGAATAGCCAATGTTATATTTCGCTAAAGGGGATTTGGGACTTGTTGGACCTCTAGGTAAGTGGCATTGTGCAAGCAGTTCAGAGAAAATTTATCTTACCACGGTTCTCGAAAGGGGCCCAAAAAAATGTAATTTGTTGATTGATTAGTTTCAAGTTTTCAACTAATAGAGAATATGTCAATATTCTCTTAATATCTTGTAGATATTAGTGTTGAGTAAATATTATCTTATGTAAAGATTTACTTGATTAGTTTGTAATCATATATATACTTAATTAATGAAATGACTCCAATTAAGGAGATTATCATTATCTCACATGGTATCAGATTTACCCTAGGCCTATCTTCTCTCTACCTCCTTCTCTTTGGCCGGCGCCTAGGGCACGATCTCCCCCGCTTCCGCCATGCCTGCCACTGCTTTAGAGGACTCCCCTAATCCTCCTCCTCCCTCCTCCTCCCACTTCTCATTCTCCTCACCCTGCCTTTCATGTCACAAATATCAAGAATTTCATTCCTACCATCCTTGATCAGGAATCGGGTCAGTATGCTACCTGGGTCGAGTTTTTCCACACTCATGCGTGTGCCTATAACGTACTCGACCATGTTGACTCTAGTATCCCTCGTCCTACGGATATTGATGCTACTACCTGGAAACGTCTTGATGCATCCGTCAAGCAATGGATTTACGGCACAATTCATGAAGATTTAATCTACACTATCATGAAGCCCAGAGCCACCGCTCTTGAGTTGTGGAAACGTTTGGAGGAAATATTTCACGACAATAAACATACCCGTGTCGTGTACCTTGAGGAACAATTCTCTAACCTCCGTCTTGAGAATTTTTCGAATATGTCAGATTATTGTAAGCAATTGAAAGTCCTCTCTGACCAACTCTCCAATGTTGGCAACCTTGTTTCCGATCAAAAAATGGTTTTACAACTTGTCTCTGGTTTAACCAAAGGTGAATACGACACAATTGCTACTCTAATTCAACAATCGGATCCCTTACCTTCGTTCAATAAGGCTCGGTCCCAATTGATTTTAGAAGAAACCCATAGATCTCGTCAAGAGAATCACTCTCATCAAGCCCTCGTGATTAGCCAACCTGCCGCCGCCGTCTCTTCTCCGGCAGATTCCACTTCTCGTGGTGGAAATAAGGGGGGCAAAGGAAAAGGGAGAGGGGCTTGGAAAGCCAAAGGGAAAAATAACAGGAGAGGTAACAAGAATAACCAACTGCACCCACACGTGACCAGTTATGGGGCCCAGTAGTATTCTCCTTCACTGGCCCACCATACCGCTCCCCTGTACTCCAACTGGCATGTCCCTCCAATGGGCTGGGCCTCTCCACCGTGTCCATACCCCACTGGACAACAACATGGGCCAGCTAATGGAACACTAACCGCAGATAGCCAATGTTACCTTTCGTTAAAGTCAAAATGTTGCAACTAAAAAAACATATCAAATACTTAATTTGATATACTAGTTGAGTGACCGTATTCTTTCTAAATTGTTTACCTGATCATAACTGCATCCTCTTCGGAGTCCCATTCTTGCATAATGGTCTACATCAGTAATTGCTGCAACACTCTAAAACAAGGTTTTATCAGCCATATTTATATTGTTGGAACACATGGATGAATCAACGCATGAATTTTCAAGCACAAACTTTTCACATGATGATTTCATCCCAGGTTATGAACAATTTTCCGTTCAATCCAACTAAATAATAGCTTACACAGATATATGATTTCACATCAAACTTTTCACTAACATTTTCATTTTTCAACTACTCCCATTACTGAAGATAACCAAAAAATAAAGGGAACAGCCGCACAGAGCATACTATTACTCCCTCCGTCCCAAAATATAGTTCCCATTTCCATTTTGGGTATTCCAAAATATAATTCTCATTTCCATTTATTTCTATATTTTTTCGTAATTTGTCTAGAAAAACTGTATCCCGTCATTTATTTGTTTCTTGAATTTTGTTTTTTCCTTTGTTTATTCAACCAAAATGCATGTTACAATTAATGCTCTTTCATCAATTATTTTCCACTCTCTCATAAAATCATCTTTTCCCATACAATATTTATTTAAATAAACAAAAAATCAATCTTTACTATCCCTCTTATCTTCTACTTGCATAAATTACCATAAAAAAAGGGAAATGGGAACTATATTTTGGTATGGAGGGAGTACTAGAAATTCAGAAAGAATGAAATACCAATGCCACGAAGAGCCTTCTCAACATTGAGGGCAGAGATAAGAGATGGAGGTCCTTTGGGCATTTCCATTGGACTACTTTCACCATCTCCTTCCCATGACTCATCCGTTGTTGTTGTTGTCGTTGTCGTTGTCGCCGTCGTCTCCGAAGCATCCTCGGAGCTCTTTGCTACAAACCTCCAACATGTTACCTTTCTTGTAAGAGTAACATAGTTGTTGGTGCTAATAATGTTACTAGTGTTATTAGTATTTTTCAAGTTATTAAAAAGGATAGTAGTATTTGTAGGTTTTACTAATGATGGCATTAATTCCCTGTGAGGCATGCATGCCGTTGTTGATGACACTGCCATTTTTTGTTTTGTTAATGTTGGATTAATTTGAAAGAATGAGTGTGCTGTTATCTTCTTTGATGCGGTGTTGGTAAGTGAAGGAAGAGGGGGAAAGTGACAAATTGTAGTAATGGTTTATCTTCAAACGAATAATTTCGTCCATTCAATCTGCGGATCGACTCGTTGTCTGGTACAAATACGTAAAGCAACAAACATTTATCAACAAGGTCGTTGTAGTATAGTGGTAAGTATTCCCGCCTGTCACGCGGGTGACCCGGGTTCGATCCCCGGCAACGGCGTTTTTTTATTTTACAGGATTCTTATTTTTTTTTTTAAGGTAAGATTAGAATGTCCACTCATTTGAATATGTTTTGTTCAATACAAACTTTCAAAACCTCCATAGTTTTTCTTGGAGCACCAGCTGCTTCACCCACATTCCTTTACATATTTTACATTTATTTTGCACATTTTACATTATGCTTATTTGAGCAAAATATATATAAAAAACAATGTATAGAAGAATATGCTACAAAATACATGTGGGAGCACCTAAGGATCTATAACAATTTTTTGTGGTACTTTCATTAGCAATATATTTTGCTTGTTCCGCAATAGAGTTTGAATTAGTTTTTAATGTTTCGACTAAGTCAAAACTCAAATAATGGTGAAAAGTACTTTTTTTTTGAAGTAGTTTGTGCGTGCTGTTTGAACTAGTAGAGTGGATAAACTATAAATGTTAGCTAATGGGTATAGAGGTAATTTTTTAAAATAGCTTTTGAAGATTGATACATATGCAAACTAACAACTACGTTTACCAAACACTAATTATAATATAAGTTTTTTACATTTAAACACTGCTAGTTAATGCTCCATTCGTTTTCTTTTGATTTACTCACTCTACTAAATTTTTTATTAATGCCCTTAATTAGTGTTTACATTTAAACACCGCTAGCTACATTGTAAATTATAATATCAGTTTCCTCTTTGAACTAAATTTTTTACATTTAAACACCGCTAGCTAAATTCTACATTGTTGTTTACACAAGAATTTAGGAGATGTCCCTTTCAAACTTTTCAGTGTACTTTTTTTACTCCTTTTGCATTAAATGAATAGGGTTAACATTAGTCAATTAAAGGGGGTGGGGGATATTTTTAAAGGGCCACAAGGTTAAATGAGCCCTTTTTTGGATCAACTTTGGAAGGGAAATTTTGAAAATTTCCACTTCCCTCCAAATTCAAATTAAAAAGCATATGTTCAATAATTATATTAATCTGGAGCCAATTTTTCTCATCCTTCACTGCACATTCTAGTTCAAGCAGACATAATGCTTACAAATGACATCGGGTACTACCTTTGTTTTATTTTTTTAGTTAAAGGGAAGCTTATAGGAATCTAATTTGTCCTTTTTTTTTTTTTAAGAAAATACGGTTAATCACATTTTGTAAAGCAATAAAATATTATTAGATGTCATTGAAAGAATAGTGAAATGATTTTTATTGACCACAATGTGCAAACTAAAAACATCAATAGTTGGGACATAAATTACTTAAATGCCTCAAACATTAATACATTTACTATGAAAGTTGGAGTGGCATACAGTTATTTATGACTATTAGGAAATGCCTCAAACATCAACACTTCCACTAGGAAAGTATTGGAGTGGCCTGAAAACAAACTAAAATGGGTTACAAATCACTCAATGCCTCAAACATCAACACTTTCATAATGGAAAAGTGTTGGAGTGGCATAAAAATATTTGTAACTATCAACTTTTTTATTTCATCATAAAACACCCCAAAGAAAATGAATGTTTAACTGATAAAATTACCTCAACCATCAACATTTTCAGAAGCAAAAATGTTGGAGAGGCATAAGTTTTCACTAAACATTGAACTTTACTAACTTTTACATTCCTCAACTAACAAGAATAAAACCACATCTCAATGTAATCTTAAGACAACCAATGCCATAAAAATTGAGGGTAATGGTTCTTGCGTAAAAATATTTTTTTTTAATCTCATTGAAGATAACCAATGCAATACGATTGGAGATTGTATAATTATAAAAACACATCAAATTGTAACACAAAATTAACTAATCATGACACTAAAACTCAGTAATTACATCAAAATATAAAGGATGCGCATAACCAACTACAGAACATTCAATATTCTTAACCATTTCAAGAAACATAAATAGAACTAGCAAAAGTAGATTAAAGTTCATCCAAAACCAATAGGAATGGCTCCACAAAATTCAAAATACAGAGAATTATAAAAGCAAAAACAAATTGCTTCATCAGATCACCCAAAAGCCTTCAGAAAAGTGGCAACTTTAACAAACAACAAATCCTAATCATCCAACCAAATTCAAAGGGAAATCAACAAGCAAAAATCAAACCCTTAAAAAACTTCTAATTAACAACCATAAATTAACATCATCACTACATATCCAACAATTATATAGAAAAAAAAACATAAAAATAAAAAAATAGGTTTTTAGAGTAATAATACTTCCTTTATTCACGAAAGCCAACTCGGTTTTAGAAGACGCGAGGAACATAGATTTTCAAGAGCTGGAGAACATATCAGGAATCCCGATTGGAAAATCTAGATACAAGTCCAAAGAAATTCCATCTCGCAATCTACACTCCAAAAGCCCCAAAATTTCCACCAAAAAATCGTGGCTTGGGTCTCCAAAATTCAGATCTTCTTGATTTGTTTCGGAAAACCCACTCCTCTACGACGAACACTCCCATGGCCAGATCTTCTTCATTCGACAAATCAAACCCTAGATCCAGTTGGTAAGGAGTTTCTAGGACAACCAGATCCGGATTTTCCAACTGAGTACTAGAGGGATTTTGATCTGGAGTGTACCATAAGTTGATCTTCTTTAAAAAAAATTCACTAAGCTGAAATTTGTGGTGAGAGCGAAAAGAAAGAGAAAGTTGAGAAAATTAATGGTGCAAAGACATGAGAAAGATCGAGAGAGAAAGAGACAGAGAGATGATGAAAGTGAAAATAGTATGAAGGGTTAACAACGGGAGTAAATGTTAGGGATGGATCGAGCAACTTCATTAATGGTTGGTTGGTGGAGAGAGAGGTTTCTTATTGGGAAATGAATATAGTTAGGTGAAGGGGGAGTAATCTATCTATCTATACAAATATATTAAAAGGCGTGCATAAACAAGAAAATGTGCCACGTGGCGCTCTCCCTAGGGAGTTTTAGTTCATGTAATCCATGTATAATAAAAAATTTAGAAATTGCGTAGTATAGGGTTTGATCCCAAGACCTCAAGTACATATACTAAAGTACTAACCACTAGGCTAAGTTGTATTTAGTGTTATTATCATAAAGTGTTATATTAATAAATGAAATTTTTTCTTACGCGGGGCATAGCCCAGCCCTAATAACTAGTTAAATGTCTGCTATATAAATCCCTAATGATTAGGCAAAGTAAAAGATTATATACTTTTTGGTGGGCAAAATAGATCAAAGAAGGAAAGTTGAAACAACATAGCAAATAAAAAAAGCAAATATGGAAAATGTAGCAACTAAATGAAAGCAGAGGGAGTACACACTTTCCTTTTTGTTCAAGTTATTTCTAATCTATACATTGTTGTTTTTTCTATTATTGGTAACATGTCTCATCTACTTTTTTCTCTTTTTCCACTCATGTCATCCCCTTTTTTTCTATTTTAGGAAAAATTGATAAAAACAGTCCCAACTATTATGGGACATCTTCTATAATCAGTCCCAACTATTAATTAATTAATATTAGTCCTAACTTTAACACATGTTTGAAACTAACAGACCTTTGGAAGGCTTAACCTGCTGTAGCAGGTAAAAGAAACCACGTGACTCTCATGTGATTTTTAATGAACCCCCCCCCCCCTTTCTTCTTTCTTCCTTCTTCCTTCTTCTTTCTTTTGCGAAAATTCCTGCCTAACCTTTCATTTCCTCCATAACTCTTCCTACCTACCTGTCAGACGCCATAACTTTGCCTCTGCAATTCATCTTCTCTAGAGGAAAGGAGCGATTTTTTTGGGCGACATTAAAGGTACGAACACTGAAGATTTTATTTCTTTAATTTTTTTTTTTAATTGTATTGTTGTTTGTTGTTTGGGGAAATAAGTGGAAATTTTTGGTTTGCAATTTCTTTGTTGTGCTTCATAATTTTGTTTCTGGTTTATTAATGGGTTGGTTCTGGTAATGTAATTCAAAATTTGAAGGTTTATTTCTTCAATTTTTCATCATGCTTGCACTGTGTAAATGGAAGGAATTAGTTAATTGAAATTTGTTCTTGTTGGATTATTTGTATGAATACAGGTGTGAATTTTGTGATTGGTCTATGAATTATGGATAGTATTGTAACCCTTAGATTTTGGCATGGTGGAAGTTTTAAACACAGTGAGAAGGGAGTGCAATATGTGGGGGGGCAAGGGAGGACCTTTCCTGTTGACAGTGATGAATTATGTTAGTGGTTTCTTGAGGAACTTGCAAGAAATTGTGGTTCATACACAAAAATAGATGAGATTTATTACTTAATCCCTGGTATGAGTTTGAAAGATGGATTGAGGAGAGTGTATGCTGACAAAGAGGTTTTAGCCATACACATAAATTCATTGACCTCTATGTAGCACATGGTGTTGATGAACCTCAGTTAGTACCACTTCAGCTTGGGTACAGTGAGGAGCAACCAAACGCATTTAGTGCCCTAACCATAACTGAAACACAACCCCAAAAAGTGGTCCCACAGAAAAGGTTACCTTTTAGGAGGGCCCCACCTAAAACTACCCCAAAGTCCTTGGAAGGGTCAAATCTAAGAAGAAGTCCTAGGAAAGCATCTTCCCAGGAGGGCCCAAAATCTATCCCTAACTTTTCCCAGCCATTAAAATCAAAAGCATGTCCTGCTCCAAACCCTAACATAGAAAAAACATTTGACCTTCCTATTTCATCTCCTCAGCAGCCCTCACAAACAAACAACCCTCCCATTACATCTCCTCAACAGCCAGAACTCACTACTGACCCTCCCATTACATCTCCTCAACAGACAGAACTCAGTACTGACCCTCCCATTTCATCTCCTCAACATCCAGAACTCACTACTGACCCTCCCATTTCATCTCCTCAGCATCCCTCACAAACAAACAACCCTCCCAGTACATCTCCTCAACAGCCATAACTCACAAAAGGCTAACCCTCCTGTTCATTTGATCCTCCTAGCCCTTCACAGATCCCTTATGACTATTGGGACTGGTATGACAATAGACCCGAAAGTCCAATACCATGGGATGAACTTGTTGGCTACAGTGGTGACTCTGAAAATGTAAAGGATCCACAATATGAGCCTGAGTTAGTGGATAGGGACAGTGAAGAGGGTGAAGAAACAGATCTTGAATTAGAGGAGGAGTTCAATTTAGATGAACTTCAAAGAGAAGCACTTGAAGACATCCCTATGTATGATCATGATCTGGATGGTAGTGATGATGAGTTGATAGATGCAAGAGAAAATGAGAGGGTTTGCATACAGAAGTTGTTGGCAATAGCTGAACAGTTGCAAAGAGAAGCTGCTTTAGCAAAAACTGGAGGTGAAGCAGTTAATGAGGGAGGGAATGTTCAAAGAGAAGTCCATGAGGGGTATTTCAGTGAGTATGAGAATAGTGATGATGAGATACTAACACCCGATGAGAGTGATGAAGATGTGTTAGGTAGTAAACAAAGAAGAGCCAGGAGAGTCATTGTAATCCCCCACATTTTTAAAGGATTTTCATAAATATATTAAGTTATTTATGTAATTATATTAAATCCAAATGAGTTTGGAAAATGATTTGACTTTTAAAAAGGGTTGACTATTTTAAAAGTCAACTAAAAATATTTTTCTAAGCTTAATAAAGTTTGTAATATTTTAATTAAGCTGTTTAAATAAGAGTTTAATTATTAAAAGTATATTTGAAAAGAAACTTAATGGAATCGAAAGCCCAAAAGAAATAAAAAGGGAAAGGATAATTTGATGACTAAAGTCCTAACAAGCCCATCTTGTTAGTCATCAAAGTTTTAATTATTGAATTCCTTTTCCTAAGCCCAATAGGATTAGCCTATTGTTTTAATTATTGAATTCTTTCTTTTCCTAAGCCCAATAGGATTAGCCTATTTAAATATCCTAAAACCCGAATTTTTGCCCTACACTTATTTTCTCTCTCCTCACTTGCACGTGACTTTGAGTTTCTCTCCCCTCACTCGACATTTTCTCTCTCCTCTTCCTCTTGAGCGTGACTTCCATCTTTTCTCTCAAAAATCGTTTCTTCTTCGCTAAGTAACGTTTCTTGTGAACAAGAAACGTCACAAACCTTTTCTTGAAGCCGAAAACAGTGCTGCCGCCGGTCCTTGCTGCTGTCTCAGTCCGGCGCCCTCCTTCTCCTCTTATTTTGGTTGTTTTCTTTACTTCTCCTTTAAGATTCCATTAAAGTTCTAATTTTTATTGTTATTTATTATTATTTGCATGATTTCGATTTGAGTTATTATTTTTATTATGAAATATGTATTTTTCGGATCATATGTATAAAAGAAAAATTTCAGATTTATTATTTTTATTTTAATCATGAAAGATGTGATTTTTAGGGTTTTAAATCACTAGAAATCGCATATTTAGAGTATGAATATGATTTTGATTGGAATACGATTTTTATATTCATTTAAAATATTTTCAGAAGGTTTAGAAAATTTTATAGTTGCTGGAAATTCAGAAAGTTAATATTTTAAGGTTTTTAATGGTTTTTAATCACTAGAATAGTTTATCTATACTAGGGATTAAAAATAATGAGAGTTTAAATTTAAAAACGATTTTTAAAGAAGTTTAGAAGGGTTTGGGACGTTTTAAAGTTGCTGTATTTTTTTAGTACAAGTATTTACTCGATTTCTTGGTTGTTTTAGGCGGAGAATTCACTGTAGGGGACTTTTAGTGCTTAAAAGTGGCCTACCGTTACGTTTATACGAGGTACGTACATAGTCTACGTGCTAAATGGTTAGAAACATGCTTAGGGATGTTTTTAATTTGTAGTATCATGTATAGGACCTTGTAGTTCATATATATGATTTACTGAGATGGCTTTACATGTTATTTGCTTGTATGCTACATGTAAACTAAGAATATGTTTAAGTATGACTTGTTTGTATGGAAGTTTGATGCAACAATAATTTAGTTTTGGTATTAATTCGTAGTGGATTAATTTGAAGTAATTGGAATCATGGATTCTTTGAGTTTATTAATTTATCTTATAAGAACCGAGGATCTTATTTGGTAATTTGAGTTATACCTATATAAAGGTACAGTTTACTGTTGGCTAGGTTCAACAGGCAGTTAGTAAAGAATAAAAGAAGTTAAAAGAGTCTTGATCTAAGTTGTGAACACTTATTAATTCTAAGATTAAAAAGGAGTTTTGTGATTTATGTGATTAGTAGTTGTAGTATTATGTGCTTGGTGTGTGTGTCAACACAAGTATAAAATGAATGCAACGTAAAGTGAAACGAGAATAGGTTATAGACTTTAGACTGGTGCACGTCTAGAGTTGGACACTAAGGGTTGGTACATAGTCCGCCGTGATATGTATTCTCGAGGTTGGATTGATCACCATTCCTCTTTAGTTAAAGGTTCCTCGATATCGTAGGTCATTCTGGTTTGCGGAGTCATGACCGTATTCCTATTTCAGAAAGTCAACTCGTCCAATAACTATTCCATTTAAAGAAGAAATAAAAGTTAGAGTCTAGTTCAGTAAGAGTCATCTGAGTTGTTTATGTTATTATTATTTTATTCTACAAGTTGTGTTGTAGTATCATGTTTAGGATTTTATGTCTGATATGTAGTACTCAGCTTTGCTGATTACGTGCTTGTCTGTGTTTGTGATCATGGCTTTGCCTATTGATCCTGTGGTGATCCTTCGGGGGAGCAGAGTCAAGAAAGCATTGACATTACAGGTTCGAAGATGCATACCATTGGGGAATCTGGAATGGAGAGGCTTTGTTGATAGTAGTATTTAAGTTGTTTCTAGGAATTTATATTTTCAGACTTTAGCTTTGAGTTGGTGTGTTTCAGTTCAAACATTGTTTGACTCTTATTTCATAAGTTTAATAAAGTTGGTTTTGTTTTAGTAAGTTTTCCGCTGCAAAATTCTGAGTAAGCCGAAACGTTTTCACACGGGCGATAATGCCTGGGTAATTCTCTAGATTTTTTTTAAAAGTATTTTCTAGAAAGAGAGAATTATCGGGGTGTTACAAAGTGGTATCGAGCTTTAGGTTAGTTTAAGACTTATAGGCGCCTAACTAACTAGCTTATTAAGTGACTTTAGCTTCTTAAGTTACCTAGCTTATTGTTATTTGAAGGAAACCTTAGTATTGCTCCTACGTTTCATTTCGAAAGATGAACACAAATATTTTGAGGATCAAATTTTTTTTTAGAAACCGAAATTTTTCGGAAATTATGGTTCGAAATTCGTTTTCCGAAATCGAGGAGTTCGAAATTTTTCGTTTCGTTTTCGTTTTTTCGGAAAATTTTTTTTCGGAGCCGAATAAAAAAAAAAAAAAAAAAAAAAAAAAAATTTTTTTCGAATGTCTTGAGTTCGAAATTTTTTTTTAGAAAATTTATTTAGGCACAAAAGTAATGTTATTAAAAAAAGTGCCTGCATTATTTTCATACCTTTAGAGGTTTACAACATGACATTGTGAGAATGGGTAGTATAGGAAGGGCATATAGGAAAAATATTATATGCCTGCATTGAAAATTTAGTTCAGCATCATTATAAATTTTCTTCCCTGCAAATAAGTGCATTATTATTTTTCTTCCCTACTAACGATGCATGAATGTTTTCTTTCCTGCTAATTGTTATATCCTTTTGCCTATTAAAGTGTTATATTTTACATGCTTTTGTTTTCTTATTCTTTGATTCTTGGTGGGAATACGTTAAGGAAGAGTGCTAAACCTTTTGGGTTATTGTGATGTAGCTCTACTATTATGGCTGCAAATTTAGGAAACTACTTTAACCCTATCGTCCTGACTGACGATGAAGACGACGACCATCATCCACCCATTGACCATAGGAATATGAAGAACTGCATTGGATAATGCGTCGCATCTTGAGGAGACACTATGCTAGGGATGATGAAGTCATCATAGAAATGGATCATGCTAGAGGAACTACCAGGGAAGACATATATGATGCATGTATGAGGGTGGAATCTGAACCTGAGGAAGATTGGACACCATACCTACTAGGCAGTCTAAGATCAAGAGGAAATTCGTTGACTACTATGAGACTGACGAAGAGGACGAAGTTAGTGATGAAGACTTTGTACCTCAACAATATAAGGAAGATAAGGACAAGGATGGCAGTGTAGTGCCATAAGTTATAAACTATAGATATTTTTTTTATATATATATATATATATAGAGGTATATAAGGTTTTAGTTAAAAGAATAAGGTTGGGTATATGCCAACAGACAAAGGTGTTTTATAGGATTAGCATTTTAGGAAATATATATATAACTAGTGTGTTATTTTATTTCACATTTTTTTTTTCTTTTCCCTTCTATGGAAGAATAAATTAGTTTGTTTAGTCAAGGAGTAAAAATTTATTTTGGACACGTAATGGGGAATATTTTTTTTTTATTTTCATTATGTGATTTCAAATTTTCTTGCCTAAATTCATGTGACTATGAATTTACTTACGTGAACAACTGTATGAATATTAGTGAACATTCCATGTTGAAACTTAGTGAAATTGTATGTGATGCGATCTTTAGTGATCAAATCAAGTATTGTCTTGCTTAGATGTCTATACTAGTTTTCTGGAGCCTGAGTAGAGTTATATTACTTTCAGGTCCCGAAGTAGAATGGCTAACAACACTGAACTAGCTGACGCTATTCGCCTCTTGGCGGAGAAACTGAACCAGGACAAGGTTGAACGTCCAGAGACTGCTGGAGAAATGTTTGAAAGACTGTCCAAAGTGAAACCACCTTACTTTAAGGGACAAGCTGACCCTACTTTCCTAGAAAACTGGATTAGGGAATTTGAAAAGTTGTTTGAGGTAGTGAATTGCCCTGCTGACATGAGAGTAGGACAAGCTGTTTTATACCTAAAGATGAGGCTGACTTGTGGTGGAGAGAAAATGGGGCTAGATTGAGTGCTGCTGAGGGATTCAATTGGGAAGCCTTTGTGATTGTGCTGAGAGGAAAGTTTTACCCTGCCTTCATGAGGAAGCAGAAAGCCCAAGAGTTCATCAACCTTAGAATGGGTAGTATGACCATTTCTGAATACTATAGTAAGTTCATAGCCTTGTCTAGGTTTGCACCTGAGGTTGTAGCTACTGAGAGCTTAAGGCTCAGAGGTTCGAACAGGGTTGACTGATGAGATCCAGCTGGGATTAGGGGGTGAGACCTTTACATCCTTAGATGTAGTGTATGGGAGAGCTTCTCATATTTATGGGTTGCAATCGAGAAGAGATAAGAAGGCTGGAATAGTTGGTGAGAGAGAAAGGAGGTTAGTACTGGAGGAAACCAAATAACTTTAAGAAAAACCGGAATGGGAATGGGAACTTTCAAGGAAGGAACAACCAGGATAATCGTAGTCAGGGTAGACCTGAGAGGGTTCACATTGTAAGTTCTGTGACAAAAACCATCCTGGGAAAGACTGTAAAGGAGAGTAGTGACCTGTCATTACTGCCAGAAGAAGGGTCACAGAGAGTATGAGTGCTACCTAAGCACGGAAAAGGTTTGAGAATTCAGGGAAACGGTAATCAGGCTAGACCAGGGTCTAATCAAATAGGGAACCAGGGTCCTAAGCCTGGAGGTCAAAATAACCAAGGGAACCATAGTAGGCCTGCTGCTAATGATAATTCTACCCAGAACAAACCTGCAGGAAAAGTGTTCGTGATGAGTCATAACGAGGCAGAGAGATCTGCGGATGTGGTAACTGGTAATTTCTCTATCAACTCAGTTTTCGTTAAAACGTTATTCGATTCGGGGGCTACTTATTCTTTTATTTCGCCTTCTGTTTTAAAGAGTCTGGGATTGGTGGAGTATGAGTCAATTGACTTGTCTGTTAGTATTCCTACTGGGGAAGTCGTTAAGTGTACTAAGTTATTTAAGAACTTACCTTTGAAGATAGGAGGGAGTGTTTTTCCATCCGATTTGATCGAGTTTAACTTAGGAGATTTAGATGTGATTCTTGGGATGAACTGGTTGAGTCATTACAAGGCCAGGATCGATTGTGAAGTCCAGAAAGTAGTGTTGAGAAACCCTTCGGGAAAATTTACCTCATATAGACGATTTGGGAAACCTAAAAACTTTGGAGTGATCTCTGCTCTACAAGTGCAGAAGTTGATGAGAAAGGGGTGTGAACTGTTTTTCTGTAGTGTGCAAGATGTGAGTAAAGAAGCTGAGTTAAAACTTGAGGATGTTCCAATAGTGAATGAGTTTATGGACGTATTTCCGAGTGAAATTTCAGGATGCCGCCTGCAAGAGCTGTCGAGTTTACCATAGACTTAGTTCCTGGAACTGCACCTATATCTAAGGCACCTTATAGAATGGCACCTCCTGAGATGAGTGAGTTAAAGACGCAATTGCAAGAACTTTTGGATAAGGGTTATATCAGACCTAGTGCATCGCCTTGGGGAGCTCCTGTTTTGTTCGTGAAGAAAAAGGATGGGAGTATGAGATTATGTATAGACTATAGGGAGTTGAATAATGTTACCATCAAGAACAAGTACCCTTTGCCTAGAATAGATGACCTATTCGATCAACTAAACGGAGCTAGTGTGTTCTCGAAGATTGACTTACGTTCAGGATATCACCAGTTGAGGGTAGCTGATAAGGATGTACCTAAGACTGCTTTTAGAACGCGTTATGGTCACTACGAGTTCACTGTAATGCCATTTGGGTTAACAATGCTCCTGCTATATTTATGGATTTGATGAATAGAATCTTTCATGAGTTTTTAGATAAGTTCGTAGTGGTTTTCATCGATGACATTTTGATTTATTCGAGGAATGAAACCGAACACGATGAACATTTGAGGATTATCTTAGAAACCTTGAGGAAGAACCAATTATATGCCAAGTTCTCTAAGTGTGAGTTTCGTTTGGAGAAAGTAGCATTCTTGGGTCATTTTGTGTCTAAGGAAGGAGTCTCTGTAGATCCTGCTAAGATTCAAGCTGTGAGTGAGTGGCCAACTCCAAAGAGTGTGACTGACATTAGAAGTTTCTTGGGTTTAGCTGGCTATTATAGGAGATTTGTGAGGGATTTCTCAAGATAGCGAGACCTATGACGAATTTAATGAAAAAGGAGACCAAGTTTGAGTGGAATGAGAAGTGTGAGGAAGCCTTCCAGATCTTGAAAGATCGTTTAACCACTGCACCTGTCTTAACCCTACCTGATGGAATGAGGGATTTGAGGTCTATAGTGATGCTTCGAAGAATGGTTTGGGTTGTGTATTGCAACAGAATGGGAAGGTAATAGCTTATGCATCGCGTCAACTGAAACCTTATGAGGCTAATTACCCTACCCATGATCTAGAGTTAGCTGCCATAATTTGCATTGAAGATTTGGAGACATTATCTTTATGGGGCAACCTGCAAGATATTCACAGACCATAAGAGCTTGAAATACATATTTACCCAAAAAGACTTGAATATGAGACAAAGGAGATGGCTAGAGTTGATTAAGGATTACGATCTAGACATCCAGTATCATGAAGGGAAAGCCAATGTGGTGGCTGACGCCTTGAGTAGGAAATCGAGTCATAGCTGAGTACTTTGATAGTTCCTGAGGAGTTGTGTAGAGATATGCAAAGGTTGAACCTAGAAATTTTAAATCCTGGGGAAAGTGAGGCAGACTCAGTAATCTTTCTTTGGGAGTGTCAATTTTCGATGAGATCATTGAGGGTCAAGTTGGGGATGAGCATCTAGATAAGATAAAAGAGAAAATGAAGCAAGGTAAGAGTAGACTTCAAGATTCATGAGGATGGGAGTCTAAGGTTTAAGGGACGGTGGTGTGTACCACAGAAGTGTGACGACCTAAAAGACGTCTTATGGATGAGGGACATAATACTCCGTATTCTGTGCACCCTGGGGGTGACAAATTGTATAAGGATCTTAAGGTGATACTGGTGGCCGAACATGAAACGAGAGGTAGCCGAGTATGTGTCTAAGTGTCTAACCTGTCAGAAAGTGAAGATAGACCATAAGAGGCCCATGGGGACAGTCCAACCACTAGAGGTTCCTGGATGGAAGTGGGATTCGATTTCTATGGACTTTGTGACTGCCTTACCCAAGTCGAGGAGTGGAAATGATACCATTTGGGTTATAGTGGATAGACTGACCAAGTCCGCTGTTTCATACCTATTAAGGAGACATGGAAGAAGAAGCAACTCGCTACAACCTATATCAAGCATGTAGTGAGATTGCACGGAGTCCCAAAGGACATTATTTCAGACCGTGACTCTAGATTTCTATCTAAGTTTTGGAAGAAGGTCAAGCAAACCTTGGGACAACATTAAAGATGAGTACCGCCTTTCACCCTGCGACCGATGGTCAGACTGAGCGGACTAACCAAACTATGGAAGAATGTTGCGAGCTTGTGCTATAGATTTTCAAGGAAGTTGGGAGGACCAATTAGATTTGATTGAGTTCTCTTACAATAATAGTTACCATGCGAGTATCAAGATGGCACCTTTTGAGGCGTTATATGGTCGGAAGTGTAGAAGTCCCATTTGCTGGAACGACTATAGTGAGAATGTAGTTTTGGGGACAGAATTCATTGAGGAGACCGTCAAGAACGTTAGATTGATTCAGGCTAGAATTCAAGCTGCGCAAGATAGGCAGAAGAGTTACGCAGACTTAAAGCGGCGCGAAGATGAGTTCGCTGTAGGTGATAAAGTATTCCTGAAAGTATCACCCACCAAAGGCTTATGCGATTTGGGAAAAAGGGCAAGCTGAGTGCTAAATATGTAGGCCCATATGAAATTTTGGAGCGCATTGGGAAAGTAGCTTATAGATTGGCATTGCCAATGGAGTTTGAAAAGATGCACGATGTGTTTCACATATCCCAATTGAAGCGCTATATCCCTGATGAGCGCCATGTGTTAGAGCCTGAACGAGTGCAGATAGATAGTAGCCTCACTTATGAGGAAAGACCTGTCAAGATTCTCGACAGGAAAGTGCGTAGTACGCGTAACAAGGATGTGCATATTGTCTGTTGGAATAATCGGTTCGCAAAGGCAGAAAATAAGCTTTCAAATACTGTGCCGTGATAGGAGATCACTGACTTGAAAGCGATTACGGCCCGACACTGGTGGTTATCGATCTTGGCCGGAATGCTCCCCAAGGTTAACACAGTAGCTCAGAATGCCACCACTAGCAAACTAAGCTTTAGAGAATAGCACGAAAACCCAGGAAGAGAGAAGAGAAGAGAGAAGAGTGTTTGTTGTTTTTTTTGTATCTCTGACTGAACAGAATGGCTCTGATTTTATAGGGAAGAATCAAGCCAAAAACGGATAGTAATCAAGACAGAAATCAATGGGCGGATAATTAGGGATTGCCATGAATACTGTAACGGTAAAACGTTACAGAATTCCAACGGCCACATACGCGTAGCTCCCGGGTCCAAAACTTTAGTTAAGTTAAGTTTATTCCCAAAGCCAAAGCCCAAGGCCCATGGCCCATGGCCCATGGCCCATGGCCCATGGCCCATGGCCCTGCCGGTCCGGGCGGGCGGCGCGCGCGTGTGTGATAGCAAGCCCAAACCCAACATATCATCCAACCACAAAAGCATCTCTAGTCACAACTCAATAGATGGAAGGAGGGAGGAAGTATATAAACATGAGAAAACTCCCTCCCACAAGCAATGTGGGACAAACAAGAAAATGAGCCAAGGCTTTTCCAAGCCTTAACTCCTACAATCCCCCACAAAGGATCAGAAAAGCAAAAGAAATTCCTGGGTAAGGAAAGGAAAGTACTTAAGCACCAATATCTTTCGATTTGAATTGATGCATAGTGAAATGAGGCAACAACTTACTATCTAGTGAGTGAATTACTCTTGAACTCACCAGAGTTCCGTTGAGACCCCCACAACACATACCTACCTTAAGATCGTGCAATCTCCGCGATACATCACAAGCGCTTTATAGCCATGCGCATTCCTTGGGTCTAATAAGTGCTCTAGAAAGACAGCCCAGTCTTTCATAGAAGGCGGCTTAACCTCCACACTTACGTAGGTAGTCCATCAAGTGTTTCTCAATAACACCACCCCGAAGGGATATGGAACTATTAAGAGCAAAATGCTCAACCTCTCAATGTATATCCATCAAGTGCGTCTCAGAAGCACCACCAATAGGCTATGGATAAAAGCACTACCATGTGTCATAGGGATGGAAATGTAGTGCAAGTTAAGATTTCATGGCTTCGTTTGACCACAAACGGGTATCCACCATAAGATCTCAACTAATGGGCTTTAGCCCCATCCCCTCGACGACTCTAGGACAACTCTCCTAGATAACCCCTTAGTAAAGGGGTCTGCAAGATTTCTTTCGGACCTCACATAGTCCAAAGAAATCACCCCATTTTTCAGGAGTTGTTTGACGACTCCATGTCTGATCCGTATGTGTCTCTTCTTACCATTGTAGATACTGTTCTTAGCAACACCAATGGCTGCTTGAGAATCACAATGAAGAGAGACAGGTGAACTCTGTCCACCCCTAATGGAACATCAACAACAAGTTTCTCAACCATTCAGCTTCTTGCCCTGCCAACTCGAGGGCAATGAACTCAGACTCCATGGTGGAACGTGCTATACAAGTCTGTTTCGAAGACTTCCACGATATAGCACCACCACCAAGGGTAAACACATAGCCACTAGTTGAACTGATCTCATCATTACCAGATACCCAGTTTGCATCACAAAATCCTTCAAGAACAGCAGGAAATTTAGAATAGTGCAAACAAAAATCAACAGTTCCTTTTAGGTATCTGAGAAGACGATGAAGGGCACTCCAGTGTTCATTACTAGGGTTATGTGTATATCTACTAAGTCTACTCACTGCATAAGCTATGTCAGGTCGAGTACAGTTCATGAGGTACATCAAACTACCTATGATTTTCGCATATTCACTTTGAGAGACACTTTCACCTAAGTTCTTGGTCAAATGAATACTAGAATCATAGGGAGAACTCACTGGAACAACATCAAAGGAATTAAACCTTTTAAGCACCTTTTCCACATAATGAGACTGGCTAAGGGAAATGCGACCGGAGACTCTCTTAAGTCTGACTCCTAAAATCACATCAGCTTCCCCCAAATCTTTCATCTCAAATTTTGAAGACAAGAAAAGTTTAGTATCATTAACCACCTTTAAGTTGTTACCAAAAATCAGCATGTCATCCACATAAAGACATATAATCACACAATCTGATCCTATCAATTTTGAATAAACACAAGAATCAGAATTGTTTACAATGAAACCATTTGACACCACAGTACTATCAAATTTTTCATACCATTGTTTTGGTGCTTGTTTGAGACCATATAAGGACTTCCTCAATTTGCACACTTTATCTTCTTGACCTAACACCACGAAACCCTCAGGTTGAGACATGTAAATCTCCTCCTCTAAGTCACCATTCAGGAAAGCAGTCTTAACATCCATCTGATGTATAACTAAGTCATGAATAGCAGCAAGAGCAAGCAGGGTCCTAATAGTGGCTATCTTAGTCACAGGAGAATAAGTGTCAAAGTAGTCTAGTCCTTTCCTCTGAGTGAAGCCCCTGATGACAAGCCTAGCTTTAAACCTCTCGATAGTTCCATCAGGTCTCAATTTCTTTTTAAAGATCCACTTACTATCTATGGTCTTTGATCCCTTAGGTAAGTCAGTCAACTCCCAAGTAGAGTTAGACACTATGGAATCTAACTCGCTCTTAATGGCCTCTTTCCAAAAACTGGCATCCACAGATCTCATTGCCTCATCAAAGGTCTTTGGGTCCTCTTCTATCATGAAAGCATAAACTAGTTCATCACTCAACAAGTCAACACAAGAACTTTCAGATAGAAAAGCAGTAACAAAATCAGAACCAAAGTCTTTTGCTACTCTAGGTCTCTTACTTCTCCTAGGCTCATCTACGACAGAGGAACTACTAGCATGCATGTCAACTGAACTACTACTCAAAGTCAAATCAGCAGGAGTATCACAAGTAGGTAGAACATCATGCGTAGAACAAGTAGATAAATCAACAGCAGGAGAAGAACAAGAAGGCACAGATGCAACATCACCTTTTTTCAAAGGAAACACATGTTCAAAAAATTCAGCATCTCTGTACTCACAGATAGACCTATCACTCAAAGACATGAATCTATATGCAGCATGAGCATAACCAATGAATACAGCATCAAAAGTCTTAGGTCCTATGTTTGACTTTTTATAGTCAGGAAGCCCAACTTTGGCTAGACACCCCCACACTCTTAGAAAACTCAAGTTTGGAGGATAACCCTTCCATAGTTCATAAGGGGTCTTATCTAATCTTTTGTGAGGAACTCGGTTAAGAACATGACAGGCTGAAAGAACAGCTTCCCCCCACATTTCATCAGGCAACCCAGAACTTACAAGCATAGCATTCATCATATTTTCAAGGACCTATTTTTTCTTTCAGCTATACCTTTTGTTGGGGTACATAAGGAGCACTAAGTTCATGAATGATTCCCAATTTCTCACAATGGTCATTCCAAGAGAAGTTCTCATATTCTCTACCCCTATCAGACCTAACCCTCTTGATTTTCCTATCAAGTTGGTTTTCTACCTCGGCTTTATACTTCAAAAAAGCTTCCCCTGCCTCACTTTTGGTCTTCAGAAGGTATAACTTAGTGAACCTCGAGTAATCATCAACAAAGGAAATATACCAGAATTTTCCTCCTCTACTTCTAGTGTTCTGAAAGTCAGCTAAGTCTGTATGAACCAATTCTAGAAGTTGGGTGGTCCTTTGAGTCACAGTTTTGCAAGGTTTCTTGGTAAATTTTGCTTCAACACAAATAGGACACTTAGAGAACTCGGTTGAGGACAGATTAGGAATCAATTCTAAGGTTCTTAGTCTCTTAATAGAAGCAACATTCACATGTCCTAATCTACCGTGCCATAAATTTAAAGACTCAGCAATATAAGCAGAACCACAAACAGTTTTATTAATAGCAGATACAGAAGAAGCAACATTTAAAATAAACAAACCCCCACTCAGATACCCTTTCCCCACAAATTCCCCACCACGAGTCATTACAACCTTGTCAGCCTCAAAAACAATTTTCAAACCAGCTTTGTTTAACAAGGCACCAGACACTAGGTTACGACGCATAGTAGGAACATACAAGACATTTGAAAGGGAGAGGGTTTTTCCAGAGGTAAGTTTTAGAGTGACCTTTCCATGTCCAAGCACTCCAGCAGTTGCTGCGTTCCCCATGTAGACGCACTCACCTCCTGTTGCATCCTGGAAGTCATGGAGCAGCTCCTTGTTCGAACAGAAATGCCTTGAAGCCCCGGTGTCCAAAATCCAGTCAGAACGATTTTCGACCAGATTTGCTTCAACAACCACAGCAGCAATAACTTCATCCGAAACCGCAAGGTTAGCTTGAGGAGGTTCTTTTTGGACAGAACCTTGGCGTTGAGGGCATTGGTAAGCCTTATGATCAGGCTTTCCACACACATAGCATACAAAAGTCTTCTTTTGAATCTTACCACTTGGTTTGTTCACTTTTCCTTGCTTCTTACCCTTGTTGAACACCTTCTTACCCTTACCCTTGAACTTGTCAGAACCTGGCGCAGCAGCAGATTCCACCAGATTGGCTTTGGTAACATTGACAAGAACCGAGTCCTGATTATCCTTGATTCGGTTGGCCTCTTCGATCCTCATGTGACTGATTAGATCCTGAAGAGACAGGAACTCTTTCCTATGTTTCAGATTGTTACGGAACTCCCTCCAGGAGGGAGGAAACTTTTCCAGCAGAACATTGGCCTGAAAAACCTCACAAATTTTCATGTCCTCATTTAAAACATCAGCACACAGATTCTCATAGACATGAACTTGGTCCATGACAGGTTTGTCATCAACCATTTGGAAAGCCAGCCACTTTCCTACAACGTATTTCTGTTTCCCAGCATCATCAGCCCCATATTTTTTCTCAAGGGCCTCCCAAATCAGTTTGGATGACTTATGAACCATGAACAAATCAAACAAATTATTAGTCATCAGATTAAGGAGATGGAAACGAACTGTTTTATTATCTTTTTCATATTTCAGAATTTTATCCTCATTCTGTTTAATGACAGCAGCAGAAGGAGAATTTGAATCAGCAGTAGCCGTAATGGCAGTGGGACAGTCACTGAACAAGACATAGTCAATATCCAGTTGCTCGAAAAACATAAGAAGTTTTTGAGCCCAGCGTTTGTAGTTATTTCCATCAAGGGACTCAAGTTTGGACAGGTGAGCCATTGATTTGGTTGAACTTTCTGCCATTGCAAATATTCGTAATCGCTTTCAAATTGTTGGAATAATCGGTTCGCAAAGGCAAAAATAAGCTTTCAAATACTGTGCCGTGATAGGAGATCACTGACTTGAAAGCGATTACGGCCCGACACTGGTGGTTATCGATCTTGGCCGGAATGCTCCCCAAGGTTAACACAGTAGCTCAGAATGCCACCACTAGCAAACTAAGCTTTAGAGAATAGCACGAAAACCCAGGAAGAGAGAGAAGAAGAGAGAAGAGTGTTTGTTGTTTTTTTTGTATCTCTGACTGAACAGAATGGCTCTGATTTTATAGGGAAGAATCAAGCCAAAAACGGATAGTAATCAAGACAGAAATCAATGGGCGGATAATTAGGGATTGCCATGAATACTGTAACGGTAAAACGTTACAGAATTCCAACGGCCACATACGCGTAGCTCCCGGGTCCAAAACTTTAGTTAAGTTAAGTTTATTCCCCAAAGCCCAAAGCCCAAGGCCCATGGCCCATGGCCCATGGCCCATGGCCCATGGCCCATGGCCCTGGCCCGGTCCGGGCGGGCGGCGCGCGCGTGTGATAGCAAGCCCAAACCCAACATATCATCCAACCACAAAAGCATCTCTAGTCACAACTCAATAGATGGAAGGAGGGAGGAAGTATATAAACATGAGAAAACTCCCTCCCACAAGCAATGTGGGACAAACAAGAAAATGAGCCAAGGCTTTTCCAAGCCTTAACTCCTACATTGTCAAAGTTCTTTGGTCTAACCACGAGTCAGAAGAGGCAACGTGGGAAGCCGAAGAGGATATGAAGAAAAAGTATCCAGACCTATTCCTTGAGGTGAGTTACGAGGGCGTAACTCGTTTTCTTTAAGGGGGTAGAATGCGATAAATTTCGCGTTTTTTTTGTCTATTTTATGACATTTTCATGTATATGTATGCCTATGTTGGGCAATTTGCACATGTTAGTGCAAAAGAAGTAGAGTCTCCGCATAAGAAAAGTGTTCATAAGTGACACAAGTGTTTAAAAATGGGAAAGTGCACCGAGGCACTATCTTTTCTTCAAAGATTTTCGAAATGATGAGTTCAGACTTTCGAAAACAAGAGGGTTTTGTGTTAAGTTTCGGGACGAAACTTCTTTTAAGGGGGGTAGACTGTAATCCCCCACATTTTTAAAGGATTTTCATAAATATATTAAGTTATTTATGTAATTATATTAAATCCAAATGAGTTTGGAAAATGATTTGACTTTTAAAAAGGGTTGACTATTTTAAAAGTCAACTAAAAATATTTTTCTAAGCTTAATAAAGTTTGTAATATTTTAATTAAGCATGTTTTAAATAAGAGTTTAATTATTAAAAGTATATTTGAAAAGAAACTTAATGGAATCGAAAGCCCAAAAGAAATAAAAAGGGAAAGGATAATTTGATGACTAAAGTCCTAACAAGCCCATCTTGTTAGTCATCAAAGTTTAATTATTGAATTCCTTTTCCTAAGCCCAATAGGATTAGCCTATTGTTTTAATTATTGAATTCTTTCTTTTTCCTAAGCCCAATAGGATTAGCCTATTTAAATATCCTAAAACCCGAATTTTTGCCCTACACTTATTTTCTCTCTCCTCACTTGCACGTGACTTTGAGTTTTCTCTCCCCTCACTCGACATTTTCTCTCTCCTCTTCCTCTTGAGCGTGACTTCCATCTTTTCTCTCAAAAATCGTTTCTTCTTCGCTAAGTAACGTTTCTTGTCGAACAAGAAACGTCACAAACCTTTTCTTGAAGCCGAAAACAGTGCTGCCGCCGGTTCCTTGCTGCTGTCCTCAGTCCGGCGCCCTCCTTACTCCTCTTATTTTGGTTGTTTTCTTCTCCTTTAAGATTCCATTAAAGTTCTAATTTTTATTGTTATTTTATTTTATTGCATGATGATTTGAGTTATTATTTTTATTATGAAATATGTATTTTTCGGATCATATGTATAAAAGAAAATTTTCAGATTTATTATTTTTAGTTATAATCATGAAAGATGTGATTTTTAGGGTTTTAAATCACTAGAAATCGCATATTTAGAGTATGAATATGATTTTTGATTGGAATACGATTTTTATATTCATTTAAAATATTTTCAGAAGGTTTAGAAAATTTTATAGTTGCTGGAAATTCAGAAAGTTAATATTTTAAGGTTTTTAATGGTTTTTAGTCACTAGAATAGTTTATCTATACTAGGGATTAAAAATTAATGAGAGTTTAAATTATAAAAACGATTTTTAAAGAAGTTTAGAAGGGTTTGGGACGTTTTAAAGTTGTTGTATTTTTTTTAGTACAAGTATTTACTCGATTTCTTGGTTGTTTTAGGCGGAGAATTCACTGTAGGGGACTTTTAGTGCTTAAAAGTGGCCTACCGTTACGTTTATACGAGGTACGTACATAGTCTACGTGCTAAATGATTAGAAACATGCTTTAGGGATGTTTTTAATATGTAGTATCATGTATAGGACCTTGTAGTTCATATATATGATTTACTGAGATGGCTTTACATGTTATTTGCTTGTATGCTACATGTAAACTAAGAATATGTTTAAGTATGACTTGTTTGTATGGAAGTTTGATGCAAACAATAATTTCATTTGGTATTAATTCGTAGGTGGATTAATTTGAGTAAGTTGGAATCATGGATTCTTTGAGTTTATTAATTTATCTTATAAGAACCGAGGATCTTATTTGGTAATTTTGAGTTATACCTATATAAAGGTACAGTTACTGTTGGCTAGGTTCAACAGGCAAGTTAGTAAAGAATAAAAGAAGTTAAAAGAGTCTTGGATGCTAAGTTGTGAACACTTATTAATTCTAAGATTAAAAAGGAGTTTTGTGATGTTATGTGATTAGTAGTTGTGAGTATTATGTGCTTGGTTGGTGTCAACACAAGTATAAAATGAATTCAACGTAAAGTGAAACGAGAATAGGTTATAGACTTTAGACTGGTGCACGTCTAGAGTTGGACACTAAGGGTTGGAGTACATAGTCCGCTGTGATATGTATTCTCGAGGTTGGATTGATCACCATTCCTCTTTAGTCTAAAGGTTCCTCGATATCGTAGGTCATTCTGGTTTGCGGAGTCATGACCGTATTCCTATTTCAGAAAAGTCAACTCGTCCCAATAACTATTCCATTTAAAGAAGAAATAAAAGTTAGAGTCTAGTTCAGTAAGAGTCATCTGTAGTTGTTATGTTATTATTATTTTATTCTACAAGTTGTGTTGTAGTATCATGTTTAGGATTGTTATTGTCTGATATGTAGTACTCAGCTTTGCTGATTACGTGCTTGTCTGTGTTTGTGATCATGGCTTTGCCTATTGATCCTGTGGTGATCCTTCGGGGGAGCAGAGTCAAGAAAGCATTGACATTACAGGTTCGAAGATGCATACCATTGGGGAATCTGGAATGGAGAGGCTGTAGTGATAGTAGTATTTGAGTTGTTTCTAGAAGTTTATATTTTCAGACTTTAGCTTTGAGTTGGTGTGTTTCAGTTCAAACATTGTTTGACTCTTATTTCATGAGTTTAATAAAGTTGGTTTTGTTTTAGTAAGTTTTCCGCTGCAAAATTCTGAGTAAGCCGAAACGTTTTCACACGGGCGATAATGCCTGGGTAATTCTCTAGATTTGTGGTAAAAGTATTTTCTAGAAAGAGAGAATTATCGGGGTGTTACAGTCATTGTGAGTGAGACCACTGATTTCACATCATTTGAGTGGAAAGTTGGTTACAGATTTGCCAATAGAGAGTCATTTAAGAAGGCAGTAGCAAAGTTTGCAATCATTCAGGGTAGGAGCTTGAGTTTTGTCACAAGCAACAAGAATAGGCAACAAAGATTGGAGGTGAGGTGCTTGGCTGGGTGCAAGTTCAGATTGTATGCTTCTTGGGACAATAACAAAGAGAGTTTCATAGTTAAGTCTGTAGATTCAGGCCACATTTGCAACAAGAATATGGAAAAGAACAAGCAGCTTAAATCCACATGGCTTGCTGCACGGTTCATTGAAATTTTCAAGGCCATGCCTCATTGGCCTGCAAAAGAAATAATGGACACTGTGAAAAGGGCATATAGGGTCTTAATCAAAAAGGATGTGGCATATAAGGTTAAGTATTATGCCCACAGGATGTTATATGGTAGTATGCAAGAACATTACAACAAAGTAGCAAGATATGTTGAGGTTTTGAGAGAATGCAACCAGGGGAACCACATTGCACTAGTGACTGATGACAGTAAGAAACCCCCTGTGTTTAAGAGGTTGTTTGTGTGCTTTGAGGGTTTGAAGAAGGGGTGGATAGAGGGTTGTAGAAAAGTTTTATGTATTGGTGCTTGTTTTTTAAAGACTTTTCTTGGAGGTCAACTAATGGCTGCAGTGGGAAGGGATGGGAATGATCAGATGTTCCCTGTGGCTTGGGCAGTGGTTGAGGGGGAGAATAATGATTCTTGGGATTGGTTCATGCTACAACTACGCAATGGTACAGGACTTGCAATCATCTCAGATGAACACATTGTAAGTAAACTGACACTTGTAGTTTTGTACTTGTACTTAATTAATTTAACTAACACTTTTACTAACACTAACACCTAATACATTTTCTTGTGTAGTCTATCTTGAGCTCAGTGAAGAAGGTGCTACCAAATGCTGAACACCGCCATTGTTCAAGGCACATTTTCTCACACTGGCATAGATCATTTGAAGGGGATGAGATGAAAGTACTGCTTTGGAGGGCAGTGAAGGCCTACAACATGGCTGATTACCATGATGCATTGGATGAGATGGAAAAGGTAAATCCTGATGCAGTCATTGGATTTAAGAGCTATGATCCTAAGACCTTTCATGAAAACACAAACTAAGGTTGATGTCACATTGAATAATTTAGTTGAAACACACTAGTAGAATAAATGCTATTTGCTGCGGTGATATTGCTGCGGTTTTACCTATACGCAGCAATATAACACGCAAAAATAAATAAAAAATAAAAATTGACAATATTGTTGCGGTTCCCACCCAAAACCGCAGCAATATTGTCTAACGGTTACCATTTTAAAAACATGTGGGGCCCCTTACTGCTAATATTGCTGCGGTTTCCTAGTAGGACCGCAGCAATATATTAAAAAAAATATTTTTTTAATATATTGCTGCGGTCCTACTAGAAAACCGCAGCAATATTAGCTGTCAATTACCCATAAAAAAAAGGTTCTTTCAGCGCTCAAAACTTAGGTTTTTTTTGAACATTTTCTCCTCTCACCCTCAGTCTCTCTTCTCTCTCTCATCCTCTCAACCCCCTCTTCTCTCTCATCTCTCTCAACCCTCACTTCACGAAGCCGGCGACTTCACGAAGCCGGCGACTTCACATAGCCGGCGACTTCACGTAGCCGACGAAGCGACGAAGTGACGAAGCCGACGAAGCGGACGCGATGAATTTGTGGATGAATTTCCGGCGACGACGCGATGAATTTGTGGATGAATTTCCACGAAGCCGACGAAGCGGACGACGCGACGAAGCCGACGAAGTGGACGACGCGACGAAGCCGACGAAGCGGACGCGATAAATTTCCACGAAGCCGACGAAGCGGACGACTTCCTTCTTCGGGTTTTTTTTCGTTTTTGTTTTATTTTTGTTTTTTTACATTATTTAGATGAATTTCGTCCCTTTCAGATCTGAATTTTCGAAGTTGTGGATGGGTTTTGTTCGAAGTTTTGTCCATTTCAGATCTGAATTTTCGAAGTTCCTTCTTAGATGAATCTCCGGGAAAGAACATACGGCTAGATTTGATTGTTTTCATTATCTTTGTTTCTTAGATCTGATTGTTTTCATTATCTTTATTTTCTTTGTAAGTTGGTACAATTATAATTTGGTACAGTTTTTTATTTAGATTTTACTGCATAATATAATTTTCTGGTTCTTATTGTTAGTTTTATCTATTGTGAATGAGAAGTGATGTGGGTTTCATTTTGATTTTGGTTTCTATTAAATGATATAATGCTCATTTGTAGATGGATTTGTTTTCGGGTTTTATTTTTCAAATCTTATGGCAAAATGCAAAAAAAAAAAAAAAAAAAAAATTTCTTGTAGGACCCTATTGCTGCGATTTTGGGCTAAAAACCGCAACGATATTATCTCTCAGTCACCTTACTTTTCGCCAAAAAATTCATATATTGCTGCGGTTTGGCCTAAAAAACCGCAACAATATTGGTATATATTGTTGCGGTTTAAAACCGCAGCAATATTATTAATACCTATTGCTGCGCCCTTAATTGCTGCGCGCCCCAAAACGCAGCAATAGGGCACTTTTTAACCGCAGCAAGTAGCCTTTATTCTACTAGTGACATTCAATTGTTACATTATAAATGCCAGAACAAAACACATAATTTACATGTTAGAAGAAATTAGGACATCACTAATGCAAAGGCTTGCTGTGAAGAAGCAAGAAATGAAGAGAGTGACTGGAAAGTTGTGTCCTAGGATACAAACCAAGCTAGAAAAAAACAAAGAACTAGCAGCCCAATTGTAACACCCCCAAAATCCATACACGTCTAACGCTACGTCGCATCGACTTTGGGAGTGTTACCGCCGCGATGGAACGCAAGGCATAATTAGAAATACGGTAACTCAAACTCATTGTCTCAAAACCAAATTGCAGCGGAATAGAAAATGTAAATACAACTCGGGAATCATAGATGACCCCTCTTTATTCAATCTCAAACCATTTAACAATGTTCTATAAAGTTCAGTAATACTTGAACCAAAAGTTTAACTTCAAACTACAGACTAGCCCCCTTATGCTTGATATCATGCAGCAGCACCAGCTCACCTAGTCTGCTCCCCATTGAAGTGTCAATGGTTCATCACAGGTCAACAAACACATAATAACACACAAAGTCAGCTATGCTGAGTACGTAATGAACCATTGAAACTAAATGAACATAAATGATGCACACCTTACAAACTGCTATAAGAAACCACATCATCTCACATTCTTTATTCTTTCATTATTTGGCATCGAACGGGCACCGTCATCTTACTAGAATCATACGGGCTACTGAATCCTTAATAGACAACTTGGTCTATTAGATGAAATGCAAATACGGTTTTGTTCCGTCTCACACCCATCACCTTAGTATGCATACCCCCAAGATCGAACGGAACCTTCCGCCTACTTGAGTTATCAAAATATAAGGACACTACTGTCGTCACAGTAGGCCTGTGTAGGAGTGTAGAACAAGTCCCACACTCCCCCCATTGTTCTATACTTGTAGGAAATCCAACTACAAGCTATTGCCATAATCTTCTTTTACTATTAACTATTCTTTTTATAACTTTAAGGAGTCATTTATATGCTCTCTTAATTACCAAACTCAATCTTATCTCTGGTAACACTCTCGTTACTCTATAGATCAGATTAATAATGCTGATGTTACACTACGATAAACTTCGCATTTCAATGCAACATATTTCAATGCATCATATTGATTTCACGTTATAAACGTCTAACCAAACAATCACAATCAGATGTTCCCTATCATGGTACTAGGTTCCAATAAAATGAACTGCAACCTAATCATGATACTAAACTTGAAAGTAAACTGGTACGCGTACGTACCTTGTAGCGGAGAATTTTCGTTGACTTAATTGAACGAGCCGCTTATGAAATTGGGACCTAAATCGTTAAAACAAAGCTTTAGTGTTACGTCCTTGATAACACTAACAACTACTACGTACTAAGACCATAACGATCTAACGATTCGAATTAAGCGATAGTTAAAACCTTATTCCAGAACTTTCGTTATAATTCTAATCTAGTGGATTTAACGTCTTTTAGAAGTCAGAGTTAGTGAGTAACTAAGTTAGTTAGTAACCTTAGTCCACTATTTTACCAATCCAAAAAGGGTCATAAGTCCAACCTGTCTTATGTCCAGAAGTTAAGTCATATGTCCAAAAGTAAGTCATGTGTCTAAAAGTAAGTCATATGTCCAAAGGATAAGTTCCATGTCCAAAAGGTAAGTTCCATGTCCAAAAAGGTAAGTCAGGTTCCATGAAACAGGTCACTCATGAAACGATAATAACTTTAACTAATAATAGAACACACTTTTCTTACTTTCAACTTATTCCAATTACAAACCTAACCAGAATTTTAACTTAAAAACAGAATAATAACTTAACTAGTTAAACAATCTAATAATTTACTAAACACTCTAATTACTAATTATTAATTACAAACCTTACGTAATTACGAAAACTGTAAATATAAATAATAAAACTGATATAACAGGTCAAGTGCATAATAGGTTTATACCACTGACTCGCCGACGTCAAACTCCGGCAATGAAGCTCCGGTGGCCTTCGCTCGCCACACAGCCACACTCGAGACCCTCTTCGGTTCGCAGGCGCGCACAGCAGCGACGCACTACTTCGCTTGCTCGCACAACAACGCACACACACGACACCACGCGACCCTCGTCGCAGCACGGTCTCGCACGACACCCTCGAACGTCCTTCGCACAACCCTCGCACGACCCTCGAACCTCTTCGCGCAACACTCGCACGAACCACGACACTCTTCGCACACAAAACCTCTAGCAAAACCCTCGACAAACTCGCACAAAAACTCGACCAAACCCTCGACGAATTCGCACCAATCTCTCGACCCTCCTCGCCTGCGCACCCTCCGCGCGCTCGAACCACAACCCCCTTCGCACCCCTCGACGATTTCCGAGAAAGAACACGGCAAGGGAGACAAAGAAAATGAGGAGAACAGCGAGAGAGAGGGAAAAATCTGAGGGAGAGAGAGATTCGAGAGAGAGAGAAAGAAAATTCTGGGAGAGAAAGAAAGAGAGAGAGATCGGCTGAGGAGAGAGAGAGGAAGAGAAAAGTCGGCTGAGGAGAGGGAGAAGAAAGGGTTTAGGGTTTTCTGAAATTCCCTCTCCTTTTCTTTTTATACTCCCTTCAAAAAGTAGTAACCCTAGGTCAAGTAAAGATCAGGTTACTCTTTTAAAAACTCCGAAAATTTCCAAACCAATTCATATTAACAATAATTTATTCCTATTAATTTGTAAATAAACTAAAATACCTTTTTATTAATTCTTTATACTTTCTTAATTAATACGAAATTACTACTAAAAATACGGAGTATTACACCAATGCACTGTGGTCCCTTCAACAGTTACTGTTTTTCAAGTTAGCTACTACATGGATGTGTTGGAGGTTGATTTAGGTGCTAGAACTTGCACATGTAGGTATTGGGACTTGACTGGGATCCCCTGTGCCCATGCTATTTCTTGTATTTTTTTTCTTCATAAAGATGCTGAGGACTTTGTGTCTGAATGGTATCACAAGGATACATATTTGAAGTCATATGTTGGTAGTATCCCCCCTTGTGTTGGTGAGAGGCATTGGCCTAGGGTCCACCTACCATTAACTCCACCTCCCATAAAGATAGGTCCAGGCAGGCCCAGGAGAAATAGAAGGAAGGACCCCTATGAGAATCCTAAAAAACCAGGGAGACTAACAAAGCATGGGGTCCAAATGAGTTGTAGTATATGCAAGGAAAAATACCCATAACAAGAGGAGATGTCCCAATAAGGACAGGGCTGTGGAACCACCTAATAAAAGGCAGAGAGTTAACAATGAACAGCCCCAACCTTCCTCTCATTTGAATGTTACTGCTGAACCAACAAGGACTGGAATAAATGAAAGGGTCATTAGAGGAGGAATGGGAAGCAGGGGTGGTGGAGGAAGGGGCAGCAAGGGTGGTGGAGGAAGGGGCAGCAGGGGTGGCAGGACTGGAACTAGGGGAGGAAGAGGAAGAGGAAGGAGTGCATCTCAACAGGTATGACTCAATCATCCTCTTCATTTACTTCACTTTGCTTGGATTTAGGAAATTCACCCCTTGCTTGTTTTCTTGTCAACAGATACCATCTGGGGTTGGATTGTTTATTGCACATGATGGCAGTTCATTCTTGAATGTAAGTAAACAATGCATCTTCTTGTTTTTTTTTTTTTGTTAAGTACCCCCTTATGCTTTACTAATTATTCTGTTTTGTAGGCCCCCACTCAACAAGGAGGTCCAATTGAGATCACACAAAGCTCAACCACCTTGGCTGATGGATGTCCAATTGGAAGTCAAGCATCAACAGCTTCCTAGTTAGATATGTTTAACAACTTGTAGTGCAATTGAGGAACACCTTTTTTTTGGGAACACTTGAATGTATTGATTGATAACTAATATTTCATTGCAAGCAAGTAAAAGCTAATCAAGGACTTCATTTCATTTCTTCATTGCAATGGTTACAACATGTTCCAAATCAGTGCATAACTACAACTTCTAAAAAATCAACAAGAAAACAATGATGAAAACTACCCATGACAACACTAATGCAGTAGTTGCAAATTTTTCCCCTTTCCCATGTTTTGACTTCTCAACATTCAGTAGTAAAATTACATTCTTCAGTTCTTCATTTGCATCCTTCAGGTTCATTTTCTTTAATTTGGTCTTGTCCAACCTCATCTTCACATCTTCTAATTTTCTTTCAAAAGCTACACATTCGATGCATATGTTATCTTCACCATCAACATCATCCTTCCATCGAAAAAAATGGCGTTCTTCATTGTTCTACAATAATAGAAAATTTCAGTTTCCCCTAAAACCCCCAATAAGTGTGCGAAATCAAAATATTGCATAAATTAGGTTTACTTACTGGCCACAAGGAGCACCCATAAAATTATTTCCCTTGATTCTTCTCACTCCTTGCAGTCCTCAATTTCACAGCCAAATTGTGGTGGCACTTAACTGTATAATCTCTTCTTCCGTTAGAGAGCTTCCTTGAAGTGGTGGATGAAGCACCCGACATTTTCGCTTAAACAAACTGGAAGGGGGATTTTCGCAAAAACAAACTGAAAGAAGAAAGAAGAAGGAAGAAGGAAGAAGGAGGAAAGAAGAAAGGGGGGTGGGGGGGTTCATTAAAAATCACGTGAGAGTCACGTAGTTTCTCTTACCTGCTACAGCAGGTTAACCCTTCCAAAGGTCTGTTAGTTTCAAACATGTGTTAAAGTTAGGACTAATATTAATTAATTAATAGTTGGGACTGATATAGAAGATGTCCCATAGTTGGGACTGTTTTTATCAATTTTTCCTATATTTTAACCCAATTTTAGTTTCTCTCTCACACTTTTCGGTTCTCTCTAATTTTTTTATTCTCTCTCGTACTTTTGGACTTCCTACTTGGTTCTCCTCCAAAGTGAAATGAGTAAACTAAAAAGAAATGAAGGGAGTATCTGTCTCTTTTTAATTGCTAGTTGATAAATTCTGTTTTTTTTTTTTACAGTTTTTCAGGCACAACTTCAAACCTTAATATCTTAAGTTTTGTAGAAGACAAAATTATAAAAATTATATATTTGGACTATACACATTAAGATGAATAAAACAAGATCCCGCATGACTGTGTTTTTCTTTACATATACAAAACTAAATAAGGTCAAAGTTGTCATGTTTATAGTGTTCACACACAATATAGCGATTACAAAAAGACATACACTGCATGTTTGGTTAGTGGTACTAAATTGTAGTAATGGTAATGATTTCTAGTGTAAGTTTGTGAAGACATTTCAATGTCAACATCCATGGTAATGACAATATCCTGTTTCGCAAATAGAGTTTAGCTGTTAGAGGTTAGAGTTTATTGTTAGAGTTTTAACTTTTTGTTCAACAGATTTGATTGTTGATTTGATAACTTTTTTTTATAATGTGTTTAGTAACCATCAACTGATTGCTAAAATTTTATTGCCTTTTGTCGTGTGAAATGATATTTATAGACATTTTAATACATGTGTGTAGTATTATAACTATAAGAAGAAAAAAAAGTCATTTTGAATATATTTTTACCTAATCCTCTAAAGAAAAAACTCCATGAGCTTTTTCATTTTGAGTGTTTTTATTCCAAAACTCCTTCTAAAACTCTATTTTACCAAACACTCTTTTTTAGAGTTTTTGACTAGTAACCTTTTTTCATATAGTAACCTTTTAAAATCATAAGTTACACTATACAGTTACAATCTACCATAGTGAACCTTTTTTTTTTTTAAATATAGTTACTCTTTCTTACATTAGTTTATCATGATAAAATTTTCACTTTGTAACCTAGTAACATTTTTTCAACATAATCAAACTTTACAATCTATATCTACTCATCTTTTATATCTATTTTTTTATATAGTGACATTTTTTTGGAAAATTCTACATGGTGAATTCTTGAAATCCGGATTACACAACGTGACCCCATGGTATTGTTTTACAAAGAAACGTGACATTAATGACTTTTTTCATCTAATTTTATACTCCCTCCGTCCCATAATACAAGTCCTAATTCTGTTTTTACGCGGAAATTAAGGTTAAATGGAATCTTGTTTTATTTGAATAAAAAAAAAAAATTTTTATTGAGAAACACTTGCATTGTTTTTTTCTTTTTAACAAAAATAAAAACTGTCATTTAATGTTGCATGGTTTAATGTGTATAGGAGTTCAATGGGGTAAAAGTTTTCATTTTGTCATTAATAATGGTGCATTGGAAGCTGAAATTATGATGACATTTTGGGAATTAAACTATTTTCATGAGGGTATTTTGGGAATAATTATTGATTGAAAATAGAAATAAGACTTATATTTTGGGACACCTTATAAGGAAACAGGACTTATATTATGGGACGGAGGGAGTAGTTAATTAATTTCTAAAACCCTTAAATCTAATTAATAAATACATAGTTAACTTTTATTAAAAAAACCTAATTTACCACACAACCCAACCGCACCCAACCCAACCGCACCCAACCCACTCCCCTGCTGCCACCCTATCCCTGCCTCCCTCCTTTCCTTGGTAGCTACTGCAACCACCCCCTCCCTTGCTGCCACCCATTCCCTTCCCTCCCCAACAACCGCCCTCCCCAACAACTGAAACCAACCAACCAACCCTGCCACCCCTTTCCTTCCCCCGACCACCGAAACCACCCCCTCCCCTCCCCTCTCCATCTCGAACCTCGAAACCAACCCCGAGCCACTGCCACCCTTTCCCCTCTCCCCTCTCTTTCCCCCACCCCTAGATATTCCATGTTGCTTTTAATATGTGTGTGTGTGTGTGTGAGAGAGAGAGAGAGAGAGAGAGAGAGAAAAAGAAAGAAAGAAAATGAGGCGATTTCGTGGGTGGGGATGGGGAGGGGAAGGGTGGTTTCAGCTGTGGAGGTGATTTCGAGGGTGGGGGAGGAGAGGAAAGTGGGTGGTTTAAGTTGTGGGAGTAGTGGGAGGGGGTAGGGCTGGGATGGGAACATGGGAGGAGGTGGGGATAGCGGTTGGGTAGTTTAGATTTTTTAAAAGTTTTAATTTGAATCAAGGATATTAAAAATTAATTAACCTGAAAATGGATGGAAAAAGTAATTAATGTCACTTTTCTTTGTAAAACAAAATTATAAGTCACGTTGTGTAATCCAGATTTCAAGAATTCACCATGTAGAATTTTCCAAAATCAAGAACCATCACGTAGAATTTCCTTTTTTTCATAAATTACTTAAAGCTAACCAAACGGACCGAAAGAGTAATACAACACGTCAACAACTAACACCTTCACTAAACCGCTACCGCAAGTCCGCAACAGCCACTCCTGCAAAACAAATTCAGTCATAAATAATTTGTAAGTATCCGAATGCCGATGTGGAGTGAACAAAAGCCCGATTTACCATTTATTTTAGACTGAAGTACAAAGGATAATCAAACTACAAAAACCAGTTTATGATATCCCAAGACCCAAATCACCAGTTCACCAATCATTACCAAAGAATTGCAGCAAACATCTTCAATTCCAAAGAGAAAAATGGTCATGTCGGAAGAAATGGGACTCACATCTACATCTACATCTACATCTACCTCTACCTCTACCTCTACCTCTACCTCTAGCAGCAGGCAAGCTGAAGGTGTGCGCGGCTTCCCGGCGGCAGCACAACCGGAGATAATGAGAGCCGCCGAGAAAGACGACCACTACGCTTCCTTTGTCTCCGACGCCTGCCGCGATGCTTTCCGCCATCTCTTCGGTTCTCTTTCTCTCTCCTTTTTTATTTTCACTTTGTAACTTCTTTCCTTATAAGAGATTTCAACTGAAAGATAATGTTATTTTTATGGGATTGTATTGCAGGTGCTAGACTTACTGTTGCTTACCATAGTCAGGTTTATCCTTTTTTTTTTTTTTTACTTCCATTCTCTGTTAATTATTTCAATTTTTGTGTATTATTGTCAGAATTGTTTGTAGGAAACGTTTATATTACTTGGGAAAAGGGTGCAGAATTAAGAAATTAATGAATTGAGATTGGTTTATTCGTCTAATTGAGCAACTATTGTACAACTTGTAACAGGAATTGAGATTCACAATAGGAGTAGTTATAGTTGCATTGTTTATATACTCCGTTTATGATTGATTTCAGATGAATGTTTGATGTACATATTATTGTACTGGGGCCACTGAAAAACCAATCATTTGAGTAATGGCCAACTTTGCCATTCGACTAGAATTATAGTAAGTCATTGTTCTCTTTTTTATGGAAATGCTTGGTATTTGAAAATAAGGTTCTTTACTTGTCAGGCTTAAGGCCTGTACATATTAATCTTCGTGGATCTTGCCTGCGGTGTTGTTCAAACTGGGGCGACTGAGATACCAATCATTTTTGACAAATGGTCGTTTGCTTGAACATAAGAAGTCATATTTTCGTAGGAAATGCAACTACACGGGAAAAATAATTCTGTAGGAATAGTGTTTCGTTGAAAGTGCAAATTGATAGAGATAATATTTACAGTAATATTTTCTATTGTAAATATTATCTCTATCATAAATTCTTATGTTTTTGTCAATCCAACATATCCACATTTTCCCACTTGGTAGGAATTTTTAGTTCTCATGTTTTTTATATGTCAATCAAACAAGCACTTGATACATGCTGTTTCGGCAAGAATGCTTCATAATGTATATTGTATAAGAACTGAGACCTATTCCATGGGATGTTATTTTTGTGCAGACAAAGCTTCTAGGCCAGATGCTCTATTATATTCTTACAACAGGTGCAGGTCAGCAAACCTTGGGAGAAGAATACTGTGATATAGTTCAGGTATTGTTGCTTTGGATCATCCTTTTTTCGGTCTGGCAAGTTCTATTCTTTTATGGCAGAAAAGCTTCTGTAATGTTTCTTTCTGTACTCTTGAGATATCTAATAGTGCAATTGACAATCCCTCGACCCCCACTTTCCGCCCTTTAAAACAACTCATTCTGGTGTGATATGCATTTGTTTGAGAGAAACATGTGAGAGTAAATGAGTTAGCTCTATCAAGTGATTCTTATTTCTTAAGCAGAAGCAAAATCTTGTTCCAAGCAAATTAATGTTGCCTATTTCATTATTGGCATCACTAAGTTGTATTGGTCATAAACGACGTTTAGAGTTGGATTGACTATACTAACCATAACCTTTTTGCTTGTTTATACATATAATATTGGAATAAGTCAATAGAAATATGGTATATTTGTCGTGTACAAAAAATGCACCTTGCTAGCCTAAACCATTAAAAATGCGACGTGTAACCCTAAGGTTTGCAAAAATATTTATTAATGACTAATTGATAGTAGTTTCGTGAATTGAACACTCCCTAAAAAAATGTTAAAACCCCTCATTAAAACTAAAGCATTGCATTAAACCTGTGAACAAAATTACTCTCTTTTCCATTACTAGGATGTTTCCTAGACTAGTTTGTGTTAGTTCAAATATTACTCTCCATTTGTCACTATTAGTATGTGGTGCACTTTTAATAGTTGGGGATACACGATAAAAATTCCCCAAAAAAATTACAATTTTTACATGTGATCCCTTGAGCCATTTGAAAATATTTTATGGATTATATACTTTGGGATGACCTTATTGATGTTGTTGCAGATCGCTGGATCTTATGGACTTCCTCCAACTCCTGCAAGACGAGCCTTATATATTCTTTATCAGACAGCAGTTCCCTACATTGCAGAAAGAATGAGGTTTTGCCAACGTTCCTTGCATTAGATCATGTAGAACACTTTTTTCTTATTCCAGTGTGTCGATGCTTTTAATTGGTTTGATTTAAGTAACTCAATCATTGGTCTTATGCAGCTCCAGAATTGCTTCCCGTGGCATGTTCCTTGCAGAATCACATTCTGATGAATTCGGTGATAGCAGTATTCCACGGAATAGTCAACTTGGTAGTGGAACCCCATCATCCTCTACATCCCAAATCTCAACTTCATCTCTTGCTCGATTAAAAGGACGATTTAGAAGATTGCGGATGTACATAATACACCAATGGCCAACTGTATGGAAACAGCTTCCGTTTAGTGATGCTCAGTTTTTGTGATAATGAGCCAAGCGCAATTTTTAGTTGGAATAGATCAATTCTAGTGCCTTTGTGCAATTGTGCAATTGTGCTAATGTCATGATTACTGTGGTGTTCAGGTGCTCCCAGTAGCACGTGAGGTTTTGCAGCTGATTCTTCGAACAAATCTTATGCTTTTCTACTTTGAAGGTGCTTACTCAAATCTGAGATCTGAGGATTAATTATGCATCTTCTCACTGCAGGTGTTTAGAGACGTTAATATTCCTATTGCTCCTCAACTGCAGGCCTCTATTATCATATCTCAAAAAGAACATCTGGAATACGTTACATGTTTATTGGCAAACCGTCAAATCAAAGACCAAGGTAAACACTGAGCAAATAAGTTGGGAACTAAAACACATTAAACTTATGACAATATATTCTGGAATTGTGTTCGAGGTTTGCTTCATCATCTAGGAATTTAGCATGTGTTTTTTTTTTTCAGTGTTATATCTCATTCTTCTCTTTCTGCTCCAATCTTATTGAGATGAATTTTTGTTGCAACTTCATGCTTCTTTTCTTTTCAATGTGTTTTAGTAGAGATTGTGGGAACTATAGTGTTTTGTTATTTGATTGGGATTTCAAAGGACATTTGCTAGTGTTGGCTTAATCTCTAATCCTCTTCAATGTGGTCTGCTGCAGATATCAAATACTTGGAGTTTTTCTTTTAATTCAGTTGTGTGTTATTGCTGCTGAAGCATTACGTCGCACCAATCTATCCACCCTTGGAAGTTCAACTCGTCTGGCATCTTTAGGGACCTATCAACACTCAGCAGGTTCTTACAACCTTAAGCCATTTCTATATTTTAAATTTGTTTCACAAATCAAAATTCTAGCCAGTTTGATAAGAGTTTATATAGTATGTAAGATATACTACCCTCTTTGCTTATCTCACTGTTAATATGATGGTTTTCTATCCAATAGCCTAGGGTATCCTAGGATGAAGCCTGATGAGGTTATCTTCAATCTATATAGCTTGTTAGGGTGTAGAGCATCTAAATGCTAATTGTAGGTTGGTGACAAATTTAGGTTGGTTGAACTGAAAATTCATATTGTTGCTCTGCAGGAGCAGGACTACCTGTTCTGAATGAGGAAGGGGATCTGATCACTTCGGACTCTGAGAAAGTCAGCTTTCTATCTGAGTCAACGTCTGCAGAGGTATGCGCTAACTTCTTGTGCTATTGCAATAAATTGCTTTATTACAGAGTTGAAGTGAGTGAGTCACTAATAATTTTATGAGCTGCATAAACTTTCTCAATGATAATGTCTAAAGATAGTTGTATGTTGGGGCACTACTGGTAGCTTGAAATGATGCAAGGCGCACCCTGCATTCGGTGCTTTAGGACCTTTGTCATGGGCTCATGGCATGAGTTTTAGCATTTGCACAATAGCACTTCATAAACATACTCTTTTTACAAACTTCTTGTGAATACTTCGATTTTGGACAATCTTGGGGTGAATGGTATATGGTCATTCTTAGCCATTTGGGCTAGGGCCATACGGTCAGGGTACTCCCAGCCCAATTATTTCCGAGCACCTTGAGGGTGCAGGGAGGGTAAGGGCCACCCCAAAATCCGCCATGGTGGGACTTGAACCCTTAACTTTGAAGTCGTGAGGACAAGTACTAGACCGAAGCAAGCTTGACTACCATATTGCCTAAATAGGCAGGATGCAAATGTTATTAATTGATTAATATCGAATACCACATTGAAAATTCTTTTGCTTTCTTGATTATTTCCCTCTGAAGACTGCATAGTTTAATGATTCTCTGTCTACCCAGGCTAAAGGAGCGACTAAATGCACTCTTTGCCTCGGTAATCGTGAGCATCCCACAGCTACACCTTGTGGCCATGTATTTTGTTGGTATTGCCTCTTTCCATTGCGAAACTGTGCTTGATTAGACCTGTTCTACTCTTTTGTATCTTATGTAGTTGATGCATGCATTTCTAATGTTTTTTATAGGAACTGCATCATGGAGTGGTGCAATGAAAAGCCTGAATGCCCTCTTTGTCGCACACCATTGACGCATTCAAGTTTAGTTTGTTTATATCACTCTGATTTCTAGAGCACCCAACCAATGACCAAAGGTCATTCTAAATATTTGGGCAAAGGGGGGAAAACAAACGCAAGTAGCATTTTCTCCGTTTGTGTCATATGGATGAAAAAGAGGGATAATTCTTGGTTTATCTATCTTTCGGAGTTAAGAGTTTAAGACCTATTGTACAATTCACTGTTGTAAACTGCTGTGTATTCTGTTGGGATACATCATGCATGAATTAGATGTCTGCATATGCCCAATAATTATGGAAATAATAGAAATTTAGTCCTTTTCCTCATTTGATTTATAGTGTTTGGTTGGATAGAAAACATATTAGTCTTTGATTTCTTTCTTTTTTTATAAGTTGGCTCTTTGATTTCTTGACAAAATGGAATTTATTAATCTAAAAAATTTACGTTTTCTTTATGCATCACATAATTATTTTTTCCCACTCGAATTTCTTAACTCAATATAAATCTCAAATTTACAATGTGTTCCCATATTAATTCCAAGTTTGATATTTATCTAAATAATCCCAAGTTTGAAGGTAGTCTTTCCTTGTTGGTCCGAATGACTTGAAACCTGTTTAATGATTAAAGTCATTGCTCCCTTCCCCTCCCAAGAAAACACCATGAACTAACCCACTACACCATGCTAAGACTGCCACGGTGCCACCCATGACCCACACCTGTTAAGCTGCTACCCATCCTAATTCCTACCACCACTACCCCTTACCTCCACCAAGTCACCACCATAGCCATCCTCCCCAACAAGGACCGACTACTCCGCCCTCGCCAGGTTGTGTACAGCCCTCCCCTCACTCCAAAGTTCTCCTGCAAAAGCAACAAACTTCAATACTTCTAAGTTCCAAGGCATGGTAGTAAATCAAAACAGAATGATCAAAACCACATTTTTTTTAATGAAGACTTAGGATAGATTATATTCATATGTGCTTATATGTAGATGAATGATTTTTTTTTTTAATCTGGGAGCAAATTTGTACGCGCCGCTATAACATCAATTTCCGCACAATCACGCAACACACCGTAGAACTACTATGGAGAGACGAGGAGCGAAAACGCTCATCAGGAGCGGCAATCTATAACCACTCACATCCATATATTATTAAAAAAAGATTAGGCGAGAAGAATTTTGATTTTCACAAAAATGATTTTTACGTAAAAAAAAATTTGATGACCAATTACAAAGTGACGTGGCTTAGTTTACCTGTTGAAACAACATTGGACCTAGGACCAATTAGGGAATACTATCCTAAAACATAGGATTTCTCAAAATAAATTGAATGTGGGATTAATATCGGAAGACCTTTTAAACTTGGGACTTATGGTATCAACTTTCCCTTGTTAAATTTCATGCCAAAAACTAATAAACTTCTTTCAGGGAAATGCAAAAACAAGCTCTTGAATCACGACCCTATCAAAAACTTGTTATCTTTTCTCTATTAGATAGTACTCCCTCCGTTTCCTAAAGATCTTTCTTGTTACTGTTCCTACAGATCAAGAAAGATCCATTTGTGTGGGGCGTGGGGTGGGTAAAGTAGAAGAGAAATAAGATTAAGATAAATAAACAAATAAAAATGGGTTAAAAAAGGAGAGAGAAAGGGAGCAAAGTTGAATTAATAAGGTAATGGTGGACCATATGATAGGGACATGAGAGGTAAAAAAGGAAAAAAAAAATCCAAATCTCTATTATATAAGGCAACACGTGGAGGACACCAAAAAATAGAAAAAGGAAAAAAAAAATGGAAGACAACTAACTATTTCATTTGAATGAAAAGGAGGGGGAAGTAGGCATTTAAACTGAACATTAGTTTTTTGAGAAAATAAAATATAAAGATAGTTTTTCTACCCAATTAATTTTATTTTCTACTTCATTTGTTATTACACGTTATCGCACGCACTGCGTACATGTAAGACTAGTAAGAAATAAAATAAGAGCGGGAAGATCTTTTGGAAACGCACTTAAATAGAAAGAAGAAAGATCTTTAGAAAACGGAGGAAGTAGTATGTAGCTTGAAAGGAATAGTATGTAGTAGTATGCCACTAATGAGTGCCAAAAGATATAATCCATCCTATTAGTCTCAACAAGACACCACCACCTAACTGCAGACCAAAATACACCCAAATATCAGACATATGAAGAAATTTCTAGGTTCATTGGTGAAACTAATATACTACCTCTGTTTTTATTTAGTTGCAACATTCACCTTTTTGCACAAACTTTAAGAAATGAGAAAAGAGAGTATAATTGACTCACTTGCCCCTACTACTAGTACTTTAATTAAATGGGGGGGAGAGAGAGAGAGGGTAATATAGACAAATTATCCCAAAAGCTTTCTTAAAAAGGGAAATGTTGCAACTAATAAAAAACACCTAAAAGTAGAAAGTGTTGCAACTAAATAAAAACAGAGGTAGTATATACACTGCTTCCAACAAAATTCCATTGTGCTCTCAGGTGTCATACAATCCATTATTGATAACTGAAAGTTACCATGACTAACAAGTTCACTATTGGTTTAGGAAATAGCAATAAATCAACAATAAACTGAATGACGCAGATAAAAGAAAACTATCAGCTTCTGCAAAACTCCGTGTAGTTGATAAAAAAAATACTAACATCCAACAAAGACGAAAACAATCTGATTGAATTACAACTTACTGTGACAAATGTATGTAGACATAATCATGTTGCTTAAAGGTCTACAACTGAAGTGTATCATAGTGTAGCTTTAATTCAATAACAAAATTTCAGGATTGCTCTAGAAGTTCAAAATTTTGACTTTTTTAAACCATTGCTCATTGCCATCCTGCAGGTGGTGGAGCAGTAACCTCTTCCCAACCATCAGATATTGTAGCTGCAGCAGCTGCTACTGGAGCTGCCGCCGGTGGAGCTGCACAAACAAAAAGAACCGCTTTAAAGTTTAGACACTTAATGGTCGAGAGTATGAGTTCCCAGCCTCTAATTACTTTTTTCCGACCATTCCACACAAATAGCTTATAGATTAGCCTTTATACGTATAATGTATAGACAAACCTGTGCATATTATTTACAGAATTTAAACCCAATCTCTAGTCTCTACTATCTTCTTTATGATTCATTATGTCAATTGCATTGTTAGTTCGTATTTATTTCTCCCAACAGAAAAAATGCAACAATTGAATATTTTATACCTCACACATAATACCCAATTGTTGCATTTTTTCTTTTATGAAAGAAGTACATCAGTTTACGTTTAGCCTATTCTTTCACCTTTTACAAACATACAAGCATGCATATATTCATATTAGAAGGGCTTGTGAACAAAACATGTATCTACTAATATTATTATTGTTATAGAAAAAAGTTCGGATATTTTTCTAATAATGATAGAATAATCCAAATAAATATTAGGAATTGGACTAGATAACAATGCAAGGCTCACAATTCCCTGTGATTTTCATAAATAACAAATGAAACAAGAAACTTCTGCACATCTAGGGGACAAAAGAGCTATAATTACCTTGAGCAGTAGTCCAGTCAGCTTCAGCAACTGGAGGAACTGAACCAGCAAGTGTCTCTCCTGGAAGAGGAGCAGCAGCCCACTGGTCGCCAATAAGAGGAACACTGCCATAGTCTCCATAGTCAGCAGTAACAACAGCTTCTTCTTCATCTGTTTCTTTAGGCTCTTCTGGCTCTCTGAAGAAAAACAAGTCCACCTACAAGAAGCAAACATTAGATCAACTAAATAGGTTTTTTTCAAGTGCTCATACATTGACAGCTACTTCCCTTGTCTTTCCAAATTTTTGAAAAATGAAGAGCTTGTAGGAGTAGAAAAATCATCTACAATGTAAAACAGAATGATGTTTACTTCATGACTGCATCTTTGATTCATAAATTATCACACGACAAACCTCAGAGATAACAATACCATGACTGATGAGCCTTTTGCTAAATCTTGACAAGATAAAAGGGTGGGTGGATGTGAAAACTGAGGGACTATCAACAAATTACTTATATGCTTCAGAAATTAACTCTATGAAGCCAGGTCTTTAATTATTAATACTTTCGTGCTTGCTCAATTTTGGCTGTTAGCATAGTTCAGAGACCATAAGAGAAAGCAGAAAGAATCTAGGCCTGCTAAAAAATAACAACCCAAAGTAGTTGGTGCAAGAGAACTCACCATCACATCCCATTTCTGTCCACTACGAATGGTTCCACGCATTTGGAGAACCATTCTAGCCAGCATCCAATACAGACAACCGATGCTGTGCCTTCCTTTGTTATTAGCAGGGATGGCAATGTCAACATAACGCATTGGGGAATCAGTATCGCAGAAAGCAATGGTAGGAATATTCCCAAGTGCAGCTTCTTTGATAGGCTGCATACATTTAGATGAAACACATGAATTAGGAAAATTGACAAGACAACAACAATGTGAACAATCACAAAGATGAAATGTGGAAGAATATTAGAGCATGTAAAAAAGGCAATAACCTGATGATCTGTACGTGGATCAGTCAAAATGAGCAGACGAGGTTCACAGAAACTAGTCTGCAGCTGATTGGTGAAGGTTCCAGGAGTATGCCTTCCTGCAATAGCCTGGGCTCCAGTGTACTGTGCAAACTTAAGCACAGCTCTCTGACCATATGGTCTGGCTGACTGAACTATAATGTCCCGAGGGTCCTCAATAGCTACAATAACCCTGGCAGCCATTTGAAGTTTCTCCCAAGTCTTTCCCAGATTAATGATGTATATACCTGATAGTACATACTGTCAGGTTCGAAACAAGCATCTCACAAAGAGATGTAAATTACTCGTAGCAGTTTCATATTTTTCAGACCCATTATATATTAGGGAAACATGCGCGAAATCAATCAAAAACCCGCACAAATTTCAGGTTGCAGGATAAGAAACATCAAAAGCATCCAGCATCACCTCATAATAGAGGGCACCGAGGCACAAAGAGTGCCTACAGCCTAGGCATGAGGCCATGGTGCACACATCCACTAGGCAAGGCACATCTAAAACTTCTTATAAGCTGAATAATTATACAAATCTAAGCCTGATAATGCATTAGAATTAAAGATATTTGTCTTGTCAAAAATCAAAATGCCACTAGTTGCACCATCAATTATCAATCAAATAAGAATCTGAAAAAAAGTAAAGCCTGAAGAAGATTTCATCTCTTGCAGCCTAAAAATGTCGAACTAAACATGCTCTAAAGCCAAACTCGATAATTTCATCATTACTGATCCATTTCCCCACCAACCCGCTTATCAAAAAATCAACATGAGTGTAGATACTATAATAGACAAGGCTTAACCCAGCATACCCATATCAAATAACCTCACATATAACCTCTAATCACAACCCAGCTATAATCATTATGTAAATCTAACAAACCATACTTCAAAAAATTCCAAACTACAGAATGCCAAAGCAAAATAACAATTCGTCAATACCATATCTATAACCCTATTTACCCTATACATATATAAACCAACATAATAAATCAGTCCACAAAATAAATGAACATTTATGTATATCTAATAAATAAAACGCCAAGCTCGATTTTTTATAAGTTCATACCATTAATATTGAATATGGGTATTTTACAAAAATTGAATAAACTCAAAAAAAGTGTGAATGAAAGAGAAAGAGACCGTCAGAGCGGCGTTTGTGGATGTAACGCTCCATCTGAAAGTCGCAATTTTTGGTGCCGAGGTGAACATCGGCAGCAAGCATCATTTGGATGTCTTGCTCTCTTTGAGATAATCCTCTGGCTGACTCCATTGTTGTGTTTTCTCAACAACACCAAACAAACAAGAGTTTCGGCGTTGTTATTGAGTTTAGAGTTTGGACTGGGAGAATAGAGGAGTTTAACTCGGCAGTGAAACAAGAGATATAACAGAATATAGCCCAATGTCACTTACAAAACCCTAGTTCCGTTTTTAAGTTACTTTTTTGCCCCTCTGTACTCTCTCTCTCTCTCTCTTTGTGGTTCTTCCCTCCATGTTTTCCCCTCTTTCTAGGGCCCACTTGCGCATCTTTTTGTTCTATCATTTTTATTTGGGATATTTCCTCAGGTACCCCTGAGGTTTGACGTAATTCCTAAATTACCCCTCACATTTGGGGAATTCCTCAGATACCCCCGAGGTTTGTGTTTGTGCTCCAAATACCCTTACTCTTAACGGAACCCTAACGCCGTTAACTTTTTTTTCTCTCTTTCTTCAGTTTCCCTCCTTCCTCTCATCCTCCTCCATGGATGAACCTCCAAGCTTTCTCGCAGCCCCTGCCTCGGCCGCCGCTCGCCGGAGCTTCGCCGTCCACCAGCATCCTCGTACTCTCTCTCCTTCGTCGCACTCTCTCTCTCTCGCTCCTCTCCTTCTCTAAAAACCTCTGACCCCTCATCAATGGTGGACGAAGCCCACCTCCCTCTCGTCACGACGACCTCATCAAATTCCACGAAGCACCCACCACGGGCCCACTTGCGCGAACCAGCCAGCATGCCCACCACTGCCCCACTTGCGCGAACCACCCACCAACGGCCACCACTCACGCAAAACACCCAACCACCCACCTCCCTCCCTCTCGCATACCACCACCAATTCAATTCGAATGGGTTTAATTCGAAATTTCCCCAATTTAATTGCAAAATATGGGTTTCTCGAATTAGAGTTTTGATTGCTCGAATAATCTAGGTTTAATTCGAATTTGATGGCAAAAATGTTGCTCGAAAATTTGGATTTCTACTCGAAATTGGGGTTTTGATTTCCCTGCTGCAGTGGTGGCTCGCGTTAGAGAGGTGGTGGCTCGCGTTGGGTGGGTGGTGGCTCGCGTTGGGTGGTGGGCTGGGTAAGGGTGGGTGGTTGAGTGAGGAGGCAGGGGAGGAGGGGAGGTGTGGTGGGGCTGTTGGGAGGTAAGGGAAGGAGAGGAGCGAGAGAGAGAGTGCGACGAAGGAGAGAGAGTACGAGGATGCTGGTGGCCGGCGAAGCTCCGGCGAGCGGCGGCCGAGGCAGGGGCTGTGAGAAAAATGGGGAAAGTTTGGAGGATGGTAGGGGATGGTGGGAGGAGAGAGAAAGCTTGGAGGTTCATCCATGGAGGAGGGTGAGAGGAAGGAGAGAAAGAGAGAAAAAAAAGTTAACGGCGTTAGGGTTCCGTCAAGAGTAAGGGTATTTTGAGCACAAACACAAACCTCGGGGGTATCTGAGGAATTCTCCAAATGTGAGGGGTAATTTAGGAATTACGTCAAACCTCAGGGGTACCTGAGGAAATTTCCCTTTTTATTTTCGACTCTATCTAAAAAAATTTATAATTTTATTTGTCTCAAATTTGTTGAAATAATTTTATTTTTTTACAACTGATTAAAGTAGCGGTAGATAGAGAAACCACAATTAATGGGTTATGGCAAGTCGGAGGAAGACCAGAGGTGATAACAATTATGCTCGAAAAAAATGTTTCGTCAATTTCCTGCCTATAGACATCAGCCAGCACGAATTAGCACAATTTTTCCATTATTATGGGGAGATTGAAAATATTTTCATACCACCCCAGTTGAAACCTCAATAAAGACATAGGTACGCTTTCGTGAAGAGAAGCACTAGATACGAATTTCACGAAAGCGTACCTATGTCTTAATTGAGGTTTCAACTAGTGTGGTATGAAAATATTTTCAATCTCATCATAAAGATAGAAATGTTGCGCTAATTTGTGATGGTTTATGTCTATCGATAGGAAATTGACGAAACATGTTTTTCGAGCAGAATTGGTGCCACCTCTGGTCTTCCTCCAACTTGCCATAACCCATTGATTGAGGTTTCTCTCTCTATCGCTCCTTTCACCCTATCTCACTCTAGACGTACAACCTCTTTTCTACTGCTCCAATTGAGCGAATTGTGTCCAATTTGCTCTCTACCGCTCCTTTAATAAGTACTTGACCTCTTTTCTTCCTCCACTTTGCCTTGCTTATTGATGGGAGACTTCAGTGAAGTCTTGGACCCCCTTGATAGGGGTAGTCAGTTTTTCTCTAACAATCGAATGCAAGATTTTCAGGGGTTTTTTGCAAGATTTGTAGATGATTGAAATCCAATCATCTAACGAAAAATACTCTTGGTTCCATGGCCACTTTTAGAGAGAATTGAACCAGTTGTTTGTCTCGCCTGAATGGATCATATTGTACCTGTCTTTAAAAGTCTCGTTGCTCAAGAAATCTGTCTTGGACCACGCTCATTGTTTGTCACTTCACGTGATAAAAATTAGGGGCCTCATCCATTTAGGTTCCTTAATTGCTAGTTGTCTGATCCAAGTTGCTTGAAGATCATCAAAGAGTCGTGAGCTCAACACAACAGCGCACCAATAATGGACAAGTTAAAATAGGTCAAGGCTAATCTCAAAGCATGAAATTCCGATAGTTTTGGATCAATTGACAAACAAATTGTTGCGCTTAAAGACAAAATTAATGGCTTGAACCAGCTGGCCAATGAATGTAGTTTGAGTGAAGCTGAGGTTGAGGAAAAGAGGTCGACCCAAACAGAGCTTTGTATGTGGCTAAAAAGGATGGAATCCTATTGGACCCAGTTTTCTCGCTCAAGATGGATAAAGGAAGGAGATATAATACTATAGGATTTTTTGGCTAAAACACCCTTACGTTTGGTGATTTTTAAAACAATCCCCCTTTTGTTTTTTTTTTTGAAATGAACCCCCAAACGTTTTATAAAAACTTTGGTTGCACCCCAAAACCTAACTTCCGTCAAATCCAGACGTTTGTGGGGCCCTTTTTTCCATTTTCCCTCCTAAATGTTGCATGAAATGCCATTTGTATCCTTGGTAATAAAACCCTTCAACTAACCTCTTCATCTCTCTCATTCAATTCCTTCATTTCTGATTTCATCTCTCTCACTTGCTTCAATCAGAAATTCAGCATCTCTCTCTTGTCATCATCTACACCTTTTCATCTTTTCTTTCAGTCTCTCTCATCCAACACTCTCTCTCTCGTCATCATGGAAACTGGTGCATTTTGCCTTTCTGATGCTCCTGATTTTTTGTTCAACACCACCAAATTTTCCACCTTTGGCTTAGTGTCTTGAATCTTTGCGATTTCACTCTTTAGAAACGTTACTTCATGTGTCAACAACCACTTCTCCAGCACCAATTCATTAATGACCAACTTCTGCTACTCCTCCTAATTCTTGTCAACCCATCCAAAGAATCCACACCCTTCTCTTGGTATGAACATTTGAGAATTTGCAGGCATAGAGACTCCTTCCAGGATTGTCATGCATCCTTGACCTCAAAATCTTAGAAAGAATTCGACAATTGCATTTGGTTGCCATAACCCTAATTGAACAATTAACCTAAATTAAAATAAGCAAATAAACCCTAAAATCGCAAAATACCCAAAATTTAATGCATAGAAATGAATGTAACACTTATTTGATTTGAAGGATGTCAGGAATTGTCAATTGAGAGTGGAATTGCAATTTTCCGTTCGAAATTTTGGATTAGCAGCTTCACTTTGGGGTGTCGGAAAATGACCGTTGTGAGAGAGGGAATATCCTGATTTGGGGATGAAGTGGTTGTTATATAATAGCATAGGTGGTCCCCACAAACGTCTGGATTTGACGGAAGTTAGGTTTTGGGGGTGCAACCAAAATTTTTGTAAAACGTTTGGGGGTTCATTTCAAAAGAAAAAACAAAAGGGGGATTGTTTTAAAAATGACCAAACATAAGGGTGTTTTAACCAAAAAATCCAATACTATATATATTCACACGGTTGCAACCATGCGAAAAAGAAGGAATTCTATTGAAAGTATTGTGATTGACAACGCTAAAATTAATGATCCCTCGTCCATAAAATCTGAAGCAGTAAACTTCTTCCGTAAAATATTTCATGAAGATCATCACCAAAGGACAACCTTTAGCAACCTTGATTTTAAAACCTTGACCTCGGAGCAGGCTGTCAAATTCACTGTCGAATTCTCTATTGATGAAATTGATCAAGCGGTTGCATCTTGTGACAATTTCAAGGCCCCGGGGCCGGATGGCTTCAATTTTAAGTTCATAAAAAGCTCCTGGGAGGTAATCAAATATGATCTTTATGCTTTGATTAATGAATTTTGGGAATCTTCCAGGTTACCTCGTGGCAGTAACTCGGCATTTGTCGTTCTTAATCAGAAAATTGACAACCCTAGTGGCTTCAAGGACTTCCGTCACATAAGTGTGATGGGAAGCATTTATGAAATCATTGCCAAATTACTTACTAGATGCCTTCAATGTGTCATGGAGTCTCTTATTGTCCCACAGTAGTCTTCCTTCATCACAGGCCGTCATATTCTTGATGGAGCCTTGATTGCTAGTGAGGTTATAGATTCATGCAAAAGAAACAAATCAGCCACTATCTTGAAACTAGACTTTCATAAGGCGTTCGACTCAATATCTTGGAGTTACTTGGACTGGGTGTTAGATCAAATGCACTTTCTTGCTCAATGGTGGGGATGGATCAGCTCATGTGTCATGACGGCATCAACATCAATCCTCATTAATGGATCTCCTTCGTCATCTTTCAAGCTCCAAAGGGGGCTTCGCCAAGGAGACCCCCTTTCTCCATTCCTCTTTAATCTAGAGGTGGAACCTCTCAACTTGATTTCCCACAAGGCTATTTCTTTGGGATTACGAGATGGCATTGAAGTATGTATAAATGGCCTAAAAGTCTCACATTTGCAATACGCAAACAACACGATAAAGTTTTTTGCCCACCGGAGCCCCAATCTTTGATGAATATAAAAAAGCTCTCATTGCATTGCAACTATCTTCGAGCCTCTAAGTGAACTTTCATAAAAGTTTCATTATGGGAATAAATGTTGAGGAATCGTGGCTATATCAAGCGGCAAGTTCATTGATGTGCAAGATTGGGTCTTTTCCATTCACGTATGTCGGCCTACCAGTTGGTGGTAACATGTCCCAGATACAACTATGGGAACTAATCTTGGTTCGCTTGAGAAATAAACTTGCAACTTGGAAAGGCTCTCTTCTTTCTCTTCGTGGTCGAGAAACTTAGATAAGGGTGTCTCTCTCAAGCCTTCCACTATACTATATCTCCATTTTCCCACTCCTATTAGGGTGATTGAAAAAATTAATCAGTATCAAAGATAATTTTTTGGAGGGGGGTGATTGGGAAGAAAAGGCTTGCTTCAGCAGCTTGGCACACTCTTCAATCCCGAAAAATCTTAGTGGGTTGAACTTTGGCGATCCGCATCTAAAAAATTTAGCTCTCCTAGCTAGCTAAATGGCTATGGCGCTATCTATGCGAATCTCATCCTCTGTGGCGTCATATTATCATGGAGAAGTAAAAATATGGGGTTTAATTCTCAATTGGGGATCTGTGTATTCCTACTCATGGTGGGCCTTGGAAAACTTATGCTCTTCTCTCTTGTCGCATCCTCAATTAAAAGCTTTTCTCATGTCCTGTATCATTAAGAAAATTGAAAACGACCTCAACACTCTTTTTTGGCACGATCTTTGGTTGGGTGACTCCCCCCTTTAAATCTATATATTTGTCTAAGATTATTCTTAATATGCACCACTAAAAATGCAATAGTGGCTGCAAATTGTGTTTTGGGATGGTTTGCAATGGCAATGGACTATCTCTTGGAATAGAACGCTTCATCCGTAAGATACCGTTGAATTTCACAAGTTGTAACACCTTCTCTCTAATGTTATTCACTCTCCTCGGAAAATAAGAATTCCTTTATTTGGACCCCCGATAAGAAGGGTTATTTATCGGTGAAATCATTTAGTTTTGAACTAGCCAAAGCTGACATTCAGCGTCCGCGAGATGTATTACATGGTATTTTGAAGGGCTTAGTCCTGCATAGAACTGAAATTTTCAATTGGCTCTCAACTAAAAACTCAACACCAAAGACAAATTAATCCGTATCGGATTAGTGGAGATCTCAAATGCAATGTGTGTGCTTTGCAAAGCGGCTCCGGGATCTTCTAACCATGCATTTCTTCACTGCTCAGTTTCATAGAGCTTATGGAATTAGTGGTTGAACACATGGGGACTCATTGGTCCTTTCCATCTAGAGGCTTATGTTCAATGACACTTCTCAAAATGCTCTCCCTTATTCAAGAAAGTTTGGTCATCTTGCTTCTTCATAATTATGTGGACTATATGGAAGGAAAGAAATAGTAGATGCTTCGAGGAGATTTCCTGCTCAATCTCACAACTTTGAGATCTCATTATCTTGCGCATTTGTTGGTGGATCAAGGGCTGGGCCTGGGGAGACCAATTTTCTTATAGCCCCAACGAGATCATGCGCAATCAAACTTGTCTCAAGTAGGTTCCCTACAAAGCAGTCGTATCTTCTTGCTTTATTCCTAAGCCCACGCTCCACTGGTTGCCTCCTCCACCTTTGACAATAAAATGGAATGTTGATGCATCTCTAAAAATAAGTGATCTTAAGTCAGCTATTGGTGGGGTGCTTCGAGATAATAATGGAAAATTCATGTCTCTCTTCTCTAGCCAAGTTCCATTTATGGAAATCAATCATGCCGAGATTTTTGCTATTCATAGGGCTATCAAGATCCATTAAAGAATCGACTTGCGTCGGATGCGAGGCCCCCATTTGCGTCGGACATGGGTCCGACGCCACAAGCCTCAACGCAAATTACAGAGAGATGATCTGCGTCGATTCTTTATTTCCTTCCTTTTCTTTACTAATGACAACCAAACATGTGAATCCTCTCAAATCCACTAATTATACCAAACATTAGAAACTACAACTACCTTCTTAGCTTTTCTCTTCTTTTCCTTTTCATTCCTTTCTTTTTCCTTCTTTTATTAAAAAAAAAAAACCAAACAAAGTGGTATAGAAAAGGAAAATTGGACATGTTTAATTCCACCTTTGCCCGATCTGCCAAAAATAATCCCACCTTTGGATTATTCTCGAATAATTCTACATTTGCCTACAAAATTGATTTTTTAATTTGGTCCTAGGAACATAATGATCGGTAACAACAAGTTAGGTATTGCATTTACCTCGTTTTTACCAGGCCACCCCCTTCCCTGTAGATCTCTCCTGCATGGTTGCTTGCTGCCATCCTGCCACACCCAGCCCCCACCCCCATCCTAGTCCGCTGCAAAACCTAACCCCTTCCACTATCCTAGTTTGCTGCTGCCTACTGCCACACCCCCACACCTGGCCCCGCCCCACCCCCACCCCAGCCCACTGCAAAACCTAATCCCCACCACTACCCCAGTTCCCTATTGCCCCAACTCAAAACCCACCCCACCCTCCCACCCGGCTCCCCTGCAAACCCTCGACCTTTCGCGTGTAGCCAACACCGACACTCCTCCCCCCTTCTCCCCTTCGCCCCATGACCCTGTCACTCCTCCCCTTCTCCTTTCCCTTAGTATTTTTTTACCCCCTCTCCTTTCCTCTCTGCGAGCTTTCCCGACAACACCATTGTTGACGACCACCACCACCACACACAACCATCACTTGAAGAGAGAGATCGTACAACGACCACAACATATACACAACGACGGGGAGAGAAAGGGGGTGGGGGCCTGGTGGCTGGGGAGGGGCCTGGTGGCTGGTGCGGGGTCCGATAACCGGGGCGGAGTCCAAATAAATTGGAGTGGTTGAATTAAAAATTAACTTGGTTTATCGGTTTACCAAATTACAAGTTTCTACGATCAAAAAATCGATTTAGTAAGCAAAAGTAGAATTATTCCAGAATAATCTAAAAATAGAATTATTCCAGAATAATCTAAAAATAGAATTATTTTTGACAGATCGGATAAGGGTGAGTAGGGGTGATAATGAGCCTGACAAGCTCGCGAGCAGCTCGGGCTCGGCTCGGTCAAAGCTCGGTCAAAGCTCGGCTCGTTGAAGCTCGGCTCGAGCTCGGGCTCGGCTCGAGACTTAAACGAGCCGAGCCGAGCTAGGCAAAGCTCGGCTCGTAAAGCTCGTGAGCAGCTCGTTTATTATTTTATATTAAAAAAATATTCTTATTAAAAAAATATTTTATATTAAAAAAATTTAATACTAATTTATATTTTAATTTAGATTACAAATTATATATTTTAATTTGTGATCCAACTTCACCTCTACTCCACTAGGCACTAAAGTCCCACATTGGTTAAGAAAACAAGGATCAACCTTATTTTCTTTATAAATAGCTACTATTCCTTACTTCAACTTAAAGTTTAATTTTGTATCTCCTTGGTTGGAAACAAAAACTATACTTTATTTTCTTCATAGAGGGAATGAAGTATAATTTTAAATAGTTGATTATTTAATCCTTAAAATATTTGATAATTTTTTCTTTAGCAAAACATGGAGTCCCACATTGAAATTTTAACAATGCTAGGAGGGATTCCAAGTTATAAAAGCATATGTAAACAAAACAAGGGTATAATGAGTTGTTTTCTTAACAAAACATGGAGTCCCACATTGAAATTTTAGCAATGCTAAGAGGGATTCCAAGTTATATAAGCATATGTAGAATGAGTTTGTTTATCTTAAACAAAACATAAAGTTCCACATTGAAATGGGGATAGTGAGTTTGTTTTTCTTTAACAAACCATGAAGTCCCACATTGAAATCTTAGCAATGCTAAGAGGGAAATCAAGTTATAAAAGCATATGATGGGTGAGTGAACAAGCTCACCTACTTCGAGCCAAGCCGAGCTCATTAGTCGAGCCTAAACGAGCTCGCGAGCCGAGCTCGAGCCCCAAATTTCCATCACGAGCCGAGCTCGAGCTCGGCTCTCCCAAGCTCGGCGAGCTCACGAGCCGAGCCGAGCTTGTCAAATTATAAACGAGCTCGAGCCGAGCCCAGTGCTATTCGGGCTCGGCTCGCTCGATAAGCACCCCTGGGTGAGATTATTTCTGTCCAAATTTCCTATAGAAAACCACTCTTGCAGTTTTGCTTCATCATTCTCTTCCTTTCGTTAATCGGTACGCTTACGCCTAGGGTAGTAGGGTTTTATGTAGAACACAACCCTTACTCCCGCACCCACCAGACCAGAGTGTCCAATCATGGCTATCCAGATGAGCAAGAAACGAAACGTATTCAATATTGTTCATCTGTTTTCCTGATTGTGTGCCTCTTAAAATTTGCATGCATGCTTTTTTTTTTTTGGGAGTATCATCATGATATACACTTTCGAGTGAAATGTGAATAATGTTCTCTTCTGGAGTTAAATTGTGTTGATTATGATCTTTTTTTTGTATGTGGGGTTGATATAATTTGCCAATTTGGTGCAGTTAATAGCTGATGCCTGATGGAATGTTATCGGCAGAATTGAATGAAGTTTTGACAACGGAAAATTGGATACTCTGGCGTTGAAGTTCGTGTCACTCCAACGCGTACTGAGATCGTCATTCGTGCTACTCGCACTCAGAATGTTCTTGGTATACTTCATTTTTCTTTCAGCTTTATCCTAGGATTTTTGTTTACTTTGCTTTCGGGTGTTACCGTGTAAGTGGATTGTGGAATATGATATACTCTTCATTTGTTGATAAAGAATTGAACATTTCGGTTCGCATTTCGCAAGGCTAATTTCGAAACAAGTATACGTTTTTATGGTATAGTGTTATAGGAGGATTAATTTGAATTGGTGTTCTTGGCTGTTTTTCTAGCTTTGGTTTGATTAATGTTGCTGGGTTTAATTATGTATTCTGAATATGTGCTGTGGGAAATGATTGCTTACAGAGGTAGTAGATAAATTTGTGTTTGTGCCTAGTGTTTGCTCGTTTGTACCTTTGGTTGGCTATTCGTAAAATGTGTGATGTGGTAATTCGTTTTAGGAATAATTGATTCTAAAAATACAACATTTCACTGATTAATTTTTAATAAACCAACCTTTCAATTATTCATGAATAATGCAATCTTTATACCTATTTACTTCTAGTGAGTCAAAATGACTTAAAAACTTCTAAAATATTAACTCTTTACAATAGAAGTAGGGGCGTGAAGGCAAGGGAATGGAAAAAGGGACGTGCTGGGAAATGTGGCTTATCAAACAAACTGATTATCAACACGTCAAGACCATTAAAAGCAAATATCCCAAAAGGTTGCATTATTCAAGAATAATTGAAAGGTTGACTTATTAAAAATTAATCGATGAAAGGTTGTTTTATTAGAATCAATTATATTTTATGTTGCTAGACTATTTAGAGAGATAATCTATAGCTGGAATAAGTTGTGGAATTATCTTCTTTGCGGTATTTTTGTTTGCAGTCCAATGTTAGTTCGTGGCATCCTTTTGTTCTCTTCGAACTTAAACCTGAACAATTTATTAAATGGTTCCTTTCTCTTCTCTTGTGAGGGTGATGTAGTTGGGGGTAGACAAGATGTTTTAGGTGTTTAAAAGAGCTTAAATAAGTGCACTTAAGTTCCAATAAGTTTGCACTTCAATTCACCACTTCAATAAGCTAGATGAATTTTTTGAGGGTATGTATAGTTACGTTCACATGAGTTGAAATTAGTTGAATCGAACACATTAGTGTTTTAGGAACGAAATCCTTTCATTTAAAAGAGTCTGCATTTTCTGATCTGTAGAAAGATTTTTTTCTCAACAGTGTGTGAAGTAGCATTATACTTTAGATTAGAAGTTAGCTTATTGCTGATGCCTGACAGTTTTTGTGGGCAGGAAGATCCAAAGTCAGTAAATATAATGATGAATAGAGTTAATAACAATGGAAAGGACGGTCAGATCGACGACAATTTGCTAATATAATGAGGATCCCATCAAGCTGATTATGAAGCATATATAAAATAGATAGCAGTATCCTTTATGAAAAGGTGAGACGAGATGTTGTTTTTAGATTTATAGTGAAGGGAAAGATCCACTCATTGAAATAACCATGAATGTAGTTGATGACAAATACCAGAAATGAGTGTTAGCTTTAGCAACCAGCACTTCTGTGTTTTGAAAGTTTATTTCTTTTATATTACCATTTTCTTTTTCCATTGGGGTAAAGTCAATCTGGAGTGTGCCATCAAGTGGTAAATGATCTTCCTAGTGCCTTGACTGAAGCAATAAGCTTACTAGTATGTGTTTCTTTTTCTTGCAGCCTGTGCTGGTATTTTGTTTTGTTTATCATTCAGGTGAAAAAGGTCGTAGGATTAGGGAACTCACCTCTCTTGTGAAGAAGAGGTTCAAGTTTCCAGAGAACAGTGTTGAGCTCTATGTTGAAAAAGTTAACAACAGAGGGCTTTGTGCCATTGCTCAGGCCGAATCATTGCGATACAAGCTACTTGTAGGATTGGCTGTGAGGAGTGTACAAGAACTACCTTGTGCTTTTAGGTTGTCTATGTGCTAAAATTTCATAGTTCATCCTGATCAAATGGTCTTTGTTCTTTCTTTTGGGGGTTGGATATGGTTATTGTTTATACTGCCTGGAAAGCTGTTTTATTTTTTTCCTAAGCTTTTTTGTGCATCTATTGAATTACAATCCTTCAGTACATCTGATGAATGTGTATTCATGTCTAATATAATGGTGTTTTTGGTGCATAATATGGTTCATATTGTGAATTGTGAATTGCTTGCTCCTGTTGTGATGTCATCTTTACAGCGAGTTGGTCTCACTTGAGTATCTTTCTCGTGTCTGAGGGTGACTATAGCTGATTAAACCATCCACTTATCAGAGCCGGAGGACTTTTTAGTGTTTTCTGGAATGAAAAGCTTGGATGTGAAATCTTGATTATAAGCATTGACACTTATAGTGTCCACATTTTTTCCCCATCCAACTATGATTTTGCCACCTCGATAACGTTACTGAATTTAAACAGTCAGGTGACACAATTGGACAAGAGAAAAAAATGTGATACCTAGTGGCTAAATTACTTGGACTCTTTATTTAAATTCAAGTACTTGTGTTGGATCCTTAAGACTCTCGCATGGATATGGCACTTCGGCACTACATTTTGGGCCAAAATTGTGGATAATGGATTATTTTATGAAGTACACTTACTATACGAGTAGGATAAGAGTACAAGAGTCTGAGTAACATAGCCTTGTGGGATAATGGATGTCTACTGTTGATGGTTTATCTGTCAGTCTTTTGTAAACCATGTCTTCTTGTCATCTAAACAGGGCATGCTATGGTGTTGCGAGGTTTGTTATGGAGAATGGAGCTAAGGGATGTGAGGTATGTGTCTAAACCTGGCTGCCAGTTGAAGTGAACATAATCTCCCTTGTCACTCGCTCTGTGGATTATCTCAATTTCCCTCATCTTGCAGGTTATTGTTAGTGTTAAGCTACGAGCTCAGCGTGCCATGAAGTTCGAGGATGGTTACATGATCTCTTCCGGGCAGCCTGTCAATGAGTACATCGACTCAGCTGTGAGGCATGTTCTCCTTAGACAGGTTAGTTTTTTTTTTTTTCATCTTTATTATTCTCAGCAGTTTCAAGCACTATTAGTGTGTATATACTGACATGTTTTCATGGTTAAATGCAAAATACGGTGTCCTTGGACTTAAAGTTAAAATCATGCTCGAATGGGATCCGAAGGGAAAGCGCCAAGCAGGGTCCTCCTACTCCATTGCTAGATTTGGTTACCATCCATCCTCCCAAAGACGAGGACATCTTTGTTCAACCTCCAGTTTTGACAACCAACATGGAGGTCCCTGTTTCTATTAGTATTCCAGTCATATAAATCCAGGTCTAGCCGTCTAGAGAACTACTTAAATAATGGTTTTTTGCTAGTGAATTTAGAAATTCTTTGAACTTACATTTTATGGGAGAGAATTTCCCTGCTTTAAAGAGCTGGGCATGATGGAGAAGCGGGATTAATTTATATGGACAATTTTTCCTCCTAATGTAAGTTTAAAGAACTGAAATATAAGAAAATAATTAAAGGGTTGGGAAAATAATATAGAAAATGCTAGTATAGGAGTACTTCCTTAGTGAATTTTTAATGGCAACATTTTGACTTTACATTTTATACTCCCTGTTAAGGATCTTCCTTTTACTTTTTTTTTGGTAGAAAACCGAAGCCAACTTAAATTACGAAATTAAAGAGAGTTTTACAATCCGATATGAGAATATCCATACAATAACTAGGGGGTTGGGGGAAAATCCTAGTTACATTTCTTCTACCAAGACCACCTCGACCATGTTTAGCTATAGAGTCTGCCACCCGATTCTCCCTCCTGTTGCAATGCTCAATCTTCACTCTCGGAATGGTCTTCCACAGCTTTCTGCATTCAGATATTACACTCATATATTTGTCAGAGTTAGATGCACAGTTACATATAATATCTACTGCGTTAATGCAATCTGAAAGTATGATGGCTTGGTCAAAGTTATACATGGACGCAATGAGAAGACCCTCATGTATGGCCCATAACTCGGAGAACAGACTATCGAAAGTGAAAAGGTTTTTCCCAAATCCCATGATCCACTCCCCCCGGGTATCTCTCACCACTCCCCCCACTCCCGTATGGGCATTAGTACTTACAAAGGAAGCATCAACATGAATGAAAGTATTTGTATTTGGTTTTGGTCTCTGCACATGATTGCTCACACTTATCTCGGTCGAGGATCCTAGTTCTTGCAGAGCTCTAAGTCTTTCAAGTGTCAGCCTTTGGGCCTTTAGGATAATCCGATGGCTAGGGACAGGGTCAATACCTTTAAAGCTACATTCGTTTCGATCCTTCCAAATTTCGTGACATATATAGGGGAAGAGATCCGCCCATACAAGGCCTCGGAACTTCTCCTCCCTTAACAGGTTGTCTTTTAGCCATTCCCTAAAGTCGCTAGAGCCCGTCCCATGAGGATGACACTCACCCCAAACCCGGTTAGAAACACTACAGTCTTTTAAGATGTGAGATGAGGTCTCAGGGGAACGCCCGCACCGGGGGCAAGAAGCGTCCGAGATTATTTTGCGAATAGCCAGGAGGGCTTTGTGGGGAAGTCTATCCCTCCAGAGGAGCCAGAAGAATAATTTGAGTTTAGGTTCCATGGTCGATTTCCAAATCCAACTCAAGTTAATGACCGGGGCATTAAACTGTGCATCATAAGCTTTAGCCAACGAAAACCCATGACTATCACAGAAATCAGGGATCAGGAGGTCCTCTGGGGAGTCCACATTTGGAGGAGGCAAGCTCTGAATTCGCTCAGAAATGCAACTAGGAGAGAGGATGTGATTGTGGAGACTGGAGAGTATAAATTACGGGCTTGTTCTTCCTAGTTTATTTTCAGTTTAGTTTGACTCAGCTCCAATCAGTTCCAATCAGTTTAGCTCAGTTCCATTCTTTTATAACTATTTTGTTAAATATTTTTATTATGTTGGTCTAATTTATTTTACTAATTACTCTTATTATTATTATTTATTTATTTTTATATCATTATTATTAAGTATTATTATTATTTTTATATATTATTCTGTTCATTATAGCTTTACTCATTATTATACTTCATCCGTTTCATAATACTCCACTACGCTTTCCATTGTGGAAAATTTACATTACTTGCTACACTTTCTTTTTGGGCAATAAACTATCTCTATCTATCTCCTCTCACATGGGTCTCTTTTCTTTTTACTCTTTATCTCTCTCTTCTCCAAAAATTGCCTAGGAGTTTATGAATTAAGAAGTGTAGTGAGTAATATGAAACGGATGAAGTATTATTATTAAGATGAACATGGCTTAGGTCAAAAGCACAAATAAACCCACGTTTTTTACCCCATAAACCAATCAAATCGCGTCAAATGGTTTATGATGCAATTTTGCACGGTCCGACCCAATCATTATTTTTATTACTAAATAGTACTCCCTCCATCCTAGAATATAGTTCTCATTTTCATTTTGGGTGTCCCAAAATATAGTTTCCATTTTCATATTTAGTTTCACATTATTTTCGTAATTTGTCTAGAAAAATCGTGTCCCATCATTTATTTGCTTCTTGAATTTTATTTTTCCTTTGTTTATTCAACAAAAATGTTACAGTTAATGCTCTTTCACCAACTATTCTCCATTCTCTCTCCTAAAATCATCTTTTTTCATATAACATTTATTTAAATAAACAAAAAATCTTTACTACCCCTCTTAGATTCTATTTGCATAAATTACTGTGAAAAAAAGAAAATGGGAACTATACTTTGGGACGGAGAGAGTATTATATTATTAAATCTAATTATCAAAATAGTAATATTAATTTACTTCTTAGATATTATTGTTATTATATAATCATCATCAAGTATTAATATATTAATACAAATAATATAAAATAATTATTATTAATTATCATTATTATCATTAATTATTATTATTATTAGTTTATGATTATTTATATTATTTATTTATAACTATCATTTAAAAATATCCAAAATATTATTATTATTTATTATTAATTATTCATTATTATTACTTATCATTATAATTATTGTTTAATATTCATATTATTATTGTTTAAATATTATTTATATATTTATTGCATTCAATTTAATTTAATTCAATTTAATTCAATTCAGTTTAGTTTAGTTTAACTCCAATCAGTTCAGTTCAACTGTTTTATGCTGAAGAAAACATGCCCTAATTTCTCCATTTCGCTTTAAATGTAACAAAAGAATATTTTATATTTCATAAATAATACCCCGTTGTTGCATTTAAATCGAAACTGAAGAAGTATAAGAAGTGATAAATCACTAACCATTACTAGATTGTCTATCCTTTTGTGCTGCAGATGGATGTGAGAGAAAACCTCATAGAAAAAGTGAAAAGTGGAAAATGAATAATCTTGTAAATTATAAACTCTTGTTTGTGTATTGAAGACGTTTGTTATATATAAATCAACCCCATCGTACGTGTTTGAATCACTTGTTATTTATAAATTAATTTCCATTTGTGTGTGTAAAATCTTATTTATTTTTCAAAAAGTAAAATAGTGATCTCTGATAAAAGTAAAAGTTGCATCGATTATGGTGTTTCTTCAACTTTTTTTTCCCAAAAAAGTGCAACTATAAATTTATAATTAAGAACCCTTATTTGCTTTTAATACACCGGTCAATGGTTATTTATAAATCTATATTTGTTTCACTCTCAGAGATGAGAGAGAAGAGATAAGAGAATAACATGCTATTGAGAGTGTTTGGCAATCAGAGTTTTGGAGAAAAAAGAGAGTTTTGGACCACTTTTAGAGTTTTGACTAGTCAAAAATTCTAAAAAGGGTGTCTGGTAAAATAGAGTTTTAGAGAGAGTTTTGAAACGAAAACTTTCAAAATGAAAAAGCTCCTAATAGGAGCTTTTTCTTTAGAGGGTTAGGTAAAAATATGTTCAATGACTTTTTTGTCTCTAATAATACAACTAAACATTGTATTAAAATGTCTATAAATGTCATTTCACTCAAACAAATGACAATAAGCTTTTAACGATCAGTTAGTTGTTACCAAACACATTTATAAAAAAAAGTTGTCAAATTAGTAGTCTAATTTACTGAACAAAAAATTTAAACTCTAACAACAAATTTTAAATTCTAACAACTAACAGCTAAACTCTAAATTTTATTTGCCAAACAGGGCTACTGACTTTTTCCAAGATAGATGACATGGTCTAACTTTTTTCCAATGCAAAATTACAATCTTACCTTGGATAGTGGATAGGTAATCTATTAATGTTGTATAACTTTTAAATAATGCTATTATAAATATTGAATTATTTCTTATAATAGCCAGCGTAAATTATATTATTTGTTACTTTTGATGATTTAAAGTTTTTCGGCGTAATATAATCGGAATATAATGTTATCGATGAGGACTTATATCATTTTACACCATTAAGAGCAAATTACATATTATTATTCTTAGCAATAGTTCAATTTCTATTATTTTGCACATATCAGCGAAAGTTCATACTACATTCGTTCTTTATTGATATTCCCGGTTTGGCTTGTTAATTAAATATATGTAAATACGTATCAAAAAATTATAAAAATTTGATACTATTGAAGTATTCATCGATACAAATCAAATAAAACCCCACATATTATGATTTTTCTTATAATTTGAAAATATCTACAAGATTATTGTCAAGATTCCAAGTAGGAATATTAATAAGGAATGTATTAAGTATTATTTTTAGCCAATTCCTTATTAATTATTATTATTTCATCATCTAATTAATTATTATTCGCGTAATTATTTAAATATGTTCGAAAAACTTTCAATAATGTTTAATACTTCTTCCATAACAAAATATATGTTACACTTTTCAAAACACACTTTTGTAGGCAACTTTTTGAAGAGGAGAGAGCGAGATAGAGAAAAGAAAAAAGAAGACCCCATGTGATAGGAGAGAGATAGAGAGAGATTGTAGCCTAAAAAAGGAGTGTAATATCTATTTTGTTACAACCATATATAGAAAGTAACATTTATTTTGTTACGGAGGAAATATATAGGTTCCAATCAACTCAAACAAGTTTTGATAGTTTCAACAATCATAAAAGTTTTGATAAGTTCTTGTTGCTTTAATAAGCTCCCATGAGTTTCAATAAGTTCTTATTACTAAACGTTGGTTGAACAAATAAGCTTTATTTTATGTGTCAAAAGCAAAAGTAAGATTTGGTTGAATAAAACACATCCTAAGAGATTATTATTCTCACCTGAAAAAATAAATTTTAGGTTTAACCATATAATAAATTTCGATAAGTTCTATAATTCTTATCAGTTTTAAGAAATTCGCCTTGTTAACCAAGTTTAAATAAGTTTAATTGAGTTATGATAAATTCATATAACTTAAGATGAGGGAAATGCAACATGTGTAAGCTAATAATGTAAAATTGGCCATTGGTTGTTTGAAAGTATAACTAAAATTGTTGTTCGATCATAAGTCGTCTTTTGTGGTTTCTTGGCAATGGAAGAATCTAATGGATTTTCGAGATACTTTTTAAAAATGTCCGAGATGGCAAATTGGAGATGGTGCTTTAATTAGCTTCTGGCATGATGATTTGGTTTTTCAATATCCCCTCAAAGATGTAATTCTAAGGCATACATGACTATCCAACAAACTTTAAAGTTAGTGATTGTTTTATGCCTAATCGTCAATGGAACTTCTTGCTTGTACATGAATTAGTCCCTTTAGATATAGCACATATCATTTGCTCTCTTTTTATCCTGGCTAATGAGCAGGAGGATAAACTGGTTTGGGGATTAGCTGGTGGAGTTTACTCCGTTAGATTGGGTACGCTTTGGGCCCAAGGTTTGGTCCCCTCCCCGCCAAAAGTAGTCAATTTTAGTTGGATTTGGAAGTTGAACACTGCCCCCAAGATCAAAAACTTTTTGCGGAAAGCATGTAATTACAGTATTCCCACTAAAGAGAGACTACAAAAAAGCCATGTGTTCCTTCTCGAACAATGTGTCTTTTGTAATAATCATTGTGAGACTACTTCTCATCTGGTCTTCTTATGCCCTTTCAAGTTAGATGTTTTCCAACATCTTCTAGCAAGTTTTGGTTGGCCTTGTTTCCCTAGAATTCCTAATTTATCTTCGTTCAGTTCACTTAAGGATATTCTTTTTCTCCTTAAGAGTATTGCTTCTATGGAGGATATAGTGTTGTTTGCCACTGGTTGATGGTCTATTTGGTTCTTTCGTAATAAGCTTATTTTTAATGATGAGCAAGTTTCTTCTAGAAAAGTCGGCTTTGCCATTTCCCCCTTTAATAAGAATTGGAGTAGCCCTAAGGATTTGGAGGATGAGAATATTATTGCTTGCCGTCTTATGAGAAATAGGTGTGGCCAAAGTGTTATTTGGGCCCTCTGCCTAACAATGTAGTTTAGATCAACTTTGATGGTTCTAAGATTAGTAATGGTAGTAGATTATTTCGTTTTGTTATTCGAAACCAGTCAGGTGAAGTCCTTTTTGTAGGTACTATTCTTTAGGCTGTAATACTAGCTACCTTCAAGCGGAAGCTTGGGGCTTTTGGAAGCTATTAGGGGGCTAAGTTCTTGAATTTTCCTAATGTGGTCATTGAGGGAGACAATTTAGCGGTTGTCAATGTTGTTAGTAAGATTTGGCAAATCCCTCGGAAAATTGATAATTTGTGATGTAGGTGAGGAGCTGCTGAAGTTCAAGTTTGTTTCGCTGCCGCATTATTTCAGGGAAGCCAATCGTGCGGCGGATTTCATGGTCTATAGGGGTCATTCTGTATCCTCCCTTCTTTATTGCTTCCCTCCTTACGATATTGATTTTTCTCTCCTCATGCGCAAAGATATTTTAGGTTGGCCTCCAGATTAGAGGTCATTCCTAAATTTTTCTTTCCTTTATATAAAAAAAATCAATTAAAAACTAATTTAATAATAATATTTGGATAGTACTATATTCTTGAGCAAGCAAATTCCTTGCAATATTTGGTAGATCACGCACTAATGATTTTAGTCGCTCAAAATTTGACTGCAATCACAACGAAAATTTACTTATAATTTTATTCAGTGGAAAGTAGAGAACCTTAGAGCATTGTTAAACATCGTCCATAAAAATACTTAAAATCGTCCAAATTCTCACATGAATATACCATAATACCCTTACTTATATTTTTTGATTTTTTACCCTCTTCTCTCTCTATCTCCTCTCTCACTCACCCACCCAAAAAAATGGGACTCGTCAGAAACTCCACCGATGAAACAACACTAACACTCATAAAACACGAATTCTCTCTCATCCCCAAAAAATCATCCCAAAAGAGAAAAGACTCATTTCACTTCGCATACATCATCTACTTCACACTAGGAGCAGGTTTTTACTTCCATGGAATGGATTCATCACAATGTTGATTAACAAATCATCTTCACATCCTCCCACCACCACCACCCTTCATATCCTGCCACCACCACCCTTCACATCCTGCCACCACCAACACCTCCACTTCCTTCGCCTCCCCAACCACCAATCTTCGCGTCACCCACACCATCGAAGAGTTGAATTTTTTTTTAGAAAGGGCGAACGTCCGGCCAGGACGATCGCCCCATGGCTCAAAAGTCCGGCCATGGGTGGAACGTCCTGGCCGGACGATCGCCCCATGGCCGGAACGTACTGGCCGGACGTTCGTGCCATGGGGCGATCGTCCTGCCCGGACGTTCTCCCTTTCTAAAAAAAATTCACCTCTTCGGGTGACGCGAAGGTGGAGGTGTTGGGGAGGTAGGGGATGGCAGAGGTGGCCGGGAGTCGCAGGTGGTGGTGGGGATGGTGGATGGTGTGAAAAAAGAAAGAAGGGTAAAATTGTCAAAAAAATTATTTTTGGGCGATTTTAAGTAGTTTTGGGGCGATAAATAGAAGTTGAGGAACCTTATTACTGTATGACATTTTTAGTAACTTTATATGAAATTGAGTCCACCCCTCTCCTGTATCACATCTATACATCTAAAATTTGGATACTCGTAATTCTTTAAAAATAAATATCAAAGATAATTCCTTTAAGTCGTGATTGGCGAAACATGTAAGCAAATACTACTTTCGGTATTCTTTCAAATGGTTATTTGCATGCCAACCATAGTCACGTAATCAATTGGTGGAAATTCTGACCGCATGACTTAATTCAATTAATCCAATGAGAATTCTAAATCCATCAAACGGGCAAAATAAAAAAACCTACCCCCAATATTAACCAAATGACATGAATAAGATGAGAATTGTAAGAGCAAGGATGAAAGAAAGTCAAAAAAAAAAAAAATTGGTTTATTGCTTTGAAGTCACAGTATTACAAAGTAATCTCAATATCAGCCTTCCAATACTAGATACGTAAAATCGTAATCTGGAAAAAACGACAACTAAGGAAGGGAGTTACAATCAGGTAATAAATTCATCTATTTGGATGAGGCCTTGCTTGGCCAGCGAATCCGCCAGGACATTTGATTTTCGACTTTTGTAGGATATTTCAATACTAAGTCCCCTTCCCATAGCACTCCGGATGAAATTAATGATGAAGTTTAGCTTCCAAGGGCCACTATTATCGCCATTATACCATTTAACCTCATTGAGAGAGTTTGATTCCATCATGAGATTGGATTGGGCAAGGCTGCCAAGTGATGAGGAGATTTTGATTGCTCTATGAATGGCAAGAATCTGAGCGTGATTCATTTCCATAAAAGGAATTGGTCTTGAGAAGAGACCAATGAATTTTCCACGATGATCTGTAAGAACCCTTCCAATGGTCGATTTGGATTCACTACTCTTCAAAGAAGTATACACGTTCTATTTAAAAGTTGATGTTGGGGGAGGAGACCATAGCAAAGGAGATCTTAAAACATGAGTAGCAGAAGTATTTGAGGAAATAGAGTTCCATTTGAGGCATTGTGGGTGCCTTATAACTTTAGTTGGCCCATAAGGGAATGGTGTACCTGAACCCTTGATTCACCAATATAAGCATAAGAGAACAAGATCTTGAAGCTGATTTATAGAGCATGAAATGTTTTCAAAACACCGACTATTTCACTGTAATCCTTCCACAACGTCCAAATTATAAAGAAAAAACTTGCAGCCTAGTTTTTCTTGAAGGAAACTCCATGATTCAGTGGTTTCCATTGATCAAAAGCTTCACGTATTGATGATGGAAAAGACCATTGTAGGTTTCAAATATTGAGCCACCAATTCCAAAGTAGCCAAGACATTGGGCAATGTAGTAATAGATAATCACATGATTCTTGGAGGGAGTTGCATAATACACAAATTGCACAAAGCAGCCACGATAGCAAGTCAAATTAGCTTGTCTTTGGTATTGAGCTTCCCTAATAGAGCAAGACAAGTGAATATCTCAATCCTATGGGGTACCAATCCACTACACATTCCAGGAATGACATTTATGGATGTTGCAAGTCCAATTTGGTTAAAAAAAGATTTAATTGAGAGCCAATTTTTTTTATGAGGCATCCAAATGGAAGACTCTGAATCACGAGGTGAGAGACTGGCATGTGTTAGGAGCTGTAGCAAATATTGATGTTCAATATTATCTTGCTGACGAAGAGTGCGGTTCCATGATAGGGCCCATTTCCCCTCTAAACCATCCCATAAACAATTTGCAGCGACGGTAGCATTTTTGGAGAAGCTTATTAGGTATAGTCTCGGACACACTGATTTGAGAGGGGTGTTTCCTTACCATATATCATGCCAAAACAATGAATCCAATCTCTTTCCTATCTTCTATTCTTTATATAAACTTGTTAAGTGGCTAAAATTTTAAATTTAACCCTATATTAATCCAATTCAGAAATTGATTTCATCATGTACCAATTAGGCTATATTAGATGCATGTTTATTTCCGCTTCTAAATAAAAAGATGCATGTTTACAGTTTATTCAAGCTATGATCGATCCATCTCTTTCAATTAAAAAAATTCTACTCCCTCCGCCCCAAAATATAGTTCCCATTTCCATTTTGGGTGTCCCAAAATATAGTTCCCATTTTCATATTTAGTTCCACATTTTTCCGTAATTTGTCTAGAAAAACCGTGTCCGATCATTTATTTGCTTCTTGGATTTTGTTTTTTTTCTTTGTTTATTCAACAAAATGTTACAATTAATGCTCTTTAACCAATTATTCTCCATTTTCTCTCCTAAAATCATCTTTTCCCATACAACATTTATTTAAGTAAACAAAAAAAAGAAAAAAAGATGTTAGAGAAAGAAAGAGAGCGAAACACAGAAAACCCTACTAAAAAGAACCCCCAAATCGATTTCCCTAAATCCTCCCCCTATAAGCAAATTCTTCTTGATGGTTTTCTCATCATCTTCAGTTCAGCTTTTTGTATCCCTATTAAAAAGCTAGTGGTGGGATCACTTTTAATCTCACCCTTTAGAGGCGTCCTTTTCGTTTCCCCAAATTTTCCCCCAAATCAATTGCATAGACTTTCGGCTAATAAATCATGGTGGTGGTTAGGGTGCCAGTCTTTTAAAGTGTTCTTTTGGCATGCCGATGCTTCATTTCCCCTTTCTAGAGCCTCTCAAAAAGCTGTAAATTGGATTCGAGGGATTTATTATTTATCTATAACTTCAAAAATTGGAGTGAAGCTAGGGTTTTCTAGGTGCTTGCATTTAATGCGAGTGAGAGTTCCTTTGCTCTGTCAGCCGTTGTGTGCTGCAGTGGTGTTAATGTTGTTCATGATTGTTGGTTTCTTGTGCCAGTTGGAGGTCTTTCAGAGGCTTTGCTTATGAACTTGAATTTTCTCTTTCCCATTGAAGTTTCCGTGGCATTTAATGCGATGGAATGGCTCAATGTGGTAGCTGGATCCCTTATTGGGAGTAGTTCATCATTCAAGTAGTTAACTTTGCCTATAAAAGGCAAAGTCTGGTATGGTTTCTTTCCACATCTCCCTATCATAGTCTCGTTTATTCTTTCTCATTCCCTCTGCCTGGCTTTTATTTCTTATTCTGATTGTTAGAATTTATTATGGCTCTCCTTTCTTCATTTAAAGAAATTTTGTTAGGAACCCTAACCCTAATTTCTGAGTATGTTATTATTGAAATGGTAATGTTGCTGTTCCAAATGATCATGAGTCCATCACTATTCCCTTAGGTCCCCATCCTACTATTCCCCCAAGGTCTTCTATATGTCATGAGTCTGATCAGGACCCCCCCTTTCCCCGAGTCTATTGTCTTGGATGACCTCCCTTAGGTCAAACAGGATATTGCTGAGCTATTGAGGTCTTGTTTGTTTGCAAAAATGCTATATGCTACCTGGATGTGCGTACCATTAAAGCACGAACCAAAGCTGATTGAAAATGCATTAAAGGTGAGGTGGATCACCTTGAGATAGGTAATGGCTGGTTGTTGCTAAGATTTGCTAATCCTAAGACCTCTCCCTTGTGTGGTCCCAAAGACCTTGTGTAATACCCCATATTGTTAGTATTTATTTAAATAATTAAATATTTATTTTTCAAAATAAATATTTTAAACAAAGGGTATTTTAGTATTTTTATTAGGTTTTAAATTATTTTGGCGGGAATATGGTGCCAAAATTGAATTTGTTAAGCTTTTGGTATTAAATCCTAGTCAAAAAATTTCAGAAAACCAAAAAAAAAAAATTTTTTTTAGGGGCCATATATTCCTACGGGATTTACGGTGATTGGAGGGAGTTTTGTTTTCCTATAACTTCCAAATTTATGATGGAAGTTACAAATCTTGGTTTAATCCCCTAATTTATGGTGAAGGTTACAAACTATTTAATTTTTGAAATTAAGTACTCCTATTCTACTCCTATAAATACCCCTACCTTAAACCATCTTTTCCAAAAAAAAACTTTGAAGAATCCATATTCTCTTACTTCAAAGTTCTTCTTTCTCTTCCTATCTATTCTAGTTTTATATTTCTTATTCAAGTTTCAATTTTCTTTGGTTTAAGAAAAATATTTTCATATTCTTACTCAAAAATATTATGCTCATGATAGGTCATTCATGTTTAAATTCATTATTAAGTTCATGTGGTAAATTGCTTATTGGTTGGTTATGAGAAAGCTCAAGTATAAGAATAAGTGAAGATATTAGTATACTTTTGTGCAAGATCAAGGTACGTTATGTAGCTAGATCTTTTGAAATATGGTTTTATGTGTAAAGTTGTTTATTGATTTAATGGTTGGATTGGTTTAGAAATTTGATTTGAAATGGTTACAATATTTTATTATTCACTCTTGAAAGTGAAAAGAATGGAATGATTTTCAATCATTTTATATAGAAGTTTTGTTATCCTTTTTGGAAAATTAAATTATTTTTACAAGGAAAGGTTATTGGTTTTTATGAACTTTGAATGTTCAAAAAGTTGTTTATGAGGAAAGAGGTTTATTCATGACTTACAAGTCATATTATTATTATTTCCGCTTGATTAATATCAAGAGATTCAAAGTCCACTTGTTGGCAATTATAGTTACCCCTTGATATAGCTCCTGATGGGATGACTAGCTTGGGGGTTGCAACTTAGCAAAATAGAAGGGGAGATAAGAAGAGGAATTTTTTCAGGATTATTTTTCATCCAAGTTGTTTGGAAAGAGTTTGTTCTTAAAATGTTATTTTTGAATTATTATTCAAGTGTTTGGAAAGAGTTTGTTCTTAAAAGGTTATTCTTGCTTGAATTATTTTTCAAGTGTTTGGAAAGAGTTTGTTCTTAAAAGGTTATTCTTGAATTATTTTTCAAGTGTTTGGAAAGAGTTTGTTCTTAAAATGTTATTCATGAATTATTATTAAGTGTTTGAAAATAGTTTATTCTTAAAGAGTTATTCTTGAATTATTGGTGATGGAGTTTTCGTAATGAAAAATTGTTACGAACTAACAAACGTGTTACTTATCTAGTACATTTCGTACTTAGTTTTATACTGACGCGTATTTCTTTTTTCCTATTTGGCTGTTTACATTTTTGGTAAGTAGATTTACAGGTGAATTTTGGATGTGCATGGGAGCATACTAGAAAGCGGATCTTCACCTAGATTAGAGTGTTTCATTTATATTGAGTTTTGAGACAGTATTTTACTTTTATTAATAAAGAAGTATTATTATCTTTGGTTAAAGTCTTCCGCTGCAAGTTATTTGTTAGTTAGTAGTTGGTAGCCGAAAGCGTGTTAGTCACGTGGCGGTAATACTCCTAAATTACACAAATATTATTTACTAAATTTTTTTTTAAAAGCGAGTAATTTGGAGGCGTTACACCTTGGCATATCCAATGTGACTTACTTGTATCGCAACCCTGGAAAACTTTTTTCGACCCCTATCTTGAAGAGATTCAGTGGGTAGATTTGTGGGTTAGAATCCCCCGTCTCCCTACTGAGCTTTTAAACTTTGATTCTATTGCTAACCTCCTAGGTGCTAATGATATTGGGGCTTTGATTAAGTTGGATCAAAGTTCTTTGCTTAAGAATAAAATTTGGTTTGCGAGGGCTTGTGTGAGAGTTAACATTCAAGCCCCTCTTCTTGAGTTTGCTGAAATTTATCGTATTGGTGATCTAGTTCATGGCTATGTGATTTATTATGAGGATTTTTAAGTGGGTTGTTCCTTTTGTAGTGAGATTGCTCATGTGATAGATGTTTGTCCCTTGTTGAATGCTCCTAAGAAAGAAATTACAGTGCAACTGTTGAAAAATCCAAAACAAAAAGATCTTTTTATGTATATGACCAAGGCTTATGAGCAAGAAATGCATGAACCCACTGCTGAGCAAGCTAGAGTGGTTCATGTCAAGTCCAAGTATGTTAATAAAAGTGGTTTTACTCCCCCTCTACCCTCATTCAAGAAAGATAACAAGTCCCCCCATGGTGGTATTCTGCCTACTCCCCCTGCGAGAGGTATTATCATCAAAGAAAATGTTCATGCTAGTAAGTCTGTTGCTGGTCATCTCCCTCCTCCTCCTATTCATGGTAAAGGTAAGGGTAAGTTTATTGTAGCCCATCCTGTGTTGTCTGACAACTCCTCTGACAACTCCTCTTGTTCCCCTACACCGCTTTGAGTCAACTGGTCCTGAGATTGAAGTGGCTAGTGAGAGTCACTCCCCTACTTGCTCTCTTGCTCCCTTGTCTGTTTTCAGCCCTCCTGTGCTGGAGGGTTCTGCCTAGAATTTGGTCCTCCAGGCTGATAGCCCTATTGTGCTCCTCTCTTCTCCTAATGATAAGAACGATGGCACTACTTTTCTCTTATACAATGTTGGCTCAGGCGGCCTGGGTGACCTGAATTCATTTGCTAAAAATTCATTCCACTCTCTTCACTTTGATAGCACTATTGTGAAGCATATTGAGCAAATGGGGATAGATTCAACTCGTCTAGTCCTTCTCTCATCCCAGTATGGCTCTATTAGGCGCAGGGAAGAAGACATGGAGAGTGATGATGCCTCTTCAACCCTGAAGAGGAAAAGAAATTAAATCATTTTAGTCCTCCTGCAATGGTATGATTTTTGTTAGTTTTTAAAATGTCAATTGCCTGTTGGAATATTCGTGGAACCAGTAGAAAGAATGCCTTGCCTGAGGTGAAGGACTTTTGTAAGAGCTGCCACATTAGTATCATGATGTTGTGTGAAGTTAAAGCTCAATCTCCTCCCTCCTTTCATACTGCTATCCAGTTAGGGTTCCAATATTTTGATTTTGTTCCAATGCAAGGCTTTGCGGGTGGGAATTGGCTTTTATTGGAAGCCTTGTAATGTTAATCCTTTTCGCTTGCATGTTATCCACACGTCTAGTAGATTTATAGCATGCAATATTAATTTACTCTCTTATGATTATAATTATACAATAATTTTTGTTTACGCTCCTGCTAGACAAGAACAAAAACTTGTTTTTTGGCAAGATCTTATTATGTATATTAACTCTTTATCCACCCCTTTTCTTATAATTGGAGACTTTAATGAAATTTGTTGCTCTAGAGATAATTGGATCATCAATGTTGTCTTATATTTTCTCGCAAATAACTTGTGTTGATCTTCCTTTTTCTGGTTCTCGATTCACTTGGAGGAAAAAGAAGGGAGGACCGAATAATATTTTTGAACGTCTAGACAGAGCAATTGCTAGTATTCCATGGCTAGCTGAGTTCCCTCAAGCTAAAGTCCACCATCATAACTCTACTTCATCAGAGATCATTGTTGCATCTCATTAGCCTTTGCTAATCTAGGCATACCCAAACCCCCCCCCCCTTTCGATTTGAAAAAATATGGTGTTCCCGTAAGGATTATGACAATCTAGTTATAAAAAACATGGTGTACTCAATTTGAGGGGTCCCATATGTTTCGTCTTGCAAGTAAATGCAAACTTCTCAAAGCTAAAACTAAAATTCGGAATCAAACTCAATTTGGTAACATCTTCCGACAACTTTGAAATCTCGATTTAAAATTAGCCACCATCCAAGCTGAGCTGATTTTAGATCAACTTAATTTGGCCCTCCTCAATAAGCAAGACCCGCTTCTTTTAAAGAGAAGTAAACTGATTGCCTTTAGTCACGAGTATTGGAAACAAAAAAGTAAAACTAATGATCTAAAATTGGGAGATGCTAACACTAGTTATTTTCATGCTCACGCTTCAATCCGCCGCAACCGAAATCAAATTTCAGAGTTCACCTCTCATAGTAACACCATTTTTTCGTCCCCAACAGAAATTTCTAGTGCAATCACGTTTGAGTTCACTCAAAGGTTTGTTTCTAACCCGAGTTTCTCTTTCATTAGCTCGAAGGATTTTGAGCTTATCTCTCCAATCATCTCCCATGAAGACAATGTGTTACTTTCTGATGTGGTGTCAGGGGAGGAAATAAAAAATGCTACTTTTGATCTAGCTTCAGACATATTTCTAGTGCAATCACGTTTGAGTTCACTCAAAGGTTTGTTTCTAACTCAAGTTTCTCTTTCATTAGCTCGAAGGATTTTGAGCTTATCTCTCCAATCATCTCCTATGAAGACAATGCGTTACTTTTTGTTGTGGTGTCAGGGGAGGAAATAAAAAATGCTACTTTTGATCTAGCTTCAGACAAATCGTTAGGACCGGATGATTTCCCTCTTTTTTTCTTCCAAAAGTATTGGCCTATGGGTAATTCAGTTATTCGTGATGTCCAAGCTTTCTTTCATTCTGGGAAGATGCTTAAAGAAATAAATAATCATACATTCTTGGCGCTCATTCCTAAAGTTGATAACCCTTCTTGTGCTAATCATTTTAGACCAATTAGTCTTTGCTCTTCGATTTATAAAATCATTTCCAAAGTTCTTACTAGTCGGCTAAAAGTGGTGTTGGGTAAGATTATTCACCCTCTCCAGGGTGCTTTTGTGTCGGAACGCCTTATCCAAGATAATATTCTGCTAGCCCATGAGATCTTTCATTCTTTTAGGAGGAAATGGGGGAAATTAGGGTGGATTGCCATCAAGCTCGATATGGAAAAGCATATGATCGGCTCAAATGGCCTTTATTATTAACCATGTTAGAAAAATTGGGCTTTTGTCCGGTTTGGATTAAAGAATGCATTTCTTCTCCCTCGTTTTCAGTTCTTGTAAATGGAGTGCCTGGTTCGTCTTTTCGTCCCTCTCGGGCTATTCGCCTAGGGGATCCTTTGTCTCCTTATTTGTTCATTCCATGCGCAGAACTCCTGGCTCGCTAACTCGTTGCAGCATGCCGCCATCAAGATAAACTGGTGGGTGTTTTGATTGGCGATTCCGGTATTAGAATCCCTTTCTTGACATTTGTAGATGATACCATGATTTTTGCCAAGGCCACAAATGAGAGCTGTAAGATGATCCATTCGATTTTAGATAAATATTATACAATGTCTCTCGTGAACTACCATAAGTCTTCTTTTCAAGTTACTAACAATGTTTCTTTTAGTGATAAGCTCCTCTTCTCTGAAATTCTTGGAATGCAGGAATCTAATGATTTGGGATCCTATCTAGGTTGTCCTACTATTGCGTCCAAGGTCTCCAGAGAAACATTTAGTAGTGTTGTTTCTAAGGTTACCTCCCAACTCCCCAAATGGAAGGCTAACTCCCTCTCTCAAGCGGGTCATACGGTTCTTATTCAGGCAAATCTTGCCACGAAAGCCGATTTCCAAATGCAAAGTTTCTACCTTCCTAAGCCTATTCTTGAAAAGCTTGATAAGACCTATAGTAATTTTTTCTGGAATAAAGACCCCCTTTGCTCTTCAGCAAACCTCATTGGTTGGGATCGCATCTGTAAACCCAAGTGTTTTGGTGGTCTTAGCATTCGAAGGCGGATACAATAATATTGCTCTACACCTTAAACTTCTTTGGAAGCTTCTTAAGGATAAGGATAGTTTGTGGGTCAAACTAGTTTTAAAAAAGTATGTCAAAACCCAAAGTCTGATGTCCCATAAACCTTCTAATGTAGCATCCTGGCAACGGAAACACCTAATGAGACTGGGTTCTACTTTTTGCAGAGGATTGAGATGACAAGTGGGTGATGGTACTCAGATAAGCTTTTGCTTTGATAACTAGATTTTCCAGTATCCTATTAAGGATTTGGTCATCTCGGCTCCTGGTTCTCAGCATCTGCAAGTCTGTGACTTCTTAACCCCGGGTGGTTCCTGGGACCAGCCAAAATTAGAGTTCTTTCTTCCCCCAGCTCTGGTCTCTAAAATCTCTTCTCTTTTTGTCCTGCCCCATCCTCAATCGGATGGCCTTATATAGGGTTTATCTGCGGATTGGCTTTATTCGGTTAAGTCAGGAGCGCTGCTATCCCAGGGCCTTGCGCATGAGTGTGTTCCCAAAGTTCCATTTGATTGGATTTGGAAACTCCATGTTCCTCCCAAGGTTAAGAATTTCTCGTGGAAGGCCTGTAGTGATGGGCTCCCCACCAAGTATCGATTGCTGAAAAGTCATATTTTCCTTCCTCAGAAATGTGTTTTTTGTAATTTTCACTCATAATCTGCGGCCTATTTATGCTTTCATTGCCCTTTCCCAAAAGATACGTTTTCTCATCTTCATTTTCATCATGGATGGCCTCCCTCCCTGATTGTCTTTTGTCCATGACTAGTCTCTCTTTTATTGACCTCCTTATTCGAAGTAATGAGCTGGTGGCCAAAAATGAGTTATCACTATTTGCTATTGTATTGTGGGTCATTTGGTTTTGCAGGAATAATTTGATTTCTCGAGATGAGTCTGTATCTCACATTCAAGCGGCGGTTGGTCTCATTTATAAATTTTCCAGCAATTGGTTCAAGTCAAGTTGTGTAGATTCGGTTACGGATGATCCCATCGCTAGTGCAAGAGGCCCGCTGTCTCGAGCCTTGCGGATCGGCCCAAAGACTACTTGGTCCCCCCCTCCCTCAGGTGTTTTCAAATTAAATTTTGATGGTTCTAAACTTAGTGATGGCAGTGCTGCCTTTGGGTTTGTTATTCGGAATGCGGCTAGTCAGGTGTTGTTAGCTTGTGCCCAAGCCATTGGTTCCTCGCTCTCAACGAACTCTTCAAGCTGAAGCTTGGGGATTTCATGAGGGCATTATTTTTTTGGGTATTTCAGACATCCTTATTGAAGGCGATAATTTGACGATTATTATTAACTCGATTAAGAAAGCGTGGAGCATCCTTTGAGAAATTAACAATATTGTCTGTGATGCAGGAACCGATTTAAACAGATTATCTTCGGTTCATTGTGATCATGTTTTTAGGGAGGCCAACCGAGCGGCAGATTTTATGGCGCATAGAGGCCCACTCGTGTCCTTCTCTTCTGTACTCCTCCCCTCCTTTCAATATTGATTTTTCTCTTATCATCCGTATGAATGTTTTAGGCTGGCCTCCGGACTGGGGGGGGGGGGTCTTCCTAAGTTTTTTTTCCTGATAAAAAAAACATTTATTTAAGTAAACAAAAAATCTTTATTATCCCTCTTATATTCTACTTGCATAAATTACCATAAAAAAAAAAAGAAATGAGAATTATATTTTGAGACGATAAAGTATTAAAGTTCCAAAAGGTGTAGCTAGACCATATTGATGATGGTTGTAAAAACATGTCTTAAATGTAATTACTTGTATTACACATATATTCCCCTGCCTCATATGCTAACATCTGACATCCACCTACTCGTTCCACTCATTTAAACTAAAAGTGGAGGACACTAACATATTCAAGGAACTTGGTTGGCTAACTCATAAAGACAACACCCTTTTAAGCCATGGGATTTTTCTAGGGAAAGTCAGTGAATCTAATTGATTGAGTTCCACATTGGTGAAGTAGCCACCTTTGTTAATTTCCAACAACAATCAACATATGTGCTAGACAAAGAGGGGGCCGTATATGTGCACACAAAACCCACTTTTTAGGCATCATTAAGCGTAAAAGACCTTAAGATTTGCAGCAACTCCGAACAATATCTCACAATCTTGAAAACAGGCTGAAAAGTTGTGGCCCTACTTGCCTACTTCCCTTAGTTACTATTGCTGTAGGACATATCCACAAATCACCAGAGAGCATGCGGGTGGGTAAGATTTACCTTGTCCCTTATCTTTCTTATTAAAATTTCAATATCCTATTAGTCAAGATTGGAGTACATGAAGTGATCAAATAGAGGTGACCATGGCTTGGGGAGTTACGCTTGGGAGGCTCTAAGATAGGACGAGCAGTGGTGGATTCGAGATATATAACTCCGAGTGAAAATGTCGCTAATCACTGCTCTACTTTTTCATAAGTGATATAACGTTGTAATATTTTATTTTTTATTATAAAATTTAACGATATCATAAAGAAATCCATATTTGTCTGCTCTACTTTTTCATAAGTTATATAACATTGTAATATTTTATTTTTTATTATAAAATTTAACTATATCATAAAGAAATCCATATTTGTTTGGGGTATCCATGCCACCCAGGACTCTTATTGAGTGCTCGCGTGAGGACAATACGAGCTAATAAATTGATTAAATTAACTTTAATACTATTGTGTAAGAAAAACGATTTTTTAACTAAAACTCTTAAACAAGTATATAAGACGTAACATTAAAGATGCATGATTTTGTCATAAATTTCTAACTGAATATTACTCAGCAGTTGTATTAAATGATCATAGTTAACCCTAACTTAGATCTTCTTATAGCAATATTCGTTTACCCTAATACACCTCCGAATCATAGAGGAAAACATATATTATTGTACTTAAGTATGAATAATACACAAAGCTTATGTTCCATGCAATGAGATTATTCTATCGACAACTTAGGCTTGTAGGATTCAAACTCAAGGCTTTCTTCAATAATCTAAATATCAATTTAGTGTAATACAAAATGGAAAGATTAGCAAGGAAAAAGGAGCTTGGGAAAATTTTGAGGCAAACAAGTTTGCATTGGTGAATAGGCGAAATTCGTTATTCTTATTTTTTCGTTTTTTGTGGTGATTTTTAATATTATGGCTTGTTTGGTTGAAGTTGCGAAATATAACTTTCCATGAATTTGCATTGTCCATGAAATTTCATTTCCTAGGAAGTACATTTTTTTGTTTGGTTGAACATGGGAAATTCTATTCTCCATGGGAGTTTCCACTTACCTAGGAAGGCCTAGGTAAGTTATTTCCTCCATTTTGTAGGAAATAGAACTTCCTAGGAAGTTCTACTTCCCATGTTTTTGCCAACTAAACAACAATACATATATTTACTTCCTAAAAATTCTAATTTCTCATACATTTAAAGGTTAACCAAACAAGCTCTAGGTTGATGACTAAGCGACAAGTTGAAAAAGCGAATTTCTTTAAAATCTGAAAATAAAAAACTTAGAAAGACGGTGATATTGAGTTTCATATTTAATTGCCTTTCCCCCCCTCATTTTCCAATTAAAATACTAAAACCAGGTAGGGGACATAACAATTCCTTGTCCACATACAGCAATTATATGGGTTGCATGATTACTACTCTACGATGAATGACAATATCCTTAGTGGAGCAAGTAGCACGAGCTATGTCATTCTGGTGCATGCGAAGTTGTAATTATCAGCGTTAGGTTGAGCTCTTTAGATTATTTAAAGGGTAAAAAAAATCAGAGATTCTTTTATCCTTTTCATTTCCCTTGAGTTTATGCATAACATGCCAAACAAAAGAAAAGAGTCAAGAGAAATCTCAAAGCCTTTTAATGGCCACACAAAAAGAGCTAAAAAAAGACAACATAAAGCTAGGAAAGGCAAACTGCTAACTTCCTAAGTGATCTTATCAAACACGCGTGATAATATGAAATGCACTAACCAAGCTATAGTTTTTAAGCGTGTCTTGGTGATGAAAGTGTTTACTTTGTTTATGATCTATTTGATACAACTAGTTGAAGATACAAGATTTTAAAAGTTCAAAAGTTTATGGATAAGTCAACTTATTGTATTTTTTTAAGGTAAGATAAGAGGACTCATTTGAGAGAAAATTAAGGGAAAATCCTCAAATGAGTCACATGAAATTTGATCCCTATACCTCAGGGATATGAGGTGTGAAGCGATATCACTACTCCACCACCTCAACCTCATGTAGTCAACCCATTGTATTAGAATAGTAAATGTTATAAATAAAAGGACAATTCTACAATAGATCATATATATGACACGTTTGTTTTACTAATTGCTCCTCTAATCCGAATTGCTATTGTTTTCGACTAGGTAGATAATATTGTTTCATTTATTTATAATTATTTTGGCAAACTTTCAAGAGGAAAATCTACGAGTACTAACGCAGTAAATAAATATTCGAAAAACTGGATATCGGATCTTAATTTTTAAGCCATATTAGTTATTGATGTTATTTAATCCTACTTATTTGCTTGAGAAAAAATATTAACTTGACGGTAACATGAAAAATAATATTGGAAAAATCTGAAAATAGTCTTTTTGTTTTAATGTATCTGAAATTAGTCTTACAACGTTTAATGTGTTAAATGTATTTATTAAAGGGATTGACTCGTTAAGAAAATGGATTAGGCAAGAATGCGCCTTTAAGTAGTGAGATTACTATATAAATTATGTAGATCATTGAAAGCCGCCCATACACTGAGGAAACACTGTTTTTGCTTTAGAAAATAGAACTCATCCTAGTACCTTTGTTTCCTTCTTTACGAAATAAGAGCATAAGATTAACACAAAGTCCTCGCATCATTTCATGCTATCACTTCGGATACAACGCCCATCTAAAATCCATTGAATTTGTTGCTCTATAGACTATAGATACTATTAATCAAGACATGATATATATGATTATCAGAATAAATTGGCAATAACTACCTTTTTTTTATACTAAGTTGTAGCTATATCAAAATTTTTCTAAATTTAGTACCTTTTGTGTCCCAAAAGTTATACAATAATTGCCAACTAACAAATTCCTCAGATCAATTGTCCATTTACTATGACCACAATTTATATTATACACTGGTTGTATGGTAGCTTTTTGGACTTTTCCAATAAGTAATGAGCAAAAAAAATAGCATTGAATGAGATAAGCCTAAGTGTACTTTTGATTTTTATCTCAATTTAACTCGTTTCCATCTCGATTTCTTGCATGAATAATGAGTAAATTAGATAGGAATCTCATCTGAGAAGTTCTCAATCTCTTTAAGATTTCCAATTCAAGTTTAAGGTTCATCAATTTGGAGCTAGCTATTGCAAGTAAATTCCAAAAGAAGAAGATTAGACTATTTATGCTTTTGTTAGGCTCAATTTGAAGCTATCACTTAAGATGATATCTTATACATAACATTTTGTCCTAGATTGTGAGTTTTATAAAAATTACACAATGGCATTTGGCTTCTTTGAGCAGGGGTTTGAGAGGAGTTAGACATACATATATCATGTGATTACAAACTTACCAATTTTTTTTTTTTTTTGGGTACAGAAGGAGAAGTTAGGGCACTCTTCTCTCAAGGGAGTAACCTAACAAATCTAGGTTTACAAAATAGGCTAGTGTAGGATCATTTCCTGTGTCAATGTTCACTACCGCAGCAGAAATAGTGTGACCTTTTTTTGATAGATAGTCTGCTGTGCGGTTGGCTTCGCGGAAAATGTGATCTATGGAACAAATAGTCATTTGACTAATTTTCAACCGAATATCGTTGATGAGAGTGGTAATGCTCCATGGACATGAATATCGACCTTGAAGAATGTGAATCACCACCTGATTGTCTCCTTCGACATAGATGTTCTGGATATTGAGATTTTGAGCCAAAATCAGACCATTGCGTAATCCCCAGGCCTCAGCTACAAGGGCAGAAGTTTGACCAAAATGATACGTTTGTGCTGCTAAAACTTGTCCTGCAGAGTTACGGATGATTACACCAGCCGAAGCGGAGGTCCCAACAACAGAGCCATCAAAATTAAGTTTACAACATCCTTGCGGAGGGGGGCGCCATTGAACATACACTCTGGTAGGTGGCCTGCACAGTGGGAGGGAAGAGATAGTGTGAGAGATATCTACCAATGAGCGAGCGGTCCATTCCTGTTGCAAATGCCAGGCTCTGTAGTATATACGATCTATATTGACATTACTTCTTTCAAAAACAATAGAATTTCGTTCTTTCCATATGCTCCAAAGGCTATAGCTAACTAAACGAATAATCTTAGGACGGTGGCGAAGTGAGGTAAGACATTGTTCAATATTAGTAGGTATAGTAGACCAAATTTTTTGTCTTATATGATTAGAGTTCCAATATTTTTGAGTAATAGGGCATGTGAAGAAAAGGTGACTTATGGTTTCAGTTCCTGTATGACACATCGGACAATGAGAGTTATCCGTTATTTGTCTTGTTACTAAGTTTGACATTACGGGGAGGC